>NC_090448.1:272815522-273116950 GCF_031143425.1 Pleurodeles waltl | reverse complement strand
CCTGTCTAGCAAAAACCTTAACTTGTGTTAATGAAGTAAGGCCAACTATGTTTTTGTGTGTACTGAGTCTTGTACACAGGAAAATCTAATGCAAGATGGTATATAGAAAGTCTTTTCAGAGTCTTTCCATTTCAGAACCATTCCAACTTCCTCTTTCAGCCTGCATCCAATACCCCTTCCCTATACCAACATGTAGCCAAAGCAGAAGTTCTTTAATAAATGCATGTAACATCACTCTGCAATGAGTGTTGTTAAGTCATGGGATGTTCAGTTACCCTGAACTCAAATCTCCCGCACTTCTTTTCCAGACATCTCACTAACTGCCATACCCAGCCGCAAAACCACTTAAAAACATACTAACTTAGAATCATCCCTTTCACCTTTCGGGTAAAGGTACAAGAATCTGAAAAGCTATGCAGACGAACATCTGACAAGGCCTCGTCAACCTCTGCTCTTAAAAGGGACATGGACCGGCATTTGCCAAAAGTCCTTATGTAATCTGTACTCACCTGTCAGGTGTCTGTACTCCTTTACTACAGGTACACTAATATTTTGGCAGAAACTGTACTCCTGTGTCTATGACTAAGTCGTTTGCTTGCTTCTCTGTTATTTATTTCTGTGTCTTTCTCAGTGGAACTCTCTGCCGCCCTTCGGATAGGATGTTTACGTGCTATAGGAGGAACCCAAATAAATAACTTTGCACATCCGATACTTAAATTCTGTTGGTGTGTATGTATGGGCATGCATATCATATATAGGGGTAGAGAGTGTAATATGCTATTTATTAACTCTGTTGAGTGTTGGGAGGGTGCATGACTCTTGCTAGGTGAAGCATCGAGTGGATCACAATGCCCCTCCCATCCCGTAAGTTGTAATAAATAGCACCCTACATTTTGTGCTTTGCATATATGGTTAAGCCATTGCCTTTTTCTGTGCATTTGTTTTTTATTAAAATGGTAATTAACCAAAGCCAGTTTGCAGGAGTTAAGTTTGTGAAATAAGGCAAAATAACATTGTGGTCTTGTGTCTTTTGGACAAGTTGTTTCTGTGTATGATGTAATTATAACATGCAGTCTGTAATGCAGTACACAATGTTTTCTAATGTGAACGTCATTCTATGGTAATAAACAGGACTTTGACCTTGGGGCTTGAGGGACAAACTCATACATATGTTACAAAGAGGCTATATATATAAGAGAGAAAAAGAATGCTGAGGAACTCTGGGTAGTTCCCAAAGTTTAGCTGCAGAGCAGCTCCTTTATATGAAGCACCCTACAACACCACCAACGCTTCTGAAACCTCAAGTGACTTTTTCTAGCACCTTTTTTAAGCACAGGGATCATCCATGCCGTCGTCCATGCTGAGCAAGAAAGTGTAAAAACCTTTTTTCCATCTTTACTACAAATCTTTAAGCTTAGGATTAGCACAGTGCTACCCACGCCGAGCTGAAAAATGACAAACGCCTTTTACCACTCCAGGCACAGTATTACAGCTTTGGATTGGTAAATTACCATACCCAAGCCAACCTGGAAAGCATAAAAGCAAACCATGACACGTGTTTTGCTCTTATTAGAGTTCTGAAGAAACATATAGCTTTGTCAAAGCTATACTTTCCTTCCCTTGATGTGCTGGTATTTTTCACTGGAGCAACATGCACATCTGAACTCTAAGCAAACAGTAAAAAAAAAACCACAGCTTTAGAAGATCTGCAGAATCCTGGCCAGCAGACTTACTATCTCTTTAGTCCACAATCTCATTGTGGACCAAACCCATATTTGGTCCTCCACCAAGCTGAAGGATTCCCTTACCTTAAGGGCCATGAACACAATGGATTACTTTGGCAGCAGGGGCATATAGAAGTAGCGTAGTTGGGCAGTTTTCTGCTGGCCCACTGACAAAGTAACCTACTATTATTGCTAGCTTGCTTTTAGCTGCTGTGACAACATACCTTCATCTCCATAAATGACCCACAGTTCCTGTTCATATAATACCTGGCTAGTGTAAATCTTACATTGGGTTGAGGCAAAAGATAGATAATGCTGCTTTTTGTTATGTGTAGCTGTATAGTCTCTAGTCCAATGTGTAAATACTTATTTAATATATATTTATGAAGTACTTTAGCACAGAGTGGCCACCGTTGACTCCTTCCATGTAGCATTATCAAAAAAAGTTATCCCACAAGGTCTTCCACAGAACTCAGCACAAGAACTCCAATTGTTATACCCACATTTGCATATGGTAATCGTTCTTCTGTTTGCACCATCATACAAGTCTTCACCTCGTCTTCTAATTTTGTTTGAGTGCTTCATTGTTGTGTCCATAGGGATACTGTAGTCCTCAATTTTCCATTAGATCAACCTGCTCAAAGCATTATCCATGTTAACATAGTTGTCTTTTAAGTAGTTTAGGCTATCCTGGAAGGTAAAAACATAAAAACACAGGAAAATTGCCACATTTCCGAGATCCTCCCACCTGAACACAGATAAAGTCAAGCTGGACCAAAATTTGGCAGAGGTTTTCAATGCTAGTAGGAATAAATTAATTGATTTCCTTGTGGTATATTGGTGTCCAGGGGTGTCATGTTATCACGGACCTCCACATGTGCGTTACAGGGATTTTGCAGGATTCCTTTCTAAGCAATACATCTTTAGCGAGCATGCACGATTATGCCCAGTTGATGCACAATCCAAAATACCTTTCAAATCTGATCATTCTTGATCTCTTGAAATTATATGTAAGTAGAATTGTAGATGGTAGTGACCCTGTCTTCTACTTAGTTGCACTTCCCAGCTGTTACATATTACGGCAGGAGAGCTGATACTACAATATTCACTGCACTTGGGAGAATCGCCCCATAATGCTTTGCAGGGCATTACTTTTACAAAACATATTTGCTCATAACTCAGCCTGTGGTGGTTCTAGGACAGTGGGACCACCACCAGAACGTTCAGTACAATGCACTCTTTCGGTCTAGGTCATCGCTGAGTCCCCACACTAACTTAGTGGGGACCCCAAAATAATAACCCCTCCCACCATTCAGTGTCTTTTTAAGTGTTCTCATGGATGGAACTTTTGTTTTACAGCTGGGAATAGCTTGTGTTTTAAGGGCCTTGTTTGTAATATTATTGCTATAGGTCTGCTGCTCATGAAAATGTGTAATATACCACGCCCTCCAGGTGCTCAATATATGGTTACATTGCACTATGTATTGCTAACTATAAACTTCGCACTTGTATAGCGCACTACTCAGCCGTTAGGGTCTCAAGGTGCTGTACGCATACCGCTTTGGAACCCCTCCTGAATTTTCCCTGTGAAGTGCCCACTCCTGGGCAACCCCCAGGGTGAAGCAGGCATCCAAGCGCTGTCGGGGCCGTTGTGGAGATTAAGAAAGCTATTTCCCAGAGTTACAGAGTGGGACCCATTAATTAGAGTAGGCACCGAGGCGAGAATGATCTGGTCCCAGGGAATTGAGCCCAAGACCTGCCGAGGCGGGAATTGAACCCTGGTCCCGGGCCAGATCTCTGCATCAGGGTCTGCCGCTCTAACCATTTTGCCATTTTTTTATATAGTTACATGACCATTAGTTTTACAAATGCTATTTTCATTGTGATGTTCTCTAGGGGCTGTTCTAAGCATTACAGTCATGTCAACATAATAAAATATTCTTGGCATGGAAACTTGTCCCATAATGCTTTGCATGGCATTACTTTTACAAAACATTTTTGCTCGTAAACTGTGGGACCACCCTCAGAACATTCACTACTACTTGCCCTTTCTGTCTACATCATCTCTGGGTCCCCACACTGTTAGTGGGAACTCCGAAATAATAACCCCTACCACCATTCATTATCTTTTTTAATTCTATCACGGCTAGAACTTTTGTTTTTCCAGCTGGGCAAAGTTATGTTTTATGGCTCTTGCTTGTAATATAATTACAATAGGCCTGGCAGCTTTGAAAATGTGTAATTCACTACGCTCTCTAGGGTATGCTCTCTAACGGCTGACTGTACGGTTACATGACCAAGTTTCTTCCAAATGCTATTTTTTTATTTGCAGTGTCCTCTATGGGCTGTTCTGAGCATTGTAGTCAACATACTATAATATTCGTGGTATGAAACCTCTCCTCATAATGCTTTGCAGGACATTACGTTTACAAAACATTGTATATGTTTTAATAATCTCTCCTTGTTAAGACCATGATTCAGGCCAACTTAAAATCCTTATTACACCATGACTGTTTGATCACGCTTGATATGTTTGGGTGACCCTTCTAGTTTATTTCACCTCTGTGGCTGTCTTGTGACTCTTATTGGGGGACTTGTGTTAGCCAGCCCGCAACTCTGATGGTGGGGTGGTGAAAGTACTATTCTATTGAAATTAGCATGGCAGATTTAAATTAGGGTGGTAAATGGTAACATTTCAATTTTTTGCTGCAGATGGAGGAAGAAGGTAAATAGAAGTGCTTTAGTTATATGCAGGGCCTCTGGAATTATATTGCAGGAAAAGATCAAATTATGAGGGAGGGTTCACCAATGTATGTGTAAAGAAAAGTCCAGTTATGAATTTATAATGCCACTAGCTCTAACTCAAGCAAATGCAAGACCTGTTGCATTGAAAATTATTGTGATATTTAGAAATGAGAGAGAATACCAAATTTAAATATACAACTCCCAATTGTACTCTCTCCTGTGGTCCGGGACATGCAACAGATTGCTTATATACATTGGGATGTTCCTCCTAGTGATAAAGCTGGACTGATTCCCATGCATCTGTAAGATGACTAGAGTCTCTAGACCATAAAAGCTATTTTCTTATTGGGTCTCTTGAGAGCTAGATTCAGCAGTGAAAGTGGATTTTAGGATTCATATTTTTGTTTATCTTTTCCAGAATTCTGGATATTCATCATTAGTGGTTATTTCATCAAGGACTGAAGTACTACTTTGTCTCTGGCGCATTGAGCTATTTTCAGCAGTGTCAGTGACAAGATCTTTGTTTCAGGTTCAACTTGGGTGGTAAACCATGTCAACCTGTTATTCAGTCCCTCTTGTTCAACACAGTCATTTTCTTTAACACATTCAAAACCATTTGCTCGTTTAGGTCCTATCTGTGTCCCAGACTAATGTAGGGCAATCACATTTTCCAGGAAAACATAGCCTGAGGAAAGTATAGACTAGAGTGTTTAACAACGTTTTGAACTGTCTGTAATTTGTTCTTTTATATTTGGTATTGATTTATCTGGCCTTTCTTCTCCTGTAGTCTGAAATCATTGGGATCCCTTTACATTTGCATTTCAAGTTATTCTCCACTTGTGTCCCCAAATGCCATGTGAATTCTTGGTAGTCAAACCCGCTCATATCTGAGAGCACTTGTTGAAGGTCACCATCTACATCAAGGAGATCTACCTGAGTCTCTAGGTCTAACTGATTTCCAATTTCCAGTCTATCTGATAGCGCATTCTTCAACCAAAGCCCTCTGCTGCGCAAGATACTTTTGATAACTTCTTTCCAAGCTTCCCACAAAGGCCCCTGTGCCAACTGTGAATTGCTGGATATCAATCAATGAATCAATACGAGATTTATAGGGCATGGCTTATCACCCATACAGTCTCAAAGCTCTGTTTGTGGGCGTGCTGCTCAGCTGAAGAGTCAGGTTTTGAGGTCTTTCCTGAAATGTTTCAGTGATGCAGTCTGCCAGAGCTTGAGAGGTAAGCGTGTTCCATGTCTGGGCTGCTAGGTAGGAGAAGGATCTTCCTCCTCCTGTGCTTTTCCAGATCTTGGGTGCAGCTGCAAGGGTGAGGTGGGAAGAACAGAGATGCCTGTTGGGTACATAGAAGGCGAGGCAGTGGTTGAAGTATGCCGGACCTATGTTGTGCAGTGCTTTGTAGGTGTTCATCAGGAGTTTGTATGTGATGTACTTGTGTACTGGAAGCCAGTGTAGGTCTCTGAGGTGGGAGGAGATGTGGCTGTGTCGGGGGATGTCCAGGATAAACCTGGCTGCTGCATTCTGGATCCTTTGTAGTCTTGATTGAATCTTCTTGGTGATGCCGGCATAGAGTGCGTTTCCGAAGTCCAGTTTGTGACGAGTGTGTGGGTGACAGGCCTTCCTCGTGTCTGAGAGAATCCACTTGAAATTCTTCCGCAGGAGTCGGAGGGTGTGGAAGCATGACTAATAGACGGCATTGACTTGGCAGGTCATGGATGGAGAGGAGTCCAGGATGATGCCCAGGTTGCCTGCCTGGTCAGTGGGGGTGGGCTGTTTCCCAGAGCGATGGGTCACCAGGAATCATTCCAAGCAGAAGGGGTGGAGCTGATTACGAGGATCTCTGTCTTGTCCGAGTTGAGTTTGAGGCAGCTGGCTTCCATCCAGGTGGCGACTGCTCTCATACCGTTGTGGAAATTTCTCTTGGCCTTTGCATAGTCCTCAGACAGGGAGAGGATCAGTTGGGTGTTGTAGGCGTAGGATACTATTTTTAGCCTGTGTTGTTTGATGATCTTGGCAAGCAGGGTCATGTAGATGTTGAAAAGCATCGGGCTGAGTGAAGATCATTGGGGCACTCCGCAGCATGTGTCTTTGGGTTCTGACATGAACAGTGGTAGTCTGACACTCTGTGTTCTTTGGGTGAGAAAGGACCTAATCCGATCCAGTGCTTTATCTCAGATGCCGTAGTCTCGGAGACTGTGTCCAATGCAGCGGAGAAGTCGAGGAGGATGCAGCCATACCTCTGCAGTCCAGTGTGATGCGTATGTCGTTGGTGGCTGCTAGGAGTGCAGTAGGAGTGCTGTGGTTGCTTCTGAATCCGTATTGGGATGTGTCTAGGAAATGGGGTGTCTCAAGGAATTTCGTAAGTTGCTGGTTGAAGGCCTTCTCTGTTACCTTGGTTGGGAAAGGGAGCAGAGAGATGGGTCTGTAGTTCTTCAGTTCCCTTTGGTCGGCAGTGGGTTTCTTGAGTAGCGGGTTGATCTCGGCATGCTTCCAGTCCGATGGGAAGGTGGCGGTCTTGAAGGATCGGTTGATAGTTCGGCAGAGCTCTGATTCTATAGTGGCGCTGGCCAGGAAGAAGATATGATGAGGGCACAGATCCGAGGGTGCTCCTGAGTGGATGGAATTCATCAATCTTTGGGTGTCCTCTTTGGTGATGGTGATGGTGTTCAGGACCTGGTTAGGTGCTAGGTCCATGGTGGTGAGCAATGCTGGTGGGTTTTGGTTCCTGACGCCTTCGTAGATGTCATGTATTTTTCAGTGAGAGAAGGTGGCGAGGTCATTGCAGAGGTCTTGGGAGACAGGGAGGGATGGATGATGTCTGTTCTGGGGTTCGTGAACTCTTTGACGATGGCGAAGAGCTCTTTGCTGTTGTGATTGCTGGTGTAGAGGCGTGCTTGAAGGGCGGCTTTTTTGGCAGACAGAAGTTCTGGTGGTGCGTGGTGACTGTATTCTTGTAGGCTGTGGTCTTCTGTTGATTTGCTGATCCTCCATTTCCGTTCCAGTTGTCTGCAGGAGCGCTTGGATTTCTGTAGGTCAGCCATAAACCATTTAGGTCCGTGGTTCCCAATCTTTTGACTTCTGTGGACCCCCATTTTATCATTATTGGAACCCGGGGACCCCCACTGAATAATTATTGGAATCTTAATTTTCTAAGTAGTTGAGGACCACCTGAGGAGGTTTGCGGCCCCCTTGGGGTCTCCGGATTGCAGGTTGGGAACCACTGATTTAGGTGTTATGCTCTGATTATACATGGATATTTTTTTGCCACAAAGATCTTGTGTATTCTATTGCACACTTTATGAACAGGGGACTAGAATGAGTGCCACACTTATCTAGATTGTTTTACCACCAGAGGTCCACCAGTCTGAAGTCCATCAATATATCAGCAGGGGATCTACAGTGGAGTTTAGATACTTTTTTCCTGTGCCATAATCTGTCAACTTTTACATCCATTACAGCGTTGTCTGCCACCCTCTGTAACCTCCAGGATTGAGGTAACTATATCCACATTGGGAGCATGTATGTTCTTCATGTATTAGCGGTCTTCCTGTCAGGCTCTTGTACACTATATCTTATCTAGCTGTGGTATCTCTTATCACTGCTGTCACTGCAAGCAGTACCTCAGCCTGGTTCTTAATGTCTACCCAGCATGTGTGGAAAATGAGAAGCAGTAAACCTTACCTCTTCTAATCTTCGAAACTTGCTTGACCCATTACTATCTGTGCTCTGCTTCGTTTCACACAAGTAAAAATCTTATGGCATCTTACTGGAGTGCTCCTTCCCTGCGTAATCCAAAATCTTAGCATGTAGCTGTCAGACATAATATTTCAAATCTTAAGGTCTCTCCAGCCCCATAGTTGTTCCTCATCCCTCCGCTCACTTGATTGGTGTGCTTTTTTAGGTCAAGCCTTGGCAGCAGTGCTTGCGCTGTCGCTTAGTGACCTGTTGTAGATGGTTTGTGGGGTTCAGCTACTAGGTAATCTTAGTCCCACCTCCTTTTTCTTTTTTTTATCTCCTCCCAGGAGATCAGACCAACTACTAATGTAAATACACTGCTCACTATTTTAAGATGAGTTTTGTTTTCTTGGAACAACATAGTTTTCACAGGGTTGGGAAGTGCACCATTCCTGGAGGTACTGCAATACCTGGTTGACGTGTACAGTAGCAAACGTTGTCGTTTTGTTTTGCTCCTCAGTTCGTCTTTGGTCCACTCACAATAAAACTAACTTATTGCATAGCTTTATCTGCCCCACCTAGTCTAGGGGCCCCCTTCTGAATATGATGAATCCCACCCCCTTCCACCTCACCACACTCATCTCACACTGCCAACCTCCCTACAGTGTTCACTTCGGCTCTGCCGCTGGCAGTTGCCCCACACCCCCCTTTCTTCCTTTTCCTCTTACTTGTCTCTGTCTCGCTCCTCCTCACTTGCTGAAAGCCATGACTTCAACAAACGGCTCTTACCCTCTCTTTCCTCTCCTCTCCTTTCCTTTATTTGTTCCCCTGTGAAATAGATCCAAAAAAGAAAGAAACACTTAAGCTGCAAAAATGTTTTTTTCAGCCCTTTGTCTGTCCCAAAGTGCAGCCTCAGGATGGAGAGAAGAAAAAAAGGTTCAGAATACCTAATAAAAGTGATGCACTGGCGGCGCAAGGGGCTTCTAAATAACCCCACTTGTTTAAGTGGGTAAGTGCACCACTCCTGGAGGTACTGCAAGCCTGGTTGATGCGTAGAGTGGAAAACGGTTAACATGATCCTTGTCGGCTGTTTTCCTTATTTTAGTTTATAAAATGTGTACCGCAGCTCTGTGTTCAGGAATTTGGTCTTTTTAAACCATACTGCTTATGTTTTGTAAGAATATAAGCAACGGACATTGAAATGGGTCCCTTCGGGGCCTATTATCATGGCCTTAACTTTTCAGGCAAAAACAATAGTTGATTTCTGAATGATACGTTTCACATGCTTTACTTACTCTTGCATTCCTTATGAGTGTTTGTGTTTTCCAGGATGTTGTTACTTTTTCTTCAGCCAGCACATTACTCTGGTCTCCTCTCCCTCATAACCTAATTCCAATTGTCTGGTTCTCCAGCGCCACGAGGTCGTACAAATGGCAATAGCGCTATGCAATATCACTCCACTTCATACAAAAAAACAAAAGTAAAAACACATTTTCATTTTCAACCCCAAGAGCTCTAACTTCCACAAGTGCAAGATGGATTGGATTGGGAATGGTTATCCTCATCTGTCCTCTATCTCCTGGTTTTGGTGTTTGTTTCTCTTCTACGTATAAAAAACATAAATAAATATAAATGTGAGCCGCAGCTTCCTCTCTAAAAGCTGAGTGAAGCTCACACAGAAGACTAAGGAAATGGTGGACTGGTGGCTCCTAATATGTTACATCATATGATGGCAGTTTGATTTAAAACCTCATAAGATAGCATCATTGAGAAGATTGTGGTAGCTATGGTAATGGACATGGAAGTCAAAATGTTCTGGTCCAGGCTGTAGGCCTGGAAACTGAAATCCTTCCTGAAGTGAAGGCTAGAACTAATAGAAAAATTATTTGTCGATTCCGGATTCCATAAGCAGTTTTATTGCCATCTTAAGGTATATCGGCACTGAGTGTGTAATGCAGTACTCTCTCTGGGTGGATATATGAGTATATTGTTACTTGTGGGACATCAATGCTTATGGCAAACCAAAGGTCCTGTAGAGCACCGTTCAGCTGCATAAGTGGAGTCAGTGGGCGGGCAAAACATCAAGTTATTCGCTGCTGCTAAAAGTCAGGCACAGTGGCATTACAACATGTCAGCCATCACCGGGCTGCTATCAAAGCAGAAGTTGTAGCATTTATTTGTTCAAAGAGTACTATTAGGCAGTGTCTAAAAGCTGACAAGAAGAAAGACATTAAATCCTATTTGCCACTGTTTGTCATCATTGACAACCATATTCTCTGCATGTACACGTCTCTGTAGAATTTGTCTGATTAAGTGCATCAGTTAGAATTTCCACAACAGTTTCTTGGGTTGGAAGAAGAGGGATATTTTTTTACCTTGTCTTTTGTATAACACGTGTATTTTTGCTGTTTCAAAGGGCTGAGTTCATACAGAAAGAGAAGAAATGGAAGACTTATCAAAGGAGTCATGCAATTATATAGCTAGCCTATCGCCTTAATGCAGGGTTGAACAGATCTTCTGGGCATTATAAGTTAGATTTAGAATGGTAGTCTCTGGGTAGGCAGTTCCCAAAGTAGGATCCTAGGAAGCCAATAGATATATTCAGAACATTTGTAATTTGATTTTAAGGTGGTCCTAGACATATAGTTTGCTAGAAAAGGAGGAAGGTTGTGGTATCTGTGACACTTTATGGCGCCTATGTATATCATCTTCCTGTTTGAGTGACACATCTGTGTATTCCACAACAGTTGTTTGGGTCTGGTCCTCCACTTAAAAACAAGTGTGGCCTTGGAAATCGGAGTTAAATCCTACAAATGCACCCTCCTAAAACACTGTATAGCATATCCATCACAAAAGAGACCCCTACATTGGAATGTCTTTCACAGGAATGTAATTTCTCACAAAAGCCTAAGTATAAACAGTGACACGAATTTAAGATTTAAAAGAGATCATTACTCCCACACTATTAAGGTCCTCAAAAAATTTGTATCTTCTTATTGATAAATGTTTTATCTCTACATCTTGCTTACTCCTTGATACATTGATTCTGCAGCTGCAGAATAATCTGTCCAATTCCAATTCTTGTAATAGTACCTGTCCTGCTATACCAATCCATTTGTATAGTTATTTCAAACATAACCTTGATAGGCCAAGTGCTGGCACTTGATTAACTCATCTGAGGTCTACCTCTAGGCATGTTTACCAAAGTGATCCAGGAGATCCATGCCAATGTCTGATCACAGAGTGTGGAAGCCCCAACAATACCAGGCAGCAGACTAGTCTCAGCCCAGTTAGCACTTGAAACCACACTAATCCAGACTTGGGGAATTTCACTTGCACCACTCGGCCTGCCCCCACCATATTCAAAACCGGCTGCATCATCTACAGAAATATCCAGTTGTCACCCTGTCTATATTGGTGACAAGTTCACCACATCTGGTGGCTCTTAACACATCCACAGCTAGGACACAGTAAACTGGGCACCACAAAATGTATACAATTAGAAGCAAGGATACCGGCTTTCTCCCTTTGTGCACCAGGTATCTGGAACAACAGGGGATGAGGTTGTACTTTTACACATTTTTCATTTGCTGACAGAATAGTTCATGAGACTTATTTGGCTTCTCTGTATTTTGGTTGACCAAGATAAGTTCTGATATAGTCTTCTTCTCTGATGATCAAATTTTGGGACTTGCTCTTTCTCTACGTTACCTGCTTTCAACGTTGGTTATGGGGCTCTGATAGCAATAAGGATCATGGATTTTGTTTCTGCACTGTTGAGCTCCATTCCCCTTTCTAGGCGGAATGAATAAAAACCATTTAACAGGTACTGTAAACCTTGTGGTATCCTAGATAGCAGAAGCATGTCATCGACAAACAGGAGGGTTGAGGCCCTTCGTCCACCTATTTTCGGTGCATCTTAGCTATCCCTGTCCAAGAGGTCTACTGATTCATTGATATAGAAGGAAAACTGGGTATGAGCCAAGACGCACGCCTGCCTGACGGCCCTCTGAACCTTTATGTGCGCTGTAAGATGGCCATTCTTTCCTCATCTAACGTGTGCAAATGTGTACCAATGAAGTCGGACTATAATGGACAGCAAATTAGGCTGGGAGACCCATTTCACCCACTACAGTCCGTAGCATCTTACAAGCCAAGCTTGTTAATCAAAGAGGTCTTCCAGTAGATGGTGCAAAACTTGAAAACCTGATCGATGGTGCTCATGCCTGTCCTGAACCCTGTCTGAAATGTAGATACTATAATTATTCCCAATGCATTCTTGAAGGTGGTTCAATATCTGTCTGCAGAACACATTCTGCAGGCTGTCAAGGAGACTGACGGGCCAGTAATTATTTGGACAATCATATGGATCGTTCTTACATAAGGGGATCATATCTGCCACTTTCTATGTGTTAAAAGCAAACAAATCAAATGATGGACGGAGTGCTGAACAATGGAAATATTCACCCCAGTCACAGAGCTGGGTTTAAAAAATAGTTATTTTTTTTCTTCTCACAGCACCACCCCAATTTGAGCCAGCCATATGCAAATCTGTTAAAAATTAGCTCTCTAGTTGGCAGTCGGTTTGCGCCCTGTCCAAGTAGGGACCCTCACTCTAGTCAGGATAAGGGAGATAGCCACTCAGATAACCCCTGCTAACCCCCTTGGTAGCTTGGCACGAGCAGTCAGGCTTATCTCAGAAGCAATGTGTAAAGCATTTGCACATAACACACATTAATAAGTGAAAACACTACAAACGAACACCACACCAGTTTTAGAAAAATAGCCAATATTTATCTATATAAAACCAGACCAAATACGATAAAAATCCAACATAAAGTAATAAAGATATGAATTCTGCAAGATTTACTCAAAAATACAGTTCTGTGAAGTCGATAGCTCCACCTGGTGCTATCACGGCGTCGTGATCAACAAAACCAACAGTTCAGGCCGGCCGCGGCATTGCGGGCCAGCTACGGTGTCGGGAATACCTGCAAACAGTACCTTGGATTTTCAGGGCGTCGTGATCCTCGTGGTGTGCTCCGGAGAGTGGTGTCAGTTCCGGAGTCAGTGCAGGAGCCATTGGGCCCTTGAGGTCACACGAGTTGCAGATCGAACTCCAGGCTGATGAATTGAGGTGCGCCGGCGTGGATGGCGTCGGGGCGGCGATGCAAAGCAGGACGATGCGACGTGTGGTGTCCACAGGTCACGGGGAAGGCAGTGGCTCGGTGACTGCGTCCAGCGGTGTCGGTGAGATCAAGGCTGTGGTGTGAAGCAGGGCAGTGCGACGTGCGGTGTCCACAGGTCTTGATGCAGGCAGCGTCGCCGTTGTTGCTGAAACGCTGTCATCGGTAGGCCCAAGCCAGCAGTGCGGGACGGGGTGGTGCTTCGTGACACTCACTAGCGGTGTCCACAGGCCACTGTGCAGGTAGGATGCCTGGTGATGACACAGGAGTGCTGGCGTCGGTGGATCGGGGCTGCGGGACGGGACGGTGCTACGTATACCTCACGAGCGGTGTCCACAGGCCATGGCAACAGTGTCAGTTGGAGCGACGGCGTCGGGGATGCCCAGGCTGCGGAGTGAGCCGGGGATGCCGGAGTGCGGGGCACACAGGTCGCGGTGCGAGCAGCGGCTAGGTGAAGTCGTCCGATGGCGGCATCTGGGGAGACCAGGGTTGCGGTGCGAAGCGGGGCAATGCGACTCCGTGTGGTGTCGGCAGGTCACGGTGCAGGCCAGCGGCGTCGTTGGCGGCATCGCTGTGGTTTCTCCTCTTGAACAGCACAAAACACACAGTTCCCAGTGCTGCAGGTCGAGGAAACTGAAATCTTTGGTGTCCCTGAGACTTCCAACAGAAGGCAAGTGCTACTCCAAGCCCTTGGAGAATTTTCTCAAGCAGAACACACAACAAAGTTCACCCTTTGCACTCTTTTTAGGCAGAAGCAGCAACTGCAGGCCAGTCCAGCAAAGCAACACAGCAAAGGGACAGTACTCCTCCTCCAGTTCTTCAGCTCTTCTCCTTGCAGAGGTTCCTCTTGATTCAAGAAAGATTCTAAACGTCTGGGGTTTTGGGTCTTCTTCTTATACCCAGTTCTGCCTTTGAAGTTGGCAAACTTCAAAACAAGGTCTCAAGTGTTTGCAAGATCCTTCCTTGTCCAGGCCAGGCCCCAGATGCACACCATGGCGTCGGAGACTGCATTGTGTGAAGGCAGGCACAGTCCTTTCAGGTGTGAATGACCACTCCTCCCTCCCTCTCTAGCTCAGATGGCTCATCAGGATATGCAGGCTACACCCGCCCCCTTTTTGTGTCACTGTCTAGAGAGGTGCAAAACAGCCCAACTGTCAAACTGACCCAAACAGGCAGAGTCACAGAATGGTATAAGCAGAAAATGCCTACTTTCTAAAAGTGGCATTTTCAAAAAGACAATTTAAAAACCAACTTTACTAAAAGATGTATTTTTAAATTGTGAGTTCAGAGACCCTAAACTCCAAATTTTTATCTGCTCTCAAAGGGAATCTGTGCTTTAAGGATATTTAGAGGCAGCCCCATGTTAACCTATGAGAGAGATAGGCCTTGCAAGGTGAAAACCGAATTTGGCAGTATTTCACTGTTAGGGCATATAAAACACACTAATATATGTCCTACCTTAAACATACACTGCACCCTGCCCCTGGGGCTACCTAGGGCCTACCTTAGGGGTGCCTGACATGTAGTAGAAGGGAAGGTTTAGGCCTGGCAAATGGGTACACTTGCCAAGTCGAATTGGCGGTTTAAAACTGCACACACAGACACTGCAGTGGCAGATCTGAGCCATGTTTACAGGGCTACTAATGTGGGTGGCACAACCAGTGCTGCAGGCCCACTAGTAGCATTTTATTTACAGGCCCTGGGCACCAATAGTGCACTTTACTAGGGACTTACCAGTAAATCAAATATGCCAATCATGGATAAACCAATCAACAGCACACTTTACACAGAGAGCATATGCACTTAAGCACTAGTTTGCAGTGGTAAAGTGCCCAGAGTCCTAAAGCCAACAAAAACAGGTCCGAAAGAATAGGAGGAAGGAGGCAAAAAGACTGGGGATGACCTTGCAAAAATGGCCATTTCCAACAAAATCGGTCTGTGTTAGGCAGCTTAGCTCCTGAAGGAAAAAGTTGGAGATACAGTTGATACAGTGGCCCCAGACTTCTGGATGAGCCAAATAGAGATGATCTGGTATTTTATTACTACTGGGAGCTTTCTCCGTAGAGATACTTTTGATGGCCCAATGAGTATCATTGATGAAATAACCAGGGGAGCAGAATCTTTAATCTTTGCCTGTATGTGAATGTTTAGAGAGTCAGCCATAATTGTGATGGCATCCTGGCTATAAAGAGAGCAACAGTGGTCCACCCACTACTGCGACCGGATAAAATATTTAACTTATTTACTCTTTTAGAAGATTCCAAAGCAACTAGTTCCTAAAAAGCTTTAATTTTTGTGGCTTACGCCAAATCCTTCAAGTGGCTTCCTTGTAGCTTTTAAATACTCTACAGAGTTTGATTTAAATTCTGTTACCAGGTTACCTTTCTCTTTACTGCAGCCCTTGTTGTACCAGGGCGTTGATGATTTTTATTTTTTTATTTTTCTTTGGAACCTTTTTAACAGTTTGACACAAAAGCTGTCTGATGGCATTGAACAGCAGATCATGGTGATCTGTGGCCACCGTCCTTCTTTCCTTGATTGTGAGTGGTTGTAAGCTCTCATTTTCAAGCACCACCATTGTTTCAGTTATGGATAAAATCTCTTGTTTCGTTAGCACCCATGCCCATTTAACAACATAACCTCTCCCAACAGTGTGGGTAAGGGCTCTTCACATAGATTCTCAAGTAAACTTATCAAGGTTAGGGCAAGGGCATTATGATGGCTATTATTTCAGTCAAGTATGACCATGTTCACCATTGCTGGCCATAGCCATAGCTCGACTAAGATATAGTTATTAAGACTGGAAAAGCCAGGATGGTTGTAGGTCAGGCTTCCGACCCTGTCTGAAGGCATTCTGCCATGGGAGGCGTGGACCTACCAGTTGAGGGAGAGGAAAAATACTGGGACAGCTCTTCCTGAACACATAGCTGGTGGTAAGTGCAGACTAGGTATTCCTCATTTTCTGTTGAGCTCAACAGTTGGATCTCATGGGGATATATATATATATATATATTTATATATATCTAAACAAGCCATAGTTGCTTCCAGACTTTGCAGTGTGCTGTCCTGTTCAAGTTTGACCTCACTATTCCAGATACCACTAGACCATGATAGTACTGGGTTGATTTTCCATTATATGCCAGAATGGATATGTCTGCTGCTTAAGTGCTGTCAAGGAAATGCACCCATGAATTTCATACACTTTTTGGTGTCCAGTTTACAGTCTCCTAGCTGCGGATGTGTTAAGAGCCATCAGAGGTGGTGAACTCTACGATCAGCTACATTCAACTTCTCAAAACATTTTGTCCCAAACCACTTTCAAACTTCCAGCCAGAGGTGGATACAGACTGAATCGTCTTGGAATTCTCTGGTGGTCCAGATTAAGTAATAAAATAATCTAAGATTCATAAACTTAAAACAATACAGTGCATTTATTATAGAGTCCCGCTCTCTTTGGGCACTGACTAGAGCTTAGTTTTGTCCTGTGCACTTTAAAAACGTGATTGTCCTTATCCTGCTAACAGTCAGAGCCAACGTGTAGAGGTCTAGAAAAATCTAAGTCAAAACAACATTGTGTTAGTATCATTTGTGCAAAGGCATATTGCATACCAACTCTAGTCAGCCCAAAACCTGCACCAGAGCACCTTTCATGTAGTGTCTGTTTCTTGTGAGCAACATCACAAAACAAAATAAAATGATGGACAGAGTGTTAAAACTTTTCAAACACTCACCCCCAGTCACAGATCTGGGTTTAATCCATCGTTATTTTGCTTGCCACGTCACCCCAGTTTGGACCCAGCCATATGCAAATCAGTCTTGACCCTGCTCCCCATGGAACAGTCCAGCCCGAACTGCCAGGCCAGGTCCTCCCTGGACAGGAAACAAGCATCCTGGGACCGGTTTCAGGGTATCACCCTTCATCAGCCAGGCTAGCTTGAATTTGTTATCTACACCCAGATTTTCTCGTTCATTTCCAAGTTCTCGGCATATTTACTCAATAGCATATCTTCCCATCTCATTTGTGAAGTCCAATGATTTGTATATAGTTGTCTTCAATTATTATTATTATTTTTTTTATAAACATTTTTTATTATTTTTCAAAAGGAAGGGAAAAAAAAAAAACGAACAAACAAGGGGGGAAAGGGTACAAGGCAAGGGAGACAAACATCTTACCAAATTTTCCATTGCCGTCTTCTCAGTGATAGTTAAATAGCATCCTTGTTGTTAGAGAGGTTAACAATGATTGTAGCAGCCTTTCCTTCCTTTTGAGCCTTTTTATAATCATGTGTCAATACAATATTTTCTGTGATTTTTTTTTTTCCCCCCTGTGGTCAGTCTGTTTTATGTCAATAGCTCCAACCATCGTCCCCATATCTTTCCAAATTGTTGTGGGCACCCTCTGGATTCGAAGACTATCTTCTCCTGATTGGCACACCAGTCCACTCCTCTCTTCCATTTTTGGAGTGAAGGGCCCCCCGGGAGGCTCCATGCTGCTGCTATGTCTCTTTTGGCAACTAGTAATACTGTGGCTACTAGGGCACGTTTTGCACGTGTTTCCTCCATTATCCCTAATAAAGTTAATTTTGCAGATTTGTGTAGTTCTTGCCCCAGGGTTCTTTCCAGTTCCTGAAAAACCCCATCCCAATATTTCTATATTGTTGGGCAGGTCTATACCATGTGGAAAAAATCTGCTGGGTAGCACGTGCATCTTGGGCATCTGGAAGAGGGGCGGGCTCCCATTTTATGAAGCCTAGATGGTGTCAGGTATGCTTCATACAGGTAATAAAATTGTATTAATCTGAATCTAGTTGACACCGCCAGTATCTTCGGTGCCATTAGAGCCTCTCTCCACTCCGCTTCCTCCAGGGTTCCCACCCAGGTTTCCCACTTGGCCCTAATTGGACTAGTATGTCCGGAGTGTTGTTAATTAGTGTCTTGTATATTTACCTTCTAGGTTTCCCATGAGTAACTTGGCTTCAAGTGGGTTAGATTCTGGCATGTGGCCTGAGGTGGGTAAGTGTATTTTTAGTGCATGCCGTAGTTGGAGGTATCTGAAGAATTGTGTCGTGTTTAGTTGAAATTCTGTCTGGAGCTCCTGAAATGTTTTCATGGTTCTCCCCCTCCACACGTCCCCCACCATTGAGATACCTATTCGGTCCCATTCTGTAAATCCCTTTAGCGCAGCTGGGGCACTCAGCCATTTCCCCCTCCACAACGGGGTCTGGAGGGTGATAATGGTGTTCCAGTTGGTGTACCGCAGATCCGCTCACTCTTGTCTTCCATATCTCGGGTGAGCGGCGATCCGTAGAGCATGTCCAGAACACCGGGGAAGCCTAGGATTGTCAGTTCTGTTTTGTAGGCCGGGTCATCCCATCCTCCATTTAACCAGTCGTGGATCACGATTAGTTGGGTGGCCAGGTAATACAAGTAGGGATTTGTTGCGCCTAGGCCCCCATCGAAAACATCCTTCCGACAGTGGTGTATTGCCACTCTGTGTCTGGCTCCTCGCCAAAGAAATTTCCCTGTGATGCCTTCGAGGTTCTGGAACCAGGAATGGGGGATAGGGAGGGGAAAATTCTGAAATATGTATAGGAGCCTTGGTAGGATCATCATTTTATATAATGCCACTCGGCCCATCACGTTTAGTGGCAGGGTTTGCCATTTCTGTAAATCTGTTTTAATTCGTGTTAACAAGGGAGATAAGTTCTTGGCCCATGTCATCTCAGGCAGAAGGGATACCCAGATACCCAAGTATTTGAAGCTGAGCCTAAGCAGGGGTATTGTGCTTTGCCAATCAAAGCAATCCTGTGAAATTGCCAGCGGGATCAGAACCGATTTGGTAGAGTTCATTTTGAGTCCTGACATTTGTTCATACTTTCGTAGGAGGTTGAGACTTCTTGGGCTGGTTATGCTGGGCTTTTGCATGTATAGCAAGACATTGTCTGCGTACAGCGCTATTCTGTCCTCATGGGAGGGGCCCCATTTCCACCCGTGGTAGATTGTGTCAGTCCTGATCATCTGGGCCAGGGGCTCGATGGCCAGGGTAAATAAGAGGGGGAACAAGAGGCATCCCTGTCGCGTGCCCCTGCGGATATCAAATGCAGGGGACAATATCCCATTGACTAGCACCCGAGCCGTAGGGTTGGTGTACAGTGCCTGGACCCATCGACAGAATTGTGCTCCGAACCCTGCGCGTTGGAGCACCAGGAGAAGGCAGCCCCAATCTACTGAACTGAATGCTTTTTCGAAATCGATGAGCAGGAGGGCAATGTTTCGGGGCAATCGGTGTCTCTCTGCTAAGGCTACATGTAATCTGCGGATGCAGTGCCGTGTACTACGGGTTGCCATAAACCCACATTGATCTGGGTGTATTAATTGCGGTAGGACCCTCTTGAGACGAATGGCTAGGATGGATGCAAAGATTTTAACCTCTGTGTTTATTAGTGATATTGGTCTATAGTCTGCGCAATGAGGTGAGGGGGGTTGGGTTTTGGGAAGTACCACGATCGTGGCAGTGTCTAGTTCTTGAGGGAAGGATCCTTTTTCGCTGACTTCCGTGTAGAGACGCAGCAGGTGTGGGGTCAGTTCTTCTTTATATGTTTTGTAGTATTCCGAGGGGAACCCATCAGGGCCTGGCGTCTTGCCCGTGCCTAGTGTTGAAATTGCTCCGCCAATCTCCTCTATTCCAATGGGTTCTTCCAATGATTGTACTTCCACCCTGGGGAGCTGTGGGAGGGGGATCCCTTCTAGTGTTTGATGGGCCTGGTGTAGGTCTACTTGTGTGGATGCTTGGTATAAAGTGGTGTAGTATGTGGCGAAGTCATTTGCAATTTCGGCGTGTCCTGTGACCAGGGTGGTTCCCTTATCATAGACTTCGGGGACAATTCTGGAGGCATGTTGGTTGGAAATTAGCGAGTATAGCATTTTCCCGGTCTTATCTCCCCACCCGTACAGTTTCCCGGTGCTTGCCCTCCATATGTATTTTGCCGTTTCTGGGGAGCGGTCTCGGATTTCTTCTCGGATCAAAAAGAGTTGTCTCCTAAGCTTTTCGCTTGGGCTTGTTACGTTTTGATTTTTGAGGGCAATCGCCCGGAGTTCTAATTGTGTAATTTGTTGGGTTTTGGCACGTTCTTGATTACGTATCAGGTGTTTTGCTACCCCTCGCAGTACCGCTTTACCCGCTGCCCATAGGGTGCTTGATTTGGACACTGATCTATCATTAAGGTGAAAATATTCTGTTAGTGCTTGCTGTATTTGTTCCCTGTATTGTTTGTCTTGGAAGTACCACACATTTAGTCGCCATATCGGGCGATGCCGGGTTTGGGGTTGGCCCAGAGTGAGCCGGAGTGGAGCGTGATCTGAGATTCCCCTCGTCAGAATTTCAACGTGTGTAAGGGCTGCGCATTCTGTGCTTGGGAGGAGTATCAGGTCTATTCTAGATTGGGAACCATGGGCTGCCGAGGTGTGAGTGAATTGTCCCTTTCTAGGATGCCATATTCTCCAGGCGTCGCATAGCCCTGTCGCTGAGAGCCAGCCGTTGATTTCTGTCGCTATTGTAGTCCTATACGTTGAAATTGGTCCGGTTACGTCAAGGGCTGGATTTGGAGTTGTGTTGAAGTCCCCACCTAGTATAGTACGTCCCGGGGGTAAGTCAGAGAGGAGTGTGGTGAGTGCTTGGAGCTTTTTGTTGACCAGGGGCGGGGGAGTGTAGACACTGATTAAATTAATTGTGGCTCCCTCGATTTTGCCGGTGAGGGCTATGTATCGACCTTCTTTATCTCTTCTTATCTGGATGTGTGTCATAGGGAATGTGCGGCGTAGTATTATAGCTACTCCTCGTGATCCACATGTGAATCCTGCATGATATACTCTGTCAAACCCGCGACGGGCCAGAAATGGACAACTATCCCCCCAGCAGGTGTGTTTCCTGCAGCATAAGTATTTCTGGTCGATATCTTTGTATATACGAGAATATTGCGGTGCGTTTGATTTTATCAAGGAGACCATTGACATTCCACAAAATAATTTGTGTCTGGTTCATGGTGGATAGGTGGTTTTGGGTAGCTTGCCACAATGGCTGAACTCGTTTTGGGTTTCAATTAGTTTTTTTATCATGAAAACCTTCACAGTGGTTTTGCTCATCACATTCCATTTCACTTTCATCTGCACCCTGCCCGCTATCCATCCATCCTTTTCGTTCTTGTTCTTAATCATTTATTTCTGTAGTTACTTTTGTGTTTTTGCTTCATCTCTCCTCTTCCTCAAGCTCTAATCTCTAGTCTTCTTCCTCCGGCAACAGCTTTCTATTCAGATCCTTTCCCTGACAGCCAGTCGCCTAGTTACATGCTGGATAGTAGAAAGTGTAGCGACCAGTGCATTGTATGGTGTAGTTGTGGTTCAACGTGCTCTAACTTGGTGGTTCCCAACCTTTTGACCCCCATTTTATCAATACTGGAGCCCAGGGACCCCCACTGAATCATTATTGGAACACGGGGACCCCCGAGGAGTCATTACTGATAGCTGGGACCTAATATTATTAAATGTTTTAAGCAGCCGCGGACCCCCAGGTGTCCCCGGCCCACAGGTTGGGAACCACTGCTCTAACTTATCCACCTCCATTTCTAGTCCAGATTCCAGATATCTAAGTAAGAGAGAAATCTTTAAGAGGGTATTTGGTATTAGTGATGTACCATTCATAGCTCTCCAGTAACCCTCAGATGCAGAAGCCATTTTAACTATTGTTTTTCACTTTTCACTTTCGGCACCTCCGACAGATTCCTTCAATCTGATATGCAGGCACCCGATTCCCAACGAAAATTTCACAGAAATAAATCTGTTGCTAGTGATCTCACCACAATGTCCTCTTCACGCTCCTGAATACTCTGGGCATGAAGCAACAAATTAATGCTCCAGCCTATTTCAAGGTCCTTTTCTTCAGCTTCAGTTGATTGCAAAGCCATATAACCCCTGGTGTGACTATATCACCCCATTGTTCCTTTCTGTATCTTTCACTCTAGAGCAATATGTGAAAGTCAAACAGACATTACGGTACTTCACAGATTTTCCCATGAGCACCCTTTAAGTAGACTTTCCAAATTCACATCAGGCCCTGCAGGGTGTCTGCACACTCCTTGATGCACACAACACTACGCTGAAATGACTTTGAACTCAATACACTTTTCTAACCATAATATTCTAAACCTAAATTCTCAGCACCATAGTATGCCCGGTTACTCACAGAGCAAAAGCATCCCATTTGCAGACAAGAAATGAACTGGAGACTTACCTATGTTACATTCATTCTTGCTCAGCTCAAAGCACTTCAATAAGCATGCAGATTCCTCATGAATAGAACCAAGGTCACCTTCTAAAAGAGTACCATCAGTGAAGCAACTGGCAAAAGACATGAGATTGACAAGCACTGCAATAGTAAGACCTTCCATATTACAAGTGTGCGTGCCACCATCATCCACTTCACCATGAAGCTCAACAAGATCAGATCCCACATCAGTAGCATAAAGTAGACATCCACCTTTTCTCCCATCCCTCACAGATCCGCCTCTGAAGTGGACAGCCTTCAGTCACCTCTCATGAAGAATTCACAGACATCTTCCTCTGAAGACAATATGGTCCCCTCATCCATTATGAAGAATGTCCAAGAAGGAAGTCCCTATTAGCCATCCTTATTATTTTTATTATTTTCAGTTATTCCCACAGTCAAAAAACCTTCCTGGGAGCTCCCAAGACAGTACAGATCTTCTCCTGCTGAAGATACCTACAGTGGACCCAGAAAACCACCTTCCATTACAGAAAATAGTCTAAACCCAACTGGACAAGCAGATCAAGAAGAGTTCTTTTGTACAGGGCTATGAATCTCACTACAGGCTATGTTGTAACACAGAGACAGAAAACACAAAAATCACAGGGACAGCCACTCCTCAAGTAGTTGGCAATTCCCTCCTTATCAAAGGCAACAAATGTACATGCCTGCAAATCCTCCTCATCCACTCTGCAGTTGGTGACATTGTTGACCCAAAAAAACATGATCTGAAACAACACACCCGTTGATGTCAGATCTACTCCAACCCTCCTGCAGTTAAGAAAGAAATGTAACACTTTACCTTTAAAAGAGTACTACCACCAATAAGAGCCTAATCGTACTGCCCTGATGCAATAAGCCTTGAATCAGACCCCAGGTCGTTTACTCCAGTTTAGTGCTTTGTTGGTCCCATTTAGGATTGTTGGATACATGGGTACAAACATAACCAGAGTGCAGCTTAAATTTAAGTTCAAATCCCCAATATGTTTTGTTATTAGTGCGTACAAAGGGAAAGACTTTGTTTTGAAATGTGGAACGTCAGTCCAACACATGCATTCTGATGAAGCCTGTAGGAGAGGTTAGTAAGCGATTTTTCTGGGAATAATCTAGGATTCAGAAATCTGTAAATGTGCTTTTTTAATTCATTTATTTATTCATTCCATTTATATTAAGTATACTGTTAAAATACGAACATGGCACGATGAAACTGTATTCACTTTTTCTGTGTTAATGGTACAATTAGTGTAATTGGCACTTCTTTTCAGATGCGGGTTGCGGTGTCCTTGTCATTGACACTATTAAATTCTGTTTTCCACTCTTGAATCGTTTATAATCCACATATTTCTGTAGGTATTCGAAATTTCAGATTCCACATTTAAAAATTGGCTTTCAATAACAGTATCATAGCAGTTCATTCATAGACACTTTGAAAACAAGGTGTTCTTGCAACATCCAGTTCATTGCTTGTCTCCTCATAGATCACAACGAGGCCGGTGATTTAAATGTCGGCTCTGCTTCTCTACCTTATTTTGACCCAGGCCCATGATGCAATAGCACATCATTCTCTCCTTGTCTTATTTGTCTATCCTGTTCCTACCCTGGCATTTCTGTATTCAATATTTATGAATCATTTTGAACACTAATTGTTCCTGCATCATCAATTTCTTTGCTAGTCTCCTCATATATAGCATCAAGGCCAGTGGTGCAGGTATTAGCTCTGTTTCTCTTCTTTAACTAGAGCCAGGCCCATGAGGCATTATGGTATAATCTCACCTTACCATTTCAGTATTCAATATTTATGAATCAACATAATCACAGGCTGCATGTTTGTATAATCCTGCTTACCGGGGTTTTATTGGGAATCTTTTGTAGTATTGTCAAATATTTTCACTTGCGAGGTAGGTATACCCCTTCAATGAAAGTATTTAAATTGAATTGCCTTACATTTATGAACTCTACCATGGTGAACCTTTTTCTGTCTGTTAGTCGAACTAGAATGGAATTGTGGAAAGTTCACACCTGCCTCGTGTGTCTTCAAAGAGTGACCAGGTGCTCTTGTTTGCCCCCATTTGTTGCTATCAAAGTAATTCAGTATTTTACTCACCTTTGGATATATCCAAGATCATTGTGAGCACAGACGAGCCTCCACTTTTCAGTAGAAGTTCACTAACCGCTGGTTGCAGGTTTGTTCTGTCCACCTCCTTGTATAACTCCAAGACCATGTCTCAAATTTAATTTAAGCCCTGGATCAAGTCCATTCTTCTCAAAGTCTTCTGAAAGTTTAATCACGTTATGTGATGGACCCGTAGCACTTCATCCCTTGAGGTGCTTAACCAGAGGAAAAGCTGCAAGCCATTCACAATGTAAGCTGCTTTGCCAGTAACTAGAATTTTGTCCTGGGATATTCCCTTTGGTCTTTAAAAATGAAGGGTTAATGACTTTAGTGTACCTGGGGCCGTATTGTGCAAAGGGCGCAGTGTCCCTGTTTACACCACAGCATACTTTTAAACGGGTACCCTGAGTGCAAACAGGGACAGTCCGCCCTATGATAGTGAATGAGTTGCCCCCAGGGCCCTGGAGTCACCACATTCAGTGAAATACAGAGTGGCTGCTGCAAAGCGGCTCTGTTTTTCTCTGTGCAGGTTCCAACCAACCAGCACTTTGAAGATGGGTTAGAGATCCCCCTGCAGGCACGCATAGTGAGTGACTGCACCATTCTACAGGGGGTC
Organism: Pleurodeles waltl; assembly: GCF_031143425.1. NCBI lineage: Eukaryota > Metazoa > Chordata > Amphibia > Caudata > Salamandridae > Pleurodeles > Pleurodeles waltl. The sequence continues at coordinate 273,091,559 of NC_090448.1, read as the reverse complement.
CCCTGTAGTATCCATGGCTGCCTCTTCCCTTTGTCCAAAGGGATACCTTCACGAGGCGCACTGATAGTGTACTTCCTAAAGGCATTTTTGCCTACGCATCTGTGTCCATACTAAGGGCCGGGCACAGAGTCAACGTTACTTCCTCATTTGCAAGGGGTCACACCCCCATGCAAATGAGGGAATGCCCTCTGAAGCCATTGTCAATGCTACATTGTGCCAGCGCTATCAGTATTACAAAAGGAGCTGCACAAGCGCCTGCGGCCCCTTTCTGTAATACTCTAGTGCCCCACTGGTGCAAAAAAACAGTACACAAGCCTGTTGCTTGCCCAGGTCACTATCTGTTACACGACCTCTGGATGTTGTACTGTGCATATTTTGTATATATTGCATTTTTTGTAGGAGTACATCTTGATTGATGCGCCACACCCAATCATGCATTCAGGCGAAACTAACTGTTCTCTCTCTTTTATAATCCTCTTCGCATTACTTCTCTTTCAGTTCACTGATCACAAATAGTAAGTTTTCACTGGTCAAGTGCCCCCCTTCTAGACTAAACACTCAATTTTTTGTCGGTGGCAGAGAGAACCATCTTTTGCAGTAAAACATTTTTAATAATCAATTAGCAATGTAATTACACGTCCATTATCTGATACGTGAATACATTTTCGTTCCAACAGAAACCCGCAGTAATGCACTCCAGCTCTTGCTAATGTGTTTTGTGTATTGGGTCCTTTTACCAACATTAGCTCGCTCCAGTTTGAACTGTTCTGCTTCTACGACTACAAATCCGATGTAGCAGCAATGTTGTCCCCAAATAATGGCACATTTAAATTACTGCAAGTTTTTAGAAGCTTGAAAATAAGAAATCTACCGCCTTAAAAGTTCAAAAGTGAATATCATCTACCAGAAAGGTTTTGATAGTTATCTTCTTTGATGATTTGCAAAGCCAGCAATTAAACACACAGTTAAAGTAGTAATGTAAAAACATGAATTCTATATTCTTCAGGTATGATGATGTAGCTAAGGCATCATGGATACGTTTCTTAAGGACTAGCTAAATCTCAGAGGTAATTGTCTTGCCTTCAGTAAATCTGACACCGCATTGGAGTGTAACTTGTTAAATCTCCTGTACTTGAAAGAAGATAACATGCAAAACTGCTTTGTAATTAATTGTAGAAGGGACACATATCCAAAAATATATAAAACAAATCTATCCTCTTGTAACATAAAGCCTCCATCTTCATTAAATTGTAACATTTTTGCTCCACTCCTCCCGGTATAAGAGCCCGTCAAAGTTCTAGCATGTGAGTAATACCTACTAGGGCTGTCAAAAAGCTAATAAAACAGTAACTTTTCATTGGTTAAGACTTTCCCAGATATTTCTGAATATAGCCTACTAGTGCAGTATTGGGCTTTGGTCTCACTTTTATATTGAGAACCTTACTTATAAAAAATCATACATAAACTGCAGGTCAGGACATGTTCATAAGATATGTTCCTCACTCCCTATACTTTTGAGCCTTGATTATATTTACCAGAGCAGTCATCAGTCATGCAATGAAATCTTGTGGGAGTCTTGTGCAGACAATCGACTGAACAATATTGTACCTAAGTGAAGATTAGAAACCACAGGGAGAGGATCCATAGTACAATGCATTCCATTACAACGTTGGTGGGATTGCTGATTTCAGCCAGAAAACGGAATTACAGAGGATGCAAGCAGACCACACAGCTGATTCTCAAAGCGCCACACACTTTTAAACTTTGGACCTGGGATACGACAGTGGCGGAAAGGATGGGAAGCTGGAAAGAGAAGCCCTGATGCCCTTCCAAGGTGCACAAAACACTTGACTCCAGCTGAACCCAGGACTAGGCTGGGTCTCCCCAGGCCTGGTGGTTCTGGTCCCTTAATTCGCCCCTGAAGACCATTTGGGGGATAGAGGCAGAACCTACTGCTACCCGGGGTGTGCTACAAGAGAGCCAGGAAACTGTGGGGCCTGAGAAATTAGCCAAAAAGGTGTTCTGCTGGTGATAGTTCAGGGGCTGTGCAAAATGCTTCCACAAGCAGTGGAGCACCAGGAGCCTGGCGGAGGAGAAAACTGGTGCAAGGAGTCAGAAAACATAGCTCCCTGCACACTATGCCCCTTTAGGGCTAGGCTCTCCTCCAGGAGCAAAACACACCCAGGATGGAGGTGATTGACCCAGTGGAGCTGGTGATATTAATCTTTAAAGATATGGAGTTCAATCCTAAAGAAACATGAAAACAGGTGCATAGCTCTCTGGACCAGGGTCTGGGTATTAGTGTATCTTTAGTTATTTAGGAAGACCGCTGTGCGTGGGTTCATAGTGGTATATTGCTAAATTATAACATGGTTATTGTTATTATGTTGGTGACCCCTTGATCAATCTAGTAAATATAAACGTGGCACCCTGATTGATAAAAGCTAACAGGCCTGCCTTACATATAGATATTGATGTGGTGACCCTTGACAAAGCCACTAGGCCGGTCTCCTTATATAATGATGTGGTGACCCCTTGAGAAAGCTAATAGCTCTGTCTTATAAATGATGACACTCACTTAAATTGTAATGTTGCATCTGTTATGGGTTGGTAGTGTGATTATGGGGTTTAGGACTCACCTGAAGTTTAATATGAAGGGGTGTTGCCAAAGGGATCTCCCTGATGTACATATTCGTAATGTAATACATAGTATTTAGTAGTGTGTGTGTAATAAATATACTTTTCCATTTTAAAAGAAAAGGCACTGACCGGATAATAGTTTGTGTCGTCGTTGGGATTACTAGCCCACACCACTTCCATTGAGCAGACCTCGGACTGCTCTGCTTCGTTACCCTGAGTCAAGTGTTACAATTGAGTACTTGGCTCCCAGTAAAAAAGGCAATTGCCAACTTATTACTTGCACAGGACTCCCATCTTCCGCAACTAAGAACCCAGTTTTACAGTCAGCTATTTCTTTGTAAGGTGCAACATAACTTTGCGCAAGCACTAATTAAGAATGCCCAAGTTGGTTCAACAGTCTGTATTTTTCCCCAATGTATGCATGATGCAGCTTCTGTCTACACACGGAGTCAATGCCCATGCTCGTTTCTGCTGACACTGTGGAATCCTGGATCACTTATAACATATGTTCTGCCAGAATTTAGTACATCCATTTTTCGAACGGTTTTCCAACAACGTCTTTAGGCTTGAAAAATGTATTTAATGCACTCTAAGGATACAGAACTGTACAATCTCAAACACTTTCTGGCTCTGAAATTTGTATGGGAGTTCTTATCCGCTGACTTTCCCTGAGATCGTTTCTCATTATATCTGGAGAGAACTGAAAATTCATCTTGGTTATTCCTAAATGCTTAAACTGTTGGACCACATGTAGTAAATAATAAAACCGAAAGCAGGAAATGGACAATCTTCTTCCTGTATTTTTCTGAAAGTTACGTCCAATCCACCATAAAAAAAAAATTACATCACAAATAAACACACTGATTGAATGTTTCAAGCTTTTCTTTCGAGGGAGCTGTATCCGAGCATGGCAAAGCTTGCACCAAAAAAGACATTGAATAAAGGGCACCATTTAAATAAGACTTGTCCACAGCCATCACTGACAAGACTGTCGTCATTTCTAAAAACCTGACGTTATGTTTTTGGGAGCTGATTAGATAATAAGAAACATATTGTGAAACCAGTGCGCCTGCTTACCGGATCACAACCACCTGTCCCATACAACACTTTGAGCAAGATGTTTTCCAAATCTTTTCTCATCAATTCCTGTTTTGCCTGATAACCCAAGATCAGTGTAAACTGTTTCTTCTCAAACAACTGGTCAAACTGAATTCCGATTTCAGGTGGATGTAGCCCACGTTTGGTATACTTTTAAGCATGCCAAATAAACATAGCACAGCTATCTCTTCCCAGATCCCTTAATAGTTCTATAAATATCCCAAAGAGAATGGAGGAGAGATGGCAGCCTTTCTTAATCTTTCTCTTTACAGCAAAATTCCCATTCAAAATCAGTTCCTTAATAACACTTTTATACTTGGAACAAATTAACCAGATCACAACAACCATTATAATGCACAGTTCACCCAGGCAAGTTATTTTTCTGAATCTAAAATACCACAGTAATGGGGTCTATTTGAAACTTTGATGTAGTGCAAATCTTCAAACTAGTGGTGAGTGTTGGAGGCTAGAAGGTGACCAGACAAAACATGTTTATATTCTACAAGTCATTCTTTTACTCTACCGAGTTTCATAGCCATAATACTTACTGGTTAGTCAGTTTTCAGCTAGGTGCTAGATTTATCTGACTAGTAGTGTTCTGGACCCTTTCCTGGTTTAACAGAAGTAATCTGATTATCCAGGACAAATAATGCAGGAGCTACGGATCCACCTGAGATAGTAAAATGGGTGGTGAGTTTTGAAGCCAGGCATTTCTCAAAACTTGTGTGTAACATATTGGGAAGACAGTCTAGCTCAGATGTTTTTGCCAGTTGGTAAACTATCACTTCCAGAACTTTGAATTCTAATTCAGGGTCTAGCTTTGTTTTAAGTAAGAACGTCAATATAGTCTCTAGTGCCACGTTCATAGTTAACAAAATTCATTTTAAAATATCATAGATTTGTGAGAGATTTCATGTGGGTCTTTTAACCATTGTCCCGATTCAGGATCTTTGTTTATATCCAGTATGTTTATTTTCTTCGACCTGGCTTAATTTATTGTCCTTAGATTAACAGTATGAGTGATGAGTACTTTACTATTAAATAAACTCGTTTTCACACCCCCACATCTTTGCAACCATTTTACTTTTCCATAACTCAGTTATAATGTGATCTTCATGTTGGCCTCACCCAATCTGCTCTCCAAGGCTCTCTTTTTCATTAGACGTATTCTTCTGAATTTATATTCCTAATCCAAAAAGTTCCCACACAAAGATTTAAAAATTTCTCAGTTCACATTTCATGAGACAGTATCATCATTATAGTGCATTCTGTGATATTTTCATAGCAGCTTTCTGTATACATGGAATCTGTTAATAAGAATCCCAACACTTCTCATCAAGAGCCCTACTCGGGCACATCCTATTGTGCTGCTATTTTGAGGTCTCTTCTTTCCAGTTTTGAGGTCAAAGCCTAACAGACTGCACAGCTGTTTTGCTAACAACATCTGAGGGAAATTTGGAAAGCTTCCCTGCGAATGCATTCCACCCATTGCTTACCATTGGCTTTGTGGGTTGTAACTCACATTTTCTTGCTTTCTATTTGCTGACTTTATATGTTTTAGGCTGTACAGCTTTAGTTTGTCCCTGTTGTTGTCCATACCTTATTCACAGTATCCTTCCAAGTGCATCTTTTCTGTAAACAGGCCTTTAAATCCTGTTCTTATCTTATAACATTTGCTTTGCATTCAGAGACAGGTTAATGTCAGGCTCATTCTTCCAAGGGAGCTTGGTGTACACTTTTTTTTGTCTAACTTCAGAGTGAGAGAATCTATGCGACAATCTTGCTGGGAAACAAAAGGCTTTTTTTCCAGCACACAAAAAAATGAATTGTGGTCAGATTTCAGAACATATCAGAATGAGGAAAGTAAAAATTAAGTTTATTTTTTTGAAGTGTGGTGGAAACAGATTTTTGAATATGATCAAAACACATCAGTGCGCTAAGTGATACCATTTCCATATGTTATCACTTGTGCACTATATACGTTTATCAGTAAAACTATATATCTGCATAAATGTAAAGTGATTTCAATTGAAGATGTGTTCTCTGTAATGGCAGGGCGCTACGACACCATGCATGCTTCACTTTACCCGGCTTCACCCTGCATCACACCATGTCACCGCATTCTACCCTGTACCACTCCACGCTATGCCACGCCATTCTTCTCTGAAACAATCTACTCTGTGCCATGCAATAGCACTCCCCTCTACGCCACTGCAGTCTGGGCTGAACCACTCCACTATGTGCCACTCTACTCTGTACAACTCTACTGTACTCTTCTCTTACCACTGTACTCATTACCAATGCGCTCTATGCCATTATACTCTACTTTGCAGCACTCTACACCACTGCTGTCTGTGCCACACTACTCTGCACCACTCTACGCCATTGCACTCTGTTCCAATGCACTCTACTCCACTCTACTACACACCACTGCACGTTATGACAGTCTACTCTGCAACACTGCCCTATCTGCCACTGAACTCTGTGCTCTATGCCAATGCACTCTACTCCGCTCTAATCCACTTTATGCCAATGCACTCTACTCTGCATCAGTCAACTTTGTCACTTCACTCTTCACTTGCACCACTTTACTCTATTGTAATCTGCATCACTGTACTCTGCCACTGCTCTTTTTGTCACTATACTCTGTACCACTTTAAGCCACTGTACCACTCTTCTCTGCACCACTGCACTATGAAACTTTACTCTGCACCACTGTACTCTATGCTGGTGCACCACTCTACGTAAATATAGTCTACACCACTGCAACCTGCTCTATTATGTGCCTCTGCATTCTACACCGCTCCAGGCTAGGCCACTCAACTCTACTCTGCACCACTCCACTCTATGCCACTTCAATCTAATCTGAAACAATCTACTCTGCCACTGCACTCTCCACTACTCTACTCTAAACCACTGCACTCTACGCTAATGTACTCAACTCCACTTTACTGAAAAGAAATACACTCTACTCCACTCTATGCCAACTACTCTGCACCACTGCACTCTGTGCCTCTGTGCTCTAATCCACTGTATTGTATGCCATTCTGTTCTACTCTGCACCACTATACGCCACTGCTGTTTGCAGTACCCCACACCACTGCACTCTACGACACTACTCTGCAAGAGTGCACTCTACGCCACTGCATTCTTCACCACTGCACTCTATCCCACAGTATTCTATGACCCTCTACTCTGCAAGACTGCACTCTCTGCCACTGAACTCTGCACTACTCTACTGCACCCTTCTCCAATGCACTATACGCCACTACACTGCGCTACTCAAATCTACTCTGTGCCTCTGCACTGCCTGCCACTACAACACTGCTCCCTACTCTACACTCTGTTCTGTACCACCCCACTCTACCCTGCATCACTTCACTCTACTCTGAAACAATCTAGTCTACACAACTGCACTCTTTGCCTCTGCACTCAACCGTCATTGCACTTTAAACCACTAGAATCTACTCTGCGCCACTTCACTGCACTCAACGTCAATGTACTGTACACCACTTTACTCAAAACCAATGCATTCTACACCACTGTACCCTACACCAATCTGCACTGTAACACTGTACTTTATGCCATTTCACTCTAGGCCACTCTACTCTATTATGCTCTATTCCATTAAACTCTATCCCACTCTGACCCTCTATTCCACTCTATGCCACCCTACGCAACTCCCCCTACGCCACTCCATGCCTCTTTACTCCACCCTGACACACTACTCCACGCCGCTCTGTGCCATTCACTCTGACACTGTACTCCACTCTGCTCTACAACACTCTACTCTGCTTTATGCCATTCTACTCTACTACACTGCTCTGTACCACTCCATGACAATCTACTCCACTCCGCACCCTCTACGCCACTCCACTCTGCTCGACACCATTCCATTACACTATTCCATTCCACTCTATTTCACTCTGACTCAAGTCTAGGACACTCATCTCTACTGCGCGCCCTTCCACTTTACGACATTCTACTACCTCCACAATACTCTACGCCACTTCACTCTACACTAGTCAACTAGACTCTACACCACTCCACGATTCTGTGCCCCAAAATACACTCCACTCTACTCCATTAAAATTTGTTTTACAACACTACTCCATGCCACTCTCCTTTACTCTACTAACTGGTGTATAACATAGCTAAAACATATCGGCAAAGCCAGTAGAGATCTATTAGCTTTGTCAATGCTTGTGTTGCTTAGTTTTGTTTTGTTTCCACTTGGTAAAGTCCGAAAGGAAGAAGTACTACAGATGATAAAAAAAGGGCGACCGTATTGTCGCCTCTTTATTGACTGTGATCCAGCCTAATTTTTATTCAAGAGAGCATGCAGTTTTAGTTTTGCCTTGGTAGTGCAGCTACCTTTTAACTGTTGTTACCAGTTCTTTAAAATATACATGGAGCAGGTTTTCAGCCCACCTGGAAGAGTATTTCTGTCTCACTTCATGTAATCGGCTGTTAAATGGTGCCATTCTGCCTCCTATGTAGGGCTTGCCTTGCAATGCATGCGGGACTATTTTGCATTTGAAAAGTATAGCGATTTCCACATTAAATTCATTGTCTAGTAAATATATACAGAAATGATTGTATTTTGTCTCTGGTAGTCTTCGTTTTGATTTTTAAGAGAGAAACCCCAAAATGCACGCCAGACCATATTGGCTTTGTTAATGCTTATTTATCCTGTAAGAAAGTAGTTAACAACGTAGCTAATTCTGCTACAGCATATTTTGCATGCACAAAGTTGTTGATAAATTGCGCTCTTCCATTTTTTTTCTTCTGTGATGGTATTTTATCTAATCTTATGGCTTATTTCCCAACCATAAACACGCACACATTTTCTTTAGCTCTCCGCCTTTTTTCTTTCTTCTATTGCTCTCATCCCTCTCCTTATTAAAATCACCATGTGCTACCCGAGTACGTTTCATTAAACCGGTACGACGTTCTTACAATGCCAAACGAGGCAGATGTTTGTTTAAATTTCCGCCACGCCTTTCAAGGAGAAAAGAAACCGAACGCGTATATTTGTTCATGTCCTTTTGACTGCAGCACTGTACAGATAGCAATTTTTTCAGTTGTAAAAATATCACAAAAATATGTTTCATTCTGCATACAACGCCTAATTTGGTAACTATCAACCATTGAAAGCGCTTAAAAGATATGTTTGGTCTTTTAAACTACTCGAGAACAAAAGCTGGTATCAAGTTATTGTAACAAAAATATCTAATGCTGCCACAGATCTCCAAAAGGGAAGCGAAAGATGAAACCTCTTTATCAACGTTGTAGATGTTATGTAATCTTGGCATTTTGGTTTATTTTGTATACACAATGCTTTTAAAACCATAGTTGTTAGATTGTTCACCTTCTCTTGACTCCAACGTATCTTCTTTTCTTGTATTTTGCTTTATACATAGCTGTCCAACCCCTTCTGTGTTCATAGGAAGACTGATTTATTTAGTGCATTCACATTTTTATAAAAGACTAGGCGCTCTTATAAAAGAGCTGCTTGTTATAAACAAAAATAGAGATTTGTTTTATAAATGTAAAAACGATAAGAAACTGACTTGTCCATACCAACTTGAATGCCTACCACTTTCTATTTCATCATCGACTCCTGTGGAGGTATTGTTTATCATTCTGTAAAAGAATCTATCAATTAGTAGATTTGTGGAGCGCTACTTGTTACCTGTGAGGGTATCCATGCGCTGGCAGGCTCCAGTTGATTAGCTGAACAGCCAGGGTTTCATGGACTTTCGGAACTCTGGAAGAGATGGGGAGGTCTATAGATGAAAGGGTAGCTGAATCCATGTCTTCATCACTAGGTAGGAGAAGGAGCCACTTCAGCATTTGCTACGTCGGATGCAGGGGTGAGGGTTGGAGAAAGGTATACTGGGCGGAGGTGTATGGTGGACTTATTGAAGTTCAGGTGGTGGTTCTGGCAGACGGGTCTGCAGTTGTGTAGGACCTTGTATGTGTGGGTCAGGAGCTTGAACTAGTATCCTTTCTGTACAGGCAGCCAGTGGGTTTGTCTAGGGAGATCAAGGACGTGCCTATATAGGTTCTGTAAGGTCTGTAGTCATTGGAGGAGGTGAGCTGCGATCCCTGAGTAGAGACCGTAGACCAGTCGCCTGGAGATGGGGACCTGGGTGATGGTGCATCTGGAGCTTTGGGGTAGCCATTTGAATATTTTACAAAGCATGCAGAGGATGAAGAAGCAGGAGTTGACTTAAGTTGTCATGGAGCTTTGGGGTAGCCATTTGAATATTTTACAAAGCATGCAGAGGATGAAGAAGCAGGAGTTGACTTAAGTTGTCATGGTTAGCTTATTGTCAAAAATGATGCCTAGGTTCCATCAGTGGGGGTAGAAGTAGGCGCGAGTTCTGATGGCCACCAGGATGCATCCCATGGGGAGCTTTTGTTTCTGAAAATCGGTACCTCTATCTTGTCCATGTAGAGCTTCACTCAATTGTCCTTCATCCAATTGGCGACGTCTGTCATGCAGTTGCGGAAGTTGGTCTTGATAATTTTGGTGTCTTTGGAGAGGGAGAGGATTAGTTGTGTGTCGTCGAGATAGAACATAATGTTGAGTCCATGGGTTTTGGTGGTGCTGGCCAGATGTGTCTTATAAGTGATGCAGAAAATGGGACTGAGCGAGGACCCTTTGGGTACTCCACAGATGATTTGTTTGGGCAGGGAGGTGTAGGGGGAAGGCATACTTTTTGTGCTTTTCCGGTGAGGAAGGAGGCAACACATCAGACGGTGGGTCCTTGGATGCTTATGTTGTGCAGCCTTGTGATGAGCCTGTGGTGGGAAACCGAATTGAAGACTACTGAGAGGTCTAGGAGGATCGGTCTCTCCTTGATCGAGTAGGACTCGCATGTTGTTCTTAGTTGTGGTGAGGGCTGTCTCAGTGCTGTGTTTTGCCTGGTTGAGTAGGAGGTTCCATCCCAGATGTGAGTAGAGTTGTTGGCTTTTTCTAGTACTTTGGCCAGGAATGGGAGCAGGGAGATCGGTCAGTAGTTGTTGAGTTCTCTGGGGTCTGCGTATGGTTTCTTTAGTAGGGCGTTGACCTCTGCTTGTTTCCCGTCTTCAGGGAAGGTGGTCGCGGCAGTTGATGTGTTGAATAAGGTGGTGAGTACATGGCTGATTTTGACTTCGCTTAGGTTGAAGATGTGATGTAGGCATGCGTCCGTTGGAGCCACTGAATGGAACAAGTCCATGACGGAAGTGGTGTCCTGTAGGGCAAGTCGGCTTCATTCCATTAGTTGGATGTCTATGGTGGTAGCAGGGTCAGCCACATTTTTGACTTTGTCGCACCTCAATAAGAAAGGCTCTTTTGCTATTATAATCACTTAATTGCTGTGTTGCAAAACCTAGCTTTTGATTTCTGTTGTTTTGGTAGTTGTTTATGTTTTCATTAAAGCATTTGTAGTTTCATCATTTTTAGTGGAGCACACGGGGGAAAGGGGGACACGGAGGGGTGCAAGGTCAATATGTTGTGCGCAGCAGTCAAGCCAAAGTGAGCTCCATGGCTGACCCACTATAACTTGCTTGGAATCCTGCCCATCCCCTACCATAGCCTGTGTGGTGGACCAGTTTGTGACTACTGCGGAGTGACTGCTTGGCAGGGGACTGCAGCTAGGGTGAACATTGCCAGAGCGGCCCCACCATCGTAAGGGGGCCGCAAGCAGAGGATGGGTGTCCCCTGAAGTGTACCTGCAGTGGCTGCAGGTGATGGCTGTCCCAGAGGCAGATTTGCAGTGGGAGCGATGTCTGGATGCGCCCTCCCTCTGCAGCCTCGGAGACGCAGGCCTGTGAGGTGCGGAGTTCTGCCTCCCACGAGGAAGTACTTGGATGTGGGTTCGCCACAAGCACCAGCTGGAGGCGACTAGGATGGCACCATGCTGGGGGTAAACTTTCTCTTCTGCTGAGGTACGTGTGATGCTCTCCTCCCTGCAGTTCGCTGTGGGACAGTGCCCACATGGACGCACCAGCAGAGTAGTATCCCCTGAGGCACAGTGATTGATCCTATATATATTGCCTGGTGCCCTGGGTCATTAATTCTTGGACTGTGGTGCTTCCTGCTACTCGAGGCCACTCTTGACTACTGCGGTGAGGGGACCCTGCCCCGGTTGATCAAGGAGGTGCTCCCCTTGCCTGTAGTATGGAGGGGGTCTGCTCGAGGGGTGTGACCTGCTCTGACTGGGGCCCTGTTCCCCCCCCCTCCTAAGGATTGGGGACCCGATTACCCTTGGCCTGCAAGGCAGGCTGGACGGCCTGGGCTCCCAGAGTGCAATACACCACTTGTTGCTGCCCCTCAAACCTCCCAATACCCCCGCCCACCCCAAAAGGGGTCTGGTACTGGGCTCAGATTGGAGATGCCTTGTAACTGATGGTGCTTGCTGCACATTTTGCTTATTGTCTCCTCTGACACGGGTAGCGGCTGGCCCTCCAGCTGGTGACCCACAGAGGCGGATCACACTCGCTGCCCTCTCCTGTCTAGCCATGCTGGGGCCAGGCCTCAGAAGCTGCAGCTACATTTATCTTTCTGCCTCTACCCCCCCCCTTGCTGAGCACATACCCACAATGGGCAAGTACAGACCATTGACGGGGGGTAGAGGGGACAAAAATTGACCAATTCATGACCCCCGGGCCGGCAGTGCTGATCGGGTCCCCAGAGGGTGGTGTGGCAGATGCCCGGGAGGAACTGCAGAGACCCACTGGGGTACAAATCCCATCTGTGATCAAGGTGTCCGTGCTGCAGTCCAAGCCTAGATGGACACAGTTTTGCTGGCCTTTGGCCTCCTGAGGACAGACCTCCGTAATGTGGCAGAGAGATCTCTGGCCACTGAACAACATGTAATGAGGGGGAAGTCTCCTCTTTAAATAAGGTGCTCTCTATCCTAACTGGCAAGAAGGAGGACCTGGAGTGGTATGCTGAGGATGCGGATGGCTGCTTCCTGAGATGCAGTCTACACTTTATTGGCTTCCCGGAGGGGACGGAGGACTGTTAATCTAAACTTTCCTTGGTTCGATGGATCAGAGAGACCGTCCTGGCGGATGCTTTAGCCTGGTATTTGTCGAGAGAGAGCTCACCATGCCCTTGTTGTGGAGTCCCCTACTGTGGTGCCATTGCGCACCGTGATCACAAAATCTACAGGGGAAATAGACGCTGGCCAACGAGCGGTCTGTCAAGCTGGAAATCCTGCTTATGCAAATCATGTGATTTGCATATTCCCAAACTACACTAAGCAACTACAACAAATGCGGATGACCTTTGAGGGAGTAAAACAGAAACTTAGAGCTATGGGACTCGTATATATGTTCCTTTACCTTGAAAGTGCTCCACGCAGACCACACACACTTTTTTACCACTCCTGAGGGGGTCTCGAACTGGCTGGGTGTGTATGGGGCTGACCGGATACCTGCGCAGACCCTTGGGGGCACTGGAGACTAATCGACTGAGCTCGAAGGCTCGGAGGGGTGGCCTCCGGGTCCTCCCAGGCGATAGCACTCTGGCCCTGGAGAGACAGCGTTCAGAGTGCAAAGAGACGAGAGCACTGGTGGAGGCTGTGACTGGTCCAATTCAAACAACAGTATACCGGACACCGTGGAAGACATTTCAGTGATGGGTGTAACCTGATTACTTACCTCTTACTTTGTGCAGTTGTTAACTGTGCTGCCTCTGGGGCCTGGAGGGGTGAGCCTCTCCCCCCCCCCCCTCCACTCCCACTAAGATAGTGGATTTGCTGAACTGCCCTGCCAGGGACTTGTGTTTTACTGGATGGACCTGCTAATTACTGCATTGTGGGTTGTACGGGGGAGATGGTGACAGAGTAAATGAGTCGGCCACCCCTCAGTACATACCGGGGCCTTGATACTTGACATACAGTGGTGGGTGCTGAAATTGCAAACGGATGGAATTAGTTTGAGTGATGTATAGAGTGCTGAGAGATAGGTATGGGAGTGAGAAAGCGTGTGAGTAGATGGCTTGCCCTGGGGGCTTGGCTGAACTCCATGCGACGGTTGCCAGACACTCCCTCCCAAGCTGGTGCTTATTGACTAGCATGACAGCGTTAGATATGAGGGGGATGCTTGATCTAGATGGCAAGATGTGAGTTGATTGTCAGTGTATACCCGGAGGGGGGTGGGGAGTGGGTGGGGGGCATATGTTATGACTGTTATGTTGATTCAATGGTGCCGATCCAGGAAGGAGGTTTGGGACGATGTGGGTGGTGCGGGGGGGGGCAGTGTGTGTGTTGGGGGGGCATCAGGGGGTGATAGTAGCATGCAGCTGGGATGATTACCCACTTTAAATTCTTGTTATGGAAAGTCCTTGGCCTCAATTCATATGTGAAGCGCTCTAGGGAACAATTGTATTTGCACAGGTAGAGAATAAACATTGGGCTCCTACAAGAGACACCTGAATGAGGAGGAGGAGGCTTGCAGGCTACACGGGAAGTCGAGGGGAGGTATCTCCTGCTGCACTGCCAATTAGACAGGGAAGAGGTGTATTTGCTGAACATCTACGCTCTAAATATTGACGATGGAGCCTTTATTCTGGAGTTAGAAAGGGAATTGCTGCCATATGTTAGGATCCCCCTGCTCTGGGCTGGGGACTTCAAATGCATCTTAGATGGCTGGCACGACTGGCACCTGCTTAGTCTTCACACCAAGTCACACTTGTCGGCCGCACTGTGCTGCGTAATGGAGCGCCTGCAGTGTGTCGATATCTAGCATGCCAGATTCCCATGTGGGAATACACCTGCCACGGCCTCCCTCATGACACCCATAGTCGCAAACACTGTGCAATCTGTTAATATACTAGGTCGGTTCCTTTCGAACTATGTGCCACTACAGCTATGCTGGGGTCCTAGCACCCTCGCCTGCGGACCTCTCTGTGGCACTTCTACCCCGAGGCTCAGTGAGATGCAACATTTCGCGCAAAGCTTGGATAGATGTTGCCCAACCTTTTTAAGACCAGTTGGTTGACAGCAGTGCAGAAGGAGGTGGAATGGGAGACCCTGAAGGTGGTGACATGGGGTGAATCTATGTCCCGGATTAGTGGTACACAGTGTCTCACTGAGACTGAGATGATAGATGAGAAAAAGAACCTAGCAAATATCCAGAGGCAGGCACTTATAGGCGTAGAGGTCCAGGAGATCCTCTGCAGACACAGAGAGGCATTGGGGAAATTTAGGACAGCTTGGACTGTCTGGACCAACAGGATTACCGCCAGCGCCTACATCGAGAGGGCAACAAATTGGGCACCTGCTGCCTGGCTGGCATGGCTGCTAAAATTAAAACGCCCACACTGCGGTGCAACAATGGCGAATTGGTTAACACTTGGGTGCGCATTAACATGCTCCTACGCAATCATCTACTGACGGTTTACCAGGGCAACCAGACAGGCCCTTTCCAGTTCCTGGATAACTTTGAACTTCTTTGCTTTACAGAAGCTCTGAGGCAGGGACTAGATGAGGAACTCCAACTAGAAAAGTTTGGATAGCCGGTCCAGTTCATGGCCAAGTATAAGGCCCCCGGACTAGATGGCCTTCTGGTGGAATATTATCAGACCCTTTGATACCTCGCCTTCTCAAGACTGTCTGGGCATCCAGAGGCTGAGGCATGCTTCCCCTTCCATGTGGAGGCCCAAATTATTATGTTCCTCAAACTGGGCAAAGACCCAACAGACTAAGTTCATTTAGACCCCTCTCTATGCTGGACAAATCTTGGCCAAAGTATTTGGGTAGAGTTTGGGCAGGGTGGTGACTCATCTGGTGCACGCCAATCAGTGTGGCTTCTTGCTAGGCAGGGGGACACAGATGAATTTGCGCCGGCTGTCCCATGTTCTACACTCCGCAACTGACTTTGATGCTCCGGCTGCAGCGGTGGCATTTGACATCGAAAAGGCTTTGGTTACTCTTGGATGAGAGTACCTCTGGACCCTGTTGAGACAGATGGAACTGGACCGGATATTCATGTCATGTGTGAAACTGTTATACGACCACCCTGTGGCAAGGGTTAGGAATGGGCCTGTGGTTTCCGAGCAATTACCCATTGAACGTGGCACAAGGCAGGGATGTCCGTTGTCACTGCTCCTTTTTGCCTTGGTCAAGGAGCCCTTGGCGATCCAACTGCGTTGTGACATGCCCAGCTGGGGCATACTAGTAGGGGAACGTGCACATGTAATTTCTCTGTATGCAGACAATGCGCTCCTGTATGTTGCCTACCCAGAAAACTCGGTGCAGTCACTATTTAGCATCATGTTGGAAGTCTGGCAGGTATCCGGCCTGCGAGTCAACTGCCAGAAATCTGTGGTGTTCCCTCTGGCGACCCTGGCACAGGCACTTTGGGAGTCCCTTCCTGAGCTGGGACTACATGTGGCCCAATCCCCAGAGGCCAATTACTGGCTAAATATGGGGAGTGTGGCTGACAACCTTGAGGAGTCTCCTGCCATTTTTGATAGGACTAGTGGCACTGAGTCGGATGATACTGTTGCTGTGCTGCAAAACTCACTCTGTGGAATACCCGCAACCACCTTCACTATGATGAATAGCCTATTAGTGTCTCTGATCTGGGCCCGCAAACAGAGCAGGTTGAGGCTGGGGATCCCGAGCCTCGACACCGAGTTCGGAGGACTTCGTGTCCCTGATCTCCAAATGTAGTATTTTGCAGGTCTGCTACAGTATGCAGCACAGTGGTGTGCAGATGGCTTAAATGAGGAGTAGGCCTTACTGTTGAAATGGGGAGCGGGCGCAGAACTTCCTAGATACTTAATGATCAGGGCTGGAGTCCCCAAGGGATGCCTGTTCATTGTTCGCTAGATGGCGGAGGTTTGGTAGCAGGCAGTCACCTGTGTACTGTGGAGGACACCGTATGCTAGGGTGCTGCCCCTTGCGTGACTGCCGTGCATCCGACAGATCCAATCAGTGATGGGTCTGACCCAGTGGTATGAGGGGGGGCTGTCATCACAGTTGATTTGTACCTTATTGGTATCTTTCCCACGTTTGCGGAGGCAAGAGACCTCTTCCAGCTGAGACCAGGCCAATTCCTACAACATGCCACGATAATCCCATGCTGCCAGCGATGTCTGGGTTGGTTTCCCTGCAGAGCCTAAGGAGTCCATAATGCTCCCGCTTCTACTGGTCTTGGGCACCTCAAGGGGCCTGATTTCCCAATTTTACAAGGCCTGGAAAGCTGACATTAGGGTAGACATCGGTGACAGGTAGACAGGTGACCTACCCGAGCCACTCATGGAGAGTGAGTGGAAATGATCTTGCGCACATGTCAAGAAGGTGGCTAGCAATGCTTGCTTAAACTTATGCAATTCCACTGTTTATTTCGCACCTACTTAACTCCGGAAAGGCTGCATAGGATTGATGTGGCACAGTCGGCGTCATGTCCCAGATGCCAAGTAGAACCAGCAACATTCTTACACATGACCTGGGAGTGTTGCAAATTGCAGGAATTCCGGGGCAAAACGATGCAGATGCTTCAAAGGGTCTCCTGAATCTGTCTTGGCCCATCGATTAAACACTGCCCAGTGGGAGTCCTCCCAACCTCTAAGTGGGGAACCACAATGAAACACAGATTCACCCTGTTGGGACTAGTGCTGTCCAAAGGCTGAATCGCCATCCACTGGACTCGGCCCAGCCTTCCGGAGACATACAAATGGCTAGCAGACATGCTGGAGTGGAAGAAGAGCTCAGGTTAAGAATAGTACGCACTGACCAATATGCTGAGAGAGACTTGGAAAAAATGGGGCATCATGTTAGAACGGCTTGAAAACGAGGTCACCCCCAATCCAGATGACCAACAAAAATAGCCCACTACACTTGGGCCGAACATCACCTACCTTGGAGCTTGATGGACCAGCCCCCGTCCCAGACAAGAGGCCCACCCACACACACCCTGCTCCCCTGTGACTCTCCCCCTCCTCCCCTCCCCCACTGGGGCCCATGAGGGTACCTCGTATTGCGTAGCGATCCCTCCCCTGCCCTCATTAATGCCCCTCATAGCTTGGATAGCATGGAAGATGTGATGGATTGGTTGTATCCATACAATGCACTGCTGCTGATTTCATTGAAGTTTGCATTTTATTAAAATATTATTGTTTGGGGGATAATGATTGCCATGAGTTAGAGGCTTTCCGCCATGCACGAGTGATTCATGGAACTACTACTTTTTTAGCTAACCTTGGGACCACTAGGGTGCCACCCATGTATTAGCACTGTTCTGTATCTCAGTGCTGCCCTACCAATGTATTCGTGTATGATATTCCAGCTATATGTTGTGGCATGTTCAATAAAAATATGTTTAAAAAAAAAAAAAAAAAAATTGTGGCATTTATGAAAACACATTTCCAACCTCAAAACAAGGTTTAGCATTTGTATGAATTTGGGAGGCATGTGATAAAGTGAAGGAGTTAGTTATCCAGTTTGGAGCCCAGTACTACTGTGACCCCATGACACCGGTGTTGAACAACTCCGTTTGATGCAGCTGGATCTGCAGCCCAGTAATATCTGACTGCCAGAGTGCCCCAAGAAAGTGGTCATCACAAGTTAATAGGCAACTCCTGCCCCTCTCTGCGACTGTTGACTGTTAGCTGTAGTGTTTTCAGATCGAGCCAATGGCAAGAGATCAATTCACATATGCAACTAGTTGAATTCACAGCTGAATAGATCCCCTTTGACTGTCCATACACCATATGGCTAAAAGTTCCTGACAGACAGACTTAAAACTCAGTTTTACATACCTTTCACTAACACCAATGTTCGGAAAGGGTCTTGGTCTATAGAATGCATCTTGATTTAATAGTAACAATCAATCTTTTGCTCATTCTCAATTTCCTGGGAAGTCTGTGGTAGTTGTGTATGGGTCGTAAGGTGGTGGAGTTTAAAAACAAGAAGATAGATACATGCAGTTTGGTATGGGGATGTGCTAAGAATGGAATTTCTGATCTTAGGCTGAAGAAGCATAACAAAACGAAGAAGAGGTTTTTGCTCAGTGCACTTTAGATACCTAAATGTCCCATTTTGTTGAATGCTTAATAATAATAGGAACTGTGAAAACACATAAAGGCAGACCTAATTAAATCAGTTGTAACATTTGTGGTAGCTTTAAAGGCAAATTGAAATCCCAGATGGTCTGTAGGATGCTGCAGCCGATGCAAATTATAGTTTTGAAGACATTACCCCGCAGGCATTGGGGAAAATATCTGGTGACTATCTACAGCGCTGTGGTATTCAGCACCATTTACCTTTTTGCTGTACATCACAAGATACTGTTACTGTGACAACACAAGACATTTAGGGGGTCATTATGACTTTGTAAGACGGAAAAGCCTGTCTGCCGAAGTCCCAACGGGTAGGTTGCCACCAGTGCGGCTGCCTAACCGCCGACCCCATTAGGAGTTTCCTGCTGGTTCTGCTGGTCCAGCAGGAAACGGGCTACAGCATTGTCTACAGCTCGTAATTGACCCAGAGGCAATGCTGTAGTGCGTAGGGAGCACCCGTCACGAAGTTCACTGTCTGCAAAGTAGACAGTGAACTTTACAATGGGGCTGGCCAGGGAGGCCCTGCACTGCTCATTGCGAAGTGCATGTGCAGTGCAGGGCCCCCCATGGGGTAATCTGCACCCCGTCTCCCCCAGCCGTTTCATGGTGGTACCACCATGAAACTGCTGGTGGAGAAGTGGTGGAGAAGTGGTTGTAATCCTCAGGGCAGCGTTGCTTGCAGTGCTGCTTTGGCAGATTAGGACCACCAGCACCACCACATCGTTGTATCGATGAAAAGTAGAGGGGCTGGCGGTTTGACTGCGGCGCTACTGCTGTGGTGGTAATGTGGCAGTTGGACCGCTGTATTGGCGGCAGTCCGACCGCCACAGCCGTTGGTCATAATAAGGCCCTTAGTACCTTCCTTCCGTTATGAGACAATTACATTTAGTCTTGCCTTTCCCCAGAAGCATTCCAGTTCTTGTGCGTAATATGTTTACAGGAAGATTGTGTGCTGAGGCTAGTTTTATAAATGTGTGAAAAAGCACCAAACTGTAAAGTTCAGTAAGCACAGAAGTGCTTTGGAGCTTTTCAACAAGTCAGTTAGTATTAACGTGGCATCTGCCACATTATCTGTGCCTGTAGTTAGGAATGTTGTAGCAGATATACTTTCCAGATTGCAAGCACCTCTAGTTGAGGGGACTGGGATGAACAAATTGTTGCTACAATATATTGTGCGTGAGGTTAGCAGGCTGAAGTGTGTAAGAACCAATGAAGAAGGTAGAACTTTGGATTCTGTAATACTGAATGTTTATTTTGGTTGACCTGGAAAATCTAGTGTTAAAAAAACAGAAAACCCTTTTTGGATTATAGGCGGACTGTGAAATTCTTCTGCATGTATGGTTGTAGATATATTAGAATTTTTTTTTTTAATTCTTTTTAATAAAAATGAGAATGGAACATCAACATCGGTTAGCAAAAGCACAATCTTACATGTTAGGACAAAATCAGGAATTGTCCGTAGCCCCCCCCATACCACCCCCTGCACGCCACTTATTTCACTATTACCTTGCCTTTTTCTGATGACTTGTCACACTCCCTCTGCCAAGCTCCAGGTTTCTCCAGATCAGACCCCTGCATAAGTTCCATCCACTCCATATTTTGTCCCATATTTGGGGTAATCCACTACCCTCATATACCACTCTTCAGCTGACATGCACCAATTCGTGTCTCGCTTCCATGTCTGTCTGGCACCCCATGCCTTTGTTCCATTCCTCTTGGCCAACATCAAGCCCAGTATCATCCCTGTCTGCTGTGCCTTGATGAGCCTCGCTTCACCCCATATTTTAAGAATACATTTTTTGGCAGAGATCATTATTCCCCCCCACCCCCTTTCGCTCCAACCCTCAACAGACATTCCACAACGCTGTACCAGAAGTCCCTTATCACTGGCCAGTCCCAAAGAATGTGGACAAAAAATTGTCTGCCCACAATCTTGTAAGCACTGCTCATTGGTACCTTCCTATCCTAACCGGGCCGTCCGGGAGTAATATGAGCGGAGTATCCGCATCCGCGCCAACATAAACTTGAACTAAAGGCCACCTCTCTAGGATCACCAAGGGCCTCCAGTGGAACTTTATAGCTTTGTGGGGTAGTTGGTCAGAAAAGATAAGATGTGATGTTCATAGAAGAGCTGCTTTCAAGAATGAGAAGTGTTTAAGAAGTATTTGTTTAATACTCCACGTAAACCATATTGGTTAGCTAAATAAATAGCTTGTGCTATTTATGAGGAGAGACTCTGCATGTTGTTGTTAATTCTTTGAGACCCTTGAGGGCACCTTTTGGTGTTATGCAAGTCGGGTGGAGGCAAACTATGCTATTTTGTTTATGTAATATTTTGTAAAAAGATTGTAAGACTTAAATTAAATTGTGCTTATGATTTAAAATATTATGTTTGAGTTATGATTTGCATTTGTTAGTGTTCCTCCTATGTAGAGTTTGCCCTCTGACTCTGAAAGGGCTCTTCTTTACTGATATGGTCAGTAGAGAAGAAGGACAAAATAATTTGTGGCACCGTAGTCAAATCTAGGCAAAGAGAAAATGATGAAGCTGCTTACTGTTTCTTTATTGAATCTGGCGAAAGTGCAGTAGAATATGTGTTGAAAGAAATTTGCACTGTTCTCAGTGATTACTGTGCATTTATGGTTCAACTGTTTATTAAACTTTTGGTCAACACATACACCCACCTACATCTGAAGGCCGGTGGGATACTCGAGAAGCGGTGCATGTAGGTCAAAAGTGTTGGCTATAAACTGGGGCCCCAACTTATCCCCCACCCCTCCAGGAGTACTCTAGCAGAGTTTCTATCAAGTTCTCTGCCCTCTGTAGGTATGTTTGCCCTATAGCATAGTAAATCTGTTTAAATGTGTGTTGGTGGCCCCGTAAAGCGGAGAATGCACAAATATTTAGGGCAAGTCAGTTCTCGAAATTCTTTGAATAGTAAGGCTATAAATGGGTCCCAAATGTCTCTGTAGGTGTCACCTCACTCAATCAGTACTAAAGTAAGTTTTTGCATTCCTAGGATATGCCACAACTTTTGATGTGTTGGGAGCTTATCTGTGCTCCAGAGCGCAAGGATTGTCTAATGTGCTGCCCCCAGCGCGAGTCCTATCTGTCAGCCTTTGCGGACTTCAGTTGATAGGTGAGTGGGTTTGGAAGGGCCAAGAGCATGTAAGCTGGAAATCTAGGGAGGGTTGTGTTGAGGCAATCGTCTGTCAATCAGGACCACTGTCCAAAATGAAGCTTCTTTGGGGCAGTCCCATAGTATGTGGAGCTAGTATGTGGAGCAGCGTCTCCTGTTGACCACAGTGTCACCGGCACAGCGGACTGCAGACTAGTTTGCCTCTGTGGAGTCTGGGTGGAGTCCTGTACCAATATGTCACAAGTTTTGTGGCCATTTCAGTGCCAGCTGTATTATTGACCGCATGTTTAGTTCTGAAAGTATATGTCACCCCACTCTTCTGAGGAGAGTTGTCTACTGAGTTCCTGTTCCCAATGGCTGGGGGCTTTATCTGGTGGGACGGCTGGTAGCAGGGAGTGGTAGAGTTCGGTTATTGATCACCTGTCGCTAGTTTTCCTAATGAGACACTTCTCAAACACCGTCAGGGGGTTGCTTGCTCCTTCCTGAGTGGGACAATGAGAGCCAGTGTCTAACTTTTATACACCGGAGTTGTTCCCTCTCTGGGAGCTCAGATAGGCGCTTCAATTGATCATGCGGGATGGGGCCATCGTTGTTGAAGAGAAGTCTGATAGAGCGGCATTCAGCCTTTTGCCAATGGCGTAATGCGTCCTGGTCGAGATCTGGGGTTTAATCTGAGTTCCCAGGAGTGGAGTCAAGGGTGATTGGAATGTTGTCAGGTGTTTGCGGACAGCAACCGAGTCCCGTGCCTTCAAATTCACTCTAGTAATTGGGGAGGACTAGAATCCCCATGCTCTCTGGGGTCGTCTAAGAAACGGGACCTTCCTTATGTGAGTGCCCGCTATTGCCCGATCCAGGAAGAGCCAGTGTTTCTCTGACTCAGGTTATGACCACTCTATCGGGTAGCGGAGTTGTGCCATCTGGAAGTAGCTCTGTAAATATGGGATTCCCAGTCCCCCTTCCATGGAGGAACAATAGCTCCTGTCCCTGCTCATCTGAGGGCGTTTTCTGGCCCATATGAAGCCAAGACTGGCAGTCTGCAGTATCTTGAGGGTCCCCGGTGGCGGATCAATCAGGAGTGTCTGGAACAAGAAGAGTATCTTCAGGACTATCGTCATCTTGAGAGCAGCAATTCTGCCTAGCCAAGAAAGATGATACAATCTCTGTGTGGCCATGTCCTTAGATATCTGTTGGAGCACCCTATTGTAATTAAGAGTCGCAGTGCTCCTGGTCGTGGTGGAAAGTTGAATGCCGAGGTATGCAGTAGATTCCTTCGCCTATTGTAGTGGAAAGCTCTTGGCCAGTTGTAGCTCGATGGCTGGTGGCACTGTGAGATTGAGGGCCTTGACACTTACCAACATTCACAGAGAAGCCCAGCGCTGCTCCAAACCTCTCTATTTCTGCAAAGAATGCCAGGATGGCTGATAGCGGGTTATCGAGGGCCACTATGACATTGTCCGCATACAAACTGATTGTGTTCCTCCCCACCAAAGCTAACTCCTGTGATATCAGGATTGTTGCGTACTCTTTGTACAAATGTCTCCATATATAGTGCCAATAGTAAGGGTGAGAGAGGACAGTCATGTCTAGTCCCTCTACTGATGGGAAGCGGACCAGAAGTTACGCCATTGACTCGGACTGTGGCCCGGGGGTGGTCGTAATTGCTTAGGATCCAGAAGTGGGAAAAACACTCCAAAGCTGGTGTGTGTCTGTTCTAGGTAGGGCCAGTGCATGCGGTTGAACGCCTTTTCGGTGTCAACAGAGAGAAGCACGATCTGCCACTTCGATAGAGGTGCCTTGTTAATGATATGGAGCAGTTGTTGCTGCACTGCCTGTATGGAATAAAACCTGCCTGGGCGGGAGCAATGAGGCCTGGCATCAGACGGTTTAAGTGGGCTGCCAAGATAACCCTGAAGAGTTTGACATTCCTATTTAAAAGGGATACAGGGTGGTATGACCCACATAGGTGCGTATCTTTCCCCGGTTTATGGATGATGCTGATTGAGGCTTCTGGCATGGAGGGGGAGATTGTGCCATTGTCTGCAAAGGAATTAAAAAGTCTAATGAGTAACCAAACTAGTACTGTACAGAAAGTCTTGTAAAAGGGGGCCGGGTACCCGTCCGGTTCCGGTGGCTTGTGGGGTTTCAGTCTTGTGATGGCCGCTATGACTTCTTCTATACAAATAGGTTTGTCTAGGTCATGAGTTTGTTCTGTAGTGAGCTTGGTAAGGTTTGTTTCCTGTACATACTGGCTAGACTGCTCTAGTGGAAGTGACTGGACTGAGTACATGTCCACACAGAATTTGCAAAACTGATCTGCTGTGTGATGATCTTCTCTAATCTCGGTCCTGTCCTCCCCTTTTAAGACCTCCACTCGTGTTGCTTGTCTTAGGGCCTGTAATCTGTTGGTGAGAAGTCGACTGCTGTTGTCCCGTGTAAATTGAGTGTTTCAGTTGTAGTAGTAAATATTCTGCCCTGTCTGTTTAGCCCTGCTAGCTGTTTCCTGGCAGCTTCCAGCTATCTCCAGACCAATGGGGCACCTGTACGTTGATGAATGTACCCTAATTCCCTCACCTGCTCTTATAGAACTTCTCAGAGTTCCCTTTGTGCCTTGTTCTCTGCTGCTAAAACAGCAATAAATTCCCCTCTGATCACTGCTTTCTTTGTGTCTCAGAGAAGGGAAATGGGAGTGTTAGGCGTGTCATATGTGGCGAGGAAATTATGCATTGCAGTAGAAATTTGCTGGAGTACTTCAGGTTTGCGCAGAAGAGTGTCACATAGTCGCCAGTGTGTGTGAGTCGTCAGCTGGAGTGCCATGTCAGCTATTACTGCAGCATGATCTGAGAGGGATCTGGTGCCTATGTCTAGATTGGTGATCAAATCTAAGATCTCCTTAGTCCCCAGAACGTGGTCTAGTTATGTGTACGTTTTGTGTGCGTGAGATAAAATTTAAAGTCTTGTATGTTCGGATGGGTTTTCTGGCATAGGTCCCTCAGACCCACCTCCCGCAGCCAGGCCTTGCTCTCTTTAGTTAGTTCCCCTGTCCTCCCTTGTCTGAGGGCTAATCGGTTCATGTCGTTACTAAAGACTGTTGAAGTCCCCCCTGTCGATATTAACTGATCCTGTAGCAGTTATCTCCTCCACTGCCATGTGATGGAAAGGTTCATGGCCTTCATTAGGTTTGTATAGGGAACCCAACACCGAGTTGCCCCAGGTATGGATACCTTAGGCCAGTAGGCGTCCCTTTATCTCTGCTAGTTTAGGCTCGATCGTCCCATGAAAGGAGCAGGATACTAGAATAGCTATCCCAGCCCTTTTAATGGGAGTCGAGAAGTGGAATTGTTGTGGGGATAATTTAAAGCGCAGATGGTGCCAATCACTAGGCAAAAAATGTGTCTCTTGTCGGAGAGAAATGCCTGCACCTGATCCCTCTGAAAATGAGAGCACACCCTGCTGCTTAACAGGATTATTCAGTCCCTTCACATTCAAGGATAGTATGTGTAGTCTATCCTTTGTGGATGTCATGACCTGATGGCGAGAATTGTAGCAGTGCCACATGTGGAGCTTTCAGAATGTGCTGGTGATTCATGCGTGCAGCTGTGCTGAAAAGACCTAAGTAATGCCGCTGAGAACAGCATGCCCTAACATAGGAATACTCCCTAGAATTAAAATAACCCCCCATAAACCTAACAACAACAAACCAACAAAATGTCCCTGGTAGATCCATCACTCTGGGAGGACCCACAGGCATTCCAGTGTAAGGTCCATGAAAATGGTCCAAGGTCTGGGTCGTGGCATCCCTGATAGTCAAACCTTGGTCCCCCCTTCCCCCCCAAACCCCCAAATGCTGTGTCTTCCTGTGAATAGGGCTCAGCATTGTTCCGGTTGTTTATTAGGTGTCCCAGTCTCTCTGAAGAGTTTCCAAGATGGCTCTCCGCTCCAGGGACATGGTATTTGGGTCCGGGCGCATGTCACCAGGAGAGGTAATCTGCCTCCGCCATCCGGTTCCTGTCTTGGCTTTCCAGGTCTTGGGATGGGAGGGGGGTAGATGGAGGGTGTTTGTTCTGGAGGCTCTGGCTCAAGTCCTAGCAGAGTAAATGCTGCTTTCAGCAAAGGAAGCTGATAAAGTGTTTCTTCCCATTTAAGAATGAGTCAAACTGGTGTCCCCACGAGTATGAGATGCCTCTCTCTTGGAGGAAAAAGGTCACCAGGCAAAAGTCACTGCGTTTCTGCAATGTGAGGCCTGATAGATCTTGGTATAACGTCAAAGAGTGCCCTCTAAACTTCAGTGGGTGTTGATCTCGCGCCATGCACAAAATTTCCTCCGTTAAGGGGAAGTTGTGGACGCAGACCAGTATGTGGGCAGGCCTTGCGACCCACATCCAGGGTAGGCCAACTCTGTGGGCTCTGTCCAACTGGATCTGCTTGTCACCAGAGGATTCTAAGACCTGGGAAAAGAGAGCCTGTACATAAGACTCCATGCCTCAGTCTTCCACTCCGGTCGGGCCCCCCTGATTCGAATATTATTGCATCAAAATCTATTCTCTAGTTCTTCAATGTGGGCCTGAATGCAGATGTGTTGCTCCCCGAGGCGGAGGACTTTTTAGTGAAGTTGTTCGATTTCTTCGTCCTGGGGTGTTTGTCCCCCAGTGTCAACACTCTGTTTCCTAGTTCCGCTGTGTTTTTGCTCATCGCTTTTATAACTTGGGAACGATCTGTTTTGATTGTTTGGAGAACCTCTTTGAGAGATGTGAAGAGCACCTCCATGAAGGAGAGGCCTTCAGTTGCTTCGACATCCTGGCACTGGGGCTAGACAAGGGGTCGTGCAGGGCCCCCCTCCCATGATTCCTGGCAGGCTTCAAGAGAATGTCTCTAAGGGTGCAATCTTTTTTATTCCTTGCCCCTGCCATTAGCATGCTTCGCCTGGGCCCACTGAGTTGGAATTGCTCTGCCCGTTTGCCGCTTCAGTAGTGCTGTGTTTATCCTCTCAAAGTGTCAGCGATAATGGGCAGACAGCACACCATGGGCTTGTGAAGAGTTTGGGCATTTTTGTGATGGTGAATGGTCTATTGCTCTCGGACTAATCACTATCGCCGCTATGTATTATGTGGCCTGGGCCCTGCCTACTCAGACGGGTACCCCCCTGTTGGCATGTTTTCAGTTCTTCACAGTGGGGGGGAGGAAGGGTTGTTCGGGGGGAGGCATGGCCGGCCGGCCAGCCAGCCAGTTGCTGTGTGTTAATCGGGGATAGTCTGTCCACCCAGCGCCACCCGAGCAATATGGAGTGCACGAAATTAGGCAACCCGGGCTGGAGTAATAGGCCCCCCTCACCTCTGTGCGCCTCACAAGCTTGCTGGGTCTCTTGTGTAATGGAGGGCCTACTAGTCTTGTGGAATGGTGCCAAGATCCTCGGTGCTGAGTTTGTGATTCGGATGAGCAGGATCACTCGTCTATCTGGGGGGCAATTAGAAGCCTCCAGCTTGGGTCTGGGCCCTGGGCAGGCCAAACCACACCAACCACCTTACACCAGTGGGGGTCAAGTTGCGCCACAAAGTTGCTGCTCTACCTGAGGGCCATTGGCCTTGCGCATGTTGATCAGGCGGCAGCTTGGCGGCCTTCAACATTGGTCTCCCCCAGGCAGCAATTCATTTAGTACGTGGCCCAGAGCGGTCCCAACGTCCACTTTCTCTCTGCTCGGGAGGCACATGCTGCACTTGTCTCTGGTCAGGACAGCAACCGCAGTCACCTTCTCAGCTTCACCAGATCATTGTGGGCTCTCTTACAGGGCTTTCGCCTGGAGCGCCGCAGCAGCATCTGTTTTTGGGCCCAGAAGAGAAGAGAATCCATGATGTCCCCTAGCCGTTACCTGCCCGCAGCCATTTCCCCAAGCGATCTCGTTTCTAGCTGAGCTAATCGGGATTGCGTGCGATTTGGAATGCACACGAGGGACACCAGAACAGGGGAGCCCTCTTAGCTCTATGTGCAAGTCATTTGAGGGGAAGTCGGTCTTTTACAGTCAGTTGCTGGGGAGAGGACCGAAGCTGTGTCTTCTCTCTGCCATCTTGGCCATGCCCCCTACTATGAATTTGAGGACAGTACTGGCTGCTATTGCCAACATCTGTAAACTTTTTTACTTTTATGAAGAGGCTCCCTGTTTTCTTGTCATAATTGAAGTTCAATTTGTTTTCTGATCCGACCAGGATTTCGTTTTATTGTGTGAAAAAATTGTCCTGCCTCGCTCCCACTTGACTTGACCTTGTGGTAGATGCTCCTCTTCTAGATTGGTACGAAGAGCTTGTCACTTGAAATGGTGCAGCCTTGGCACAAAGAATGGATGTGCTGTGTGAGATCTGTGGTGTTGGAATCGGTGGTGACCATGAGGGTCCCAGAAAAGAATTGCAGACAATGGTGAGCGCCGAGAGAGATTCAGGCAGGAAATATAAGAGAGCACGACACCAAGGCATTGAAATGTTAAGGTTGAAGAACTCAGGGACACAAGATTTCCAAGTTCACTTATCGGGGGCAACTGTTGAAGTGGTTACCGAAGATGACATCGACCCGAAGGAAGGCTAGAAGCGGCTCTTTGTTGACCTCTTGTGCTGCCTAGAGGCCAACACTACGCTCCACCTGTTAGATTTGATTTTTTTAGGCTAGGAGCAGCCTAATCAAGACATTGGATCATCATTTGGGGATGATAGCTGTAGGTAGCAGTGCTGACTCTAAGAACACATTTAAGGTGAACACAAAAGATTATTTGCAAGAGATTACAGTAACTGGGGAGGAAAGACGCATGATGTTGCCAGTCAGCATAACAGAACAATTTCATAGGGCTGGGTGACAAAAAGGAGGAAACAGAACTGGAGGTGCCTGAGCCGATCTGGTGAATTCCCCACAAGGAGACGCAAAAGGAAGCCGACATTGTTAGTTTGAGATTATGGCAGATGCACTGGCATCCTCTCGGAGCACCACCCACAGCACTGGACTGGGTGCTGAGGAGGACTCGCCGGATGTAGGGCCACTGTTATAAAGTACTTGAGCTCGCTGTCATCAGTTCTCTCCTGCTGTTTCACGCATGCCCTACCCTTCTTCCCAATATCACCCCCTCCCATGTAACTCTTTTCTTTTGACAATTATTCACTCCTTTTTTTAATGTGAATCTGCCCTGTCTATTTGGAGAGGGCACCAGACTGGTGGTCATTTTCACCCTCACTGACTTTTTTTCACCGTTTATTAGTTGCCCACCCTAAGGGATCCCCTTTCATCCATCCTGTCCTTAGTTTTTACCCTACCTTAGTCTCCTTGCACAACCATCGAACTTTCTCTAAGGCACAGGTCTTCAAGCTATGGGGCGCGCCCCCAGGGCGCCATGGTCGTGTTCCCAGAAGGAGGGGGAGGGGGGTACAAACGCCTCGAATTACATGTAAATAAACATGGCCTAGAAGACATACTTTGATTATTTGTCGCCTTTACAGAATGCTCATTTACATCTACCTTTCGTGGCAGTTGAAGCATGTGGTGGTGGGTCGAAGAGGTGGCTACAATGAACCAAGTATTCTAAAGTGCTTTGTTTTTTCCATCTTTAGCTGAATAATGTTTACATGTTTAAGCAAAATATAAATGCAATTAAAGTAATGGTGGGAAAGGCACTCTTTTACGTAATGAAATCTCAGTTGGTTAATGCGATCACTCCAGATGTCTGTCTGTGAAATCATACAGTCACAGAATTGAATCCTACTTGGTGCAGTCCGGAAGAATGACCTGTGTGCATATATAGTGCTAAGAAGCCCCAGCTGGTAGCAGCAAATACTGTTTAAAATTGCAGTAAGCACAGTATAACTGCTGGAATTATGTGGCAGTAGAGGACCAAATTATTTGGCAGGGTTAACTGAATTAAACGGCAAGAAAAGGCAAGTTATGCTACATAATATAGCACGTTTTGTGATACTTCTACATTATTTTTGTTGTAATTTTTACACATTGTAGCACTTCTTGGGCAAATAATTTACCTATTTAGCACCAGGTAAACATCCCTGTAAAGCAATAGGCAACTGAAAGATGACCAGTCAACCTTTGTGATGGGCTTTCCACTGTGCAGGGACATATTTTGCCATGTTTTTAGTATTTTCTTTTCCATTTGAGGTACAAACAAATCATTTGTTAGTTAAAATCTGCATACTATGCATTAGATGATGGAATATGTGGCACATGCGGAAAACGCTGTGGCCACAGAATCATAGAATGATAAATCCAGTGGCGCAGAGTATAAGATAGGCTGCCACAAAATAATGTAGTGTTTAAGCTAAAACACGTGCTTTTAAAGATTACAGTTCAGTGACAGGTAATCAGACTGAATAGTGCAAGCATTTTTATAAATCCCTTAAAATGACAATTTCTCATTAGTGAAGTTGTCACATTGGCCCTCGAGCCATGAATTGAGAGGCCCACTGTATCACACTTATGACTGTTTCACTTCACAAAAGAAGCATGACTGCTTATTTTCATTACAAGCATTAGGCCTGAGGGCAACCATGCTGCAAAGGCGCGGCAATCTGTGGGAGGTCCTTTTTTCTGAAAGGGACATAAAGAGTATGTTTCAAGATTGAAGTGATGGTCAGAAATGGTGAATAAGTGGTGCAAGAGGCACAGGAGATAGCCTGCTTCTCACGACCACAGCTATTAGTGCAGCAGTTGCATTGGGGCCTAGAAGTATGAGGGGCGGACGACACCCCAATTATAAATAGTAATTGTGTTTTAGTCAACCTCTATTTGGTATATTTGTTATTTTGGAAGTTTCACCCTTAGTGTGGATTATGAGCTCCCTCAAATCTTGCCATAAAGGTTTGGAGGGGGCCTGACATCAAAACATTTTGCTTTTATACAGTACTGGGTACTTAGCATTTTTTTGACTTGTGCTTTATTGAGATGGGTTTGAATGCAGTTTCATCCCTGGTTGGCACAAGTCTTAAACGTGTCTTTCATTGGGCTGTGAAATACTTGGAGGACATTGCTTCTTGAAATAAAAAAATAAAAACTGTTTAACTCCAACATACCGGAAGAAGTGCCATGCAAATGCTGCAACAGATATACATCAAAAGTATTTAAATTGATAAAGACAGTAACTTGAGGCGAGTCCTTGCAGAACAGGGCAAGCTTGTCTGCAGGTTGGGTGCAGGGAGAAAGCGGTATCTAACGCTGAAGAAGTTTGCATATGCAAGAACTGGTTGCAGTAAAGCAACACAAGACGCGCCTGAAAAAATGTTTTAGCAAAGGTAACAGATAATCTCATGTGGAATCTTTTACAAAAGAACTGTCCCTCTTCTATGTAAGAGAGTAGTTTCTAAACCACGCCTTCAGAAAGGAAGCGCGCTTACAAATATTCAGTTATTGCAATGGTTGAATTGGGCACGTTTTAGCCGTTGGTGGACTAGAGCGTTTGCTTCATAAATGTTTGCAGTAGTTTTAAATTCATTGTATTTATCAGTTTTTATTGGTAGGCGTACAATTGAGATTTTCTATGCCGTTGTGCTATTATGGTATCAATGTATGGCATCTTACAAGTTACTTTTAGAAATCCTGGAACTACTAGTAGTCAGCCAAAACTGATACATTTACACCCTGTTCTATTAATGTATTCTGCAAAGACTTGAAATGTACAGCTGTTGAAGCTTGACATTCATTCTTGCATATAATGTTATCCATGATTGAGCTGCATTGGCTCTTTGGCAATTCATCTGAGAGACATTGAATACATTTTATCTTCATGCATAGTGTGGAAAGCATTAATGTACATATTAGGGTTTATATGCTTGCGTCTCTTGTACCACACCACAAATCACTTGGAGGCCACTGCATAGCACTAGGTGATAAAGGATTGAGATTCCTATTTGGCTTCATCGCTGAAGCCCATGTCATTTCTTTGTAAAAGGCCACTGTCCTCAGCATGGCTGTGTTGGCCAATACTCTTTAAAGATGGCTAGTCCAGTGGGGGTGATTGAAAATCCTGAATATTTTCTTTTCTTGTAGAAGGCCACATTGCTCGACAAAGCCCTTCGGTGAGGGTGGGAGGATTTTTAAAAGTGTGTGCTCTGTAAATTTATATATTTTTCCTTTGTGATTCTTCCTTCTGTATTTGGACTTAATCAAAGTGAATTCATGTATTGCGCTCAGCTAGCCTGCCTGTCACAAACGGAATCTAGAAAAAATGTTCAAGGAAAGGAAACATTTTTCAGATAATTCTTAAAATATGTAGAATATGAATGGGATGATAAAAATATTGAAATTGGAAGAATAAAGTATTTCATATTTTAACAACCACAGTTTATGGAGGGATAGCCTTTCAAAGTAGGGTGCTTGTCATATGACTAAATTAGCTGTACCTACAATGGGCATTGGGTGTTGAAATCTTTATACTTCCCACATCTTGGCACAGTGCTGTCAATAGTCAGTGCTGTTTTCCCGCTTTGGAATAGTTATCTTAGTTGCAGATTTGAAATCTTGAGCTTAGACATAGACATTACCCTCCCTTGCTCATAGCTAATAAAGGCTTTTGAGGAGTCTATATTTGCAGTTGATCACCATTGACCAAGCCACATTATCCTTTATGAGGGTGCATTTAGTTTTTACGTTTCCACATGTCTCAGTTATTTTCCATGCTACTTGTGATCAGTGCATTGATTCCCCTGGCTCTTCCACTGATGTTTCTTCTTTTACCTCTTGCTCCATTTCAAAACTCAAAGGAGTTTTAGTTAAGGATCTGGAATGTCTTGTAGATGGCATTACCTTTTGTGATGCTTGTTTGCATTAAATTGGGAGGGTGCATCATGGTTCAGATGCAGACCTGTATCATTTGGGGAAACCTCAACCTTGTGCTCTAGAGAGTCGAGCATTGCACATGGGGGTTTGGAAGTCTATTTTTGCTGTGCATTGGTAAGTTGTCAGTTTGGTGTGGGTGATTTTTGACTATACTATTGGTCTGGCTTATTTCGATGTTGCCTTCACCCCCATCATCTCTTGATATTCCATGTCCTTTTAGTTCTACCTTCCTAATGGCCTCTTAGCCGTGGGAACAGGTCTGTGTTTTGTCTGGGTATGTGAATGGTGCCAGTGTCCCTACTTTCAGATTGATCCTTTATTACTCTGAGAATAACCTCAGCTTTTTCTTGTCCAGTGTTGTGTGGTCAGATTTGCTCAGCTTTAGGCGTAGTCGTGCTGTCTGGTCTGGATTACCTGGAGTCTCAGAATGGACTGTCCTAGAGAACAGATGAAGACCATACTGTAGGAGTCCCTGTGAGAGAGCATTAACACACTTGTAGTTTTGATCCTCTGAATTGGATACTGTACTGGAGAGTCACTTCAGAGGCATGTGAGGCTTGGTTTATATTTGTATATCTAATAAAGGTTAAGTGCTTAATTTCTTGTCTGTATTATTTTACTGTATTTCTAATTGTTTTGTCAATGCCATCTCTCCTTGAGGTGTTTTGAGGGTAAAGGTATTTTGCCAAGGTGTTTCTCTGTTTTATCATGTTATTACAGTGCTATAGTGGAAAAAAAGAGTTGGCCCCATTTAGACCTTTGCTCCCTGGACCCTCACTGGTTTATACTTGAGTGTTGTGAGTTAGATACCACTGCCGGGAGCATCGGTAGATGCGGATAGAGAGGCTGTTCGACTCAGGGGACTGGAGGGAGAACGGCTTCATTTAGTAATGCTGTCAATTTAACTGATGGGTGTGTGTGATAAATGAATTGGCTATCCAAGTGTTTGGACAAAAGAGGTAGCATGGAGGGGAGAGTTTGAGACAGTTGGAGACTTCATAGTGATGGGTTGTATCTGGACAGTTAACAAGATGGAAATAGGGTAAAGTGTTACATGAACGTGAATAGTGAATATGTAAAGGATTATTCGTTTATAAGTAATTTTGAGAATGGAAGTAGTAGATGGGCATTTCAACATGGATAATCAGATAAGATAGAATCACGTGTAATAGATGAAACAGGAGTCCATGATTGCAATATTAGTAAGTTGAGTTCTTCCTGTTAAGCACTTTCTATTTTATTCTATTATCTTTCTCGACATCTTGTGGGTTATTATCTGAGGGTGTTTGAAATGAGGGGGCTGTGCACTGCCGTATGTAAAATGGTTCCAAATCCTGTCTTTTCATTGTTTTATGTAATAATGTGTTCTGGAAATGTGCTGCATAATCTAGAACTAGAAGTGGAACTGACCATGTGTGGATTTTGCTAATCCAGGGGCTGCTCTGTAATAATTTAGTCATAATGTTACTTTCTGTTTTGCTTCTTCAAATCTTTTAAAAACATTTCAATGATTGTATACCTTAAATTGTTTTAGTTCTGTAAAATGTGAAGATCATGTACTTGTGACGAAGAAATGTAGTTAAACCTATGCTTTTAATAGAATGGTAACTGTGTCTTAAGTTATCACGCTATAGTACCATTGAGGCATCTTTATTATTAAGATCAGTGTTAATATGCACATGTAAAACAATTAACATTTATAAGGTGGAGCTAAAGAACATATCAGCTCTTAAATTTAATACACTTTCATTATCCCAAACCAATATTTAATTGACTATGACAGATGTAAACAGTAATGCTCCTTACACTATATGGGGTGCACTATGCAAAAGTTTAATCAGAGTTTCATAATGTAGTGAAGATGATGTGTAAATTCATAAACTAAACTTTTCTCTTTTATACACTGTTAACACTCTGGCAAGTTTATTGATTTAGATTTATTTGCGACTTGCCTATCCATTTAAAACAATAGTAACTGACTTTCGCAAGTTCACCACAGATCATAAGCAATACCGAGTTTTGCGTTGTTCGCAGTTGCTCCCAAAATGTGGTGCACAGTGTTGTTCTTTGAATTGATATTTTAGCAAATCCAAAACTACAAACTTTACGATCCAGCAAAATTAGCAGATCCCAGCACTAATTGTTAGACTGTGGTTGCTCTCTGATCATGCATCATGTCTGCAGCTGTGCGAATTCCCATTTTTACATCAGGCAGTTTTGCAACGATTACCAGACAGTCATGTGTATTTTATACAAAAAACGTTTGTTGTCTGTGCTAACTAATATTTATCAGCTATATTTAGCCTACTTCTACTTTTTATATGCTTACCATTTTGCGGATTTTCTGTTGTTGTTTCTGAAATGTTTGGAAATCTATTAGTCCGTGGTTACATAGAATGTCAAAAACACATGTCATTTCCTTTTGATAAAAGTACTAAACTGCTTATTCTAACTCCTTTTCTCCCCTCCAAGTTACATGTGCTTACTTCCCTCCTGTACACCATCTGACCAGTTAGATCTACAAATATTCAAGCCACTGGCATGGACGTTGTGCACTGACTTGCATTTCTAAAAGTTTGGGACACACTCTCTTGTTCAGTACACCATAAAGTTCACTTTGAACTTTTCGCTGCTTAAAATCCCGACCCCTCCTCTCCACCAAAGTATTGTCCCATTTGTCAAGTCTTGCTCTTCTCAAAACACTTGACTTGCTGATCTCCAATTGAGTTATGTGCCAAATCCCCCCCAACCTCCTCAGACTTCTGCAGTAAGATTCCATCACATCCACTCCACTGAGACCATCCTCACACAATGCGTTCAGTTGCCCCACTATTGGTCTCTCTCCTCTATAAGGTTTAGGTCCATGTTATTTTAGTTAAGATAATTATTACATTTTCTTTATTGATTTTTGATTGAAGAAAAATTCATATCTCTTTGAAATCAGTCTCATTGCTAGAAGGGGACTAATTTTATTCCCTCCACTGTAAAGATCTGCCCTTATCGGAGGAGGGTGGTTACCTATCCATTAACCTTGTGGAGTCTAATTTAATTTCTTGTAACCAGGTGGTATTGAGCCCTTCAGGAAGGGATTTTGCTTGTCCAACGTTTTTAATACTCTGAGCTCCACTGTGACCTTGTTTTCAACTATTATCTTCTCTCTTGCTATGTCCTCTGTCATAAAATGCATGCCTGGTTGTAGCTGGGGCGATAGCCAATTGTGTGCTGACCTTACAAGAATTTACCTGTTTCATCATTGAGGCTTTGTGGTCTGTTTGAAGCTGTTAACGTGCAGTCTCACTTCCTTTTCCGTCTCCGCCCCATCCCTGAAGATGTCTCTATGGGGATATGGTTGGAAACTGATTTTTGCGAAAAAGCCAACCTGGTAAGGGAAAAGAGGAGCACTCGATGTAGCTGATGAGTGAACATGTGGTACGATGCAGACAAGGGAGTAGAAGGAGAAATTCCTATCTTAAGCATAGAGATATCACCATTACCCAACTGAACCTCAGCATGCCAGTCCTTTCTTTAATTTCCCAGACATAGCCACCCATGCTAGAGGATGATTTGTAGTACCTACTTTGGTGTCCCATGCCAATTTAAAATCCTGCTGGACCACCAATCTCAACCAGGTCCGATTTCACTTCCACAAGCAGCCTCTCTGGTATTCTAAAACTGATTATTGTGCAGTATTAGAGGTTTAGAGTTTTAAAAACACGTAAGGCCTGTGTGTGAGCTGGACTCTGATGTAACCTATCCTTTCTTTTTCTTAACCTTTGTTCCTTCTCTGCCTACATTTTGCTTACAGAGGATTTCCACTGTAATAAAGTGAGTCCACACCAGATGAAGATATGTGGTAGGAGGTATTTATTACAGCCTCAACCAACAGCCAGCATATCAACTGTCATGCAGAGAACCCTGCATGACAGAACCTCAGAACAAGCTGGTTCCGTGCCCAGTGTTCTGGCATGGAGCCATGTTACATCATTACACTTCTTCCTCTTTACATTAGAACAGAAATAACATGAGAACAAAAAACACATTTGAACAGAAAGAAAAAGAGGGTAGAAAGAACTACACAAAATCACGCAAATGTAAAGGAAACCTGCGTGTTCTGACACTCCTACGAGTATTATCAGACCTTAAATCAATGTCAGAGGGAAAACGATAAGAAGTATCATCTCTCCTGTCGGCCACACCACACCCCCCAAAATGTGCTACACGACTATGATTCCAGATGTGACCATCATCCGTCTTGACAGCATTTTTAAACAGCTTAATGATAGTTTTTGGAGAGGTATATTTTGACCAATTTTGACACCCAACAGGAGCTTTGACCTTTACTTTATCTCCAACCTCAAAATTTGTAACTTTCGCATTATTCCTTTTATCAACATAAATCTTCCTTTTGCTTTGCAGAGACACTTCTTTGTCTCTCCATTCCCCAATACCATTGTTTTTCAAACCCCTCCCAGCAACCATCCAGCCAGGACACAAACAAGTATTTGGAGACCTTCCCCTGAGCAGTTCAAAAGGAGTCTTCCCCGTTGATGCATGAGGAGTGTACCTGTAAGCTGTTATACGACCCTGCAGTTCTTTTCTCCAATCTAAACAGTTTACCTTTGCTAATTGTATACTCTCCTTTAAAGTCCCGTTAAATCTCTCCAAAGCACCATTCGCCTCTGGATGATATAACGCAATTTTTTTATGTACAATTCCACATTTTACAAAATACTCCTCCATCTGAGCAGAACAGAACTGCGGACCATTGTCAGAAAGAATAGAGTTAGGAAAACTCTTGCGTTTGAACACAGATTCTAAAAAACTGATCACAGATTGAGAAGTGATCTCTCACCAAACTCACCTCCACCCATCGTGAATACAAATCCAGCAACACCAACAGGTAAGGAGTCTGATGTTCTCCATGCAATGGCCCCACAATATCGATAGCTAATTCATCCCATGGACTTTTTGGTAAACTTCTACAAACCATAGGTGAACATCTTGGTTTGAGTATCTTATCACTAGCTTGACAAGGTGTACACTCCCTAACAGTACGTTCCACCATCAAATCTAATCCAGGCCACCAGAAATCCTGACGGATGCGCTCTTTGGTTTTAGAAATGCCCATATGCCTTTCATGAGCCATGTTCACGATGACTTCTCTCAAACTCAATGGGGGAATCATTCTTGTGCCCCTCATCAGAACACCATCAACAACGGCTAACTCATTCGCAACTAACGACCAAGGTTTAACCAGACTTCGAGACTTATGCTGATCCAAAAGAGACATCACAGAACACAATTCACTATCCTTTTGCAACTCATCCCTCCATTCATCTTCCTTTACAGCCCCCAGCGTAACATCACAAACTCTTATGCCACACTCAGCATCACATTGATCATTTTCATCCTGAGATTTATCATTCTCTACCACCTCCACCAATCTCGACAGACAGTCTGCCGTTACATTTGACTTTCCCGGAATGTATTCAAACATGAAGTTATACTCCTGTAAGGAAATGACCCATCTCCTGATCCTCGAGGAAATCGAGTCCAAACCCTTCTTCTTAAAAATTTCTTTCAGGGGTTTATGATCAGACCTCACTACGAAAGAAGATCCCCACACAAATTTTCTGAACTTGTTTATGGCCCAGAATATTGCCAACGCTTCCTTCTCTATAACAGAATAACATATCTCTGCCCCTTTCAAGCATCTTGAAGCACAAGCTATTAGCACCTCTTGGCCCTTCCTGATCTGAAAAAGAAGAGCACCCAGCCCCTTTATACTCGCATCAGTAACAATGAAAGTGGGATTCCCAGGTACAAAAGCTTGTAAGTTTGGTGCATTCCTGAGATAATTTTTTACTTGTTTAAATTCTGTACCACACTCTTCCGTCCAAACAAACTCTGCATTCTTACACATCAACTTCCTTAGATTTACTGTCTTATCTGCAAAATTTCGTATAAATTTGTTATAAAATTCTGCCATACCTAAGAATGAAGAAACCTCATCTTTTGTACACGGTTCTTTTAACATTTCGATAGTGTCCACCAAGTCCTTTTTAGGACTCACCCCCTGCCGTGAAATATGATGACCCAAATAGTCCAGTTCAGTGACTCCAAATTTACATTTGCTTCGCCTAAGAGATAACCCAGCATCAAGCATCCTTTTAAGCACAGCATGCACCCTCTCATCATGTTCTCTCACGTTTCTCCCACATATTAATACATCATCCTGGTAGCACTTTACGCCTGAAATGCCTTTAAAAAGATCTTCCATAATCCTCTGGAATACTGAGGCCGCAGAAACCAGCCCAAACGGCATACGCAAAAACTTGCAGGCCCCCATTGGCGTAATAAAAGCCGTTAATTCTTGACACTCTTTACTCAACGGAACCTGATGGTATGCTGATGCCATATCCAGAGTGGTAAAATAGCAAGCACCATCCAACGATGATACTAATTCCTCAATATTGGGAAGTGGGAACTTGTCAACCACCACTTCTTTATTTAAGGCACGAAGATCCACACATAGACGGATTTCATTATTTGGTTTACGTGCCACAACAATGGGAGCTAACCACTCCGTTGCCTCTACAGGCTGTATAACACCAGTGGACAACAATTTATCTATCTCTTTTTGTACAGCGTCTTGGACACAAATGGGAATGCGTCTAACTTTTGCCACAACTGGTACTGCGCCCTGTTTCAACTTAATATGGTGATTGTACCCCTTTAAACACCCCAAGGTGTCACTGAACAATTCACCAAAAGCTCTCACAAACTTGTTTTCGTCACCCTCAATAGATTGTACCTGAACAGATGGATGTGCATTAGGATTGAGAATGACACCCAAGCGTGCTTGATGACTCCAGCTCAACAAATTATCACCCCTCTCAGCAACATAAATCCTAGCATCTGTGAACCTACCATTGTACTCCATGCAGTCATCAAAATAACCTAATAACTTAATTGGCAACCCACCATAACCCGTAGGTTTAATATTAGGTTTGAACAGTTTCTTCCTTCCTTGAAAATTCTTCATAAAAAAATCCTTTGAGAGAAACGTGATGTGAGAGCACAAATCAAATTTCATTTTGACTCTAACATCCCCCACCAAAACCCACTCAGAGGGATGTTCCACCTCACTCTCACTAACTTGAAAACTGACTTCCTTTATTTCTGATCTAGAATCTCTCCTATTCCTCATCCTACAATTTTTTCCAAAATGTCCTCTTTTTCCGCAAACATTACAAGTAATCCTATTAGCAGGACACTCACTTGCTTTAGCCATGTGTCCAAATCTTCCACATCTGTAGCAATTTCCTTGAAAAGGTGTTGCAAACCTCCTATTCCCCTGTGTCTTTCCTGCACTATTTTCTATTACAACACCTTTCTCACGGACACCCTCATACTTTTTTTCCTTCTCATCTTTTTGTATGACTTGACACTCCACTTCTTGTGCTTTTACACTGACCTTGTCTTCTTTATGTGCTTTACTTAGTTCTCCAACACACTTTAACATATGCTCTACCCTTTTTGCAATACTAACAACCTCATCCAACGGTGGCTCGTCCTTTAGCCAGAGTTCTTCCCTTACTTTATCACTGCAACACCTCAGCACAAACTGATCTCTAATCCTTTCTTCTACCAACGCCCCAAATTTACAACTTGAAGCCAACTTCCGTAAAGCCGTAATATATTCTTCAACACTCTCCTCTTTCCCTTGCTCCCGCAAACCAAAATGGTACCTTTCCATAATAGTACTAATCTTTGGCAAGTAATGTAAATCTAGTTGTCTTGCACGTATTTCATATTCATTCAACCCCCTCTGATCAGCTTGCGACAATGGAGGTAGATTTTCCAACACCTCCTGTCCTTCACCCCCTAAACAATGTAACAAAAGTGCCTGCTTCCTTTCACCACTCAAATTCGTACCACACACCCTGGCATAATTCTCAAAAATCTTTTTCCATTTCTTCCACTTAATAACCGGTTCTCCTGGATCTGACAAGAAAAACGGCGGCGCCGTAACATTCTGCATACTCACAAGAGGTGTAAAACACTTCTTCCCCACAATATATTCCAAACCCTACTAGTTGCTAAAAGTACTTAAAGTCCAAAAAGTGTGCCAGTCACTGTATGTCCCAGCACGATGCCGCTATATCAAACACGGGTCTTCAGGTGTGTTTGTCACCGCAGAGACGACCTTTTCAGTTTAATTCATTTTACAACGCCCAATACTTGTATTCCACAAGTGCAATAAAGTTTCCAAAGAAATGTATATTCCCGTGACCACAAACCAATATAGTGATCCTTATCCAGTCTCCGTCTAAGTTTCAACTTCCAATAGACCGTCGATGTTCTTCTTCGATGTCCTCCAACAATTGCGCTGTAAAAAAAAAAAAAATTTTTTTAAAAAAATAAAAAAATTCCTTCTTCCTCATCTAAGATGGCCGCCACGAAACATTTGGTCCTTTTTCTTCAGGCAGTTGGGCTTGCTTTCTCTTTGAGCAATCTCGGATCGTTTTCCTCACTCAAAATGGCCGCAACCAAACATCCAGTCTATTTTCTTCAGTCAATCTGGCTTGTTTTTCTCCTTTCACCACACTCAAGATGGCCGCCAACAATTCCCACAGCTTTCAGTCCTTTTCCAATTGCTCACTGACCTTCTGACGTCGTGAAGCATACAGAGACCACTTTGATCCTCAGTAAACGCTCAAACAGCTTTCCACAAAGCCCCTACAACCGCAATTTCACACTTTTCTCCGCTAGAACATGCTGCAAGACGCTCAATCCTCTCCCAGCACGTCTCTGTAAGTTATCTCCGTTTTTCTCTTAAATAATCCAAGCTCTTCCTTCTTTGTTGTTGTTGAGGCTGTCCCTTCCTCTGTGTTCCTTTCTCCGCCCAAGCGTCGCCAGTGTAATAAAGTGAGTCCACACCAGATGAAGATATGTGGTAGGAGGTATTTATTACAGCCTCAACCAACAGCCAGCATATCAACTGTCATGCAGAGAACCCTGCATGACAGAACCTCAGAACAAGCTGGTTCCATGCCCAGTGTTCTGGCATGGAGCCATGTTACATCATTACATCCACCACTGATTTTTTTGATTCAGAGATACCCAGAATTGGTTGGGGTAGGGATTGTGGAACATACAAAATTGGTGATGCTTTAACAAATGGGTCTCTTAAGGCAGTGCTTCCCAAACATTTTTATAACCACAACCTGCTTGTTTACAATGACAGACTTTCGTGACCAGCCTAGCTTTAATGGACATGAAGTGGATGATTAGGTTTCGTCTGCACAACGGCAAGGTCTTTTGTGAGTGAAAAAAAATCTTCAAAGGGGCTTACATCCCACTGCCAACCACTTCCACCTTACGATTTGTTTTCCTGTCTGTCAGTCTGTTCTTCTTGGCTTTTATTGGTCTGGATGTGACTGCTTTTATTGGACTGGTCGTCTTGTGGTTTTCGTGTGCTTTTGTGTTCTGTGGAGCGTGGACCAAGTACTCCCTCTTTTGGCAGATTTCATCCACCTTATACTAGCTTCTTTTTTCTTTCTAACCCAGCTTGCTTGTCGACTGCATGTATACTTAGGAGCTGGAGCTAGTGATCACATTTGTACGTCTACTGTATTTAATTTGTTTTCTTTTCGACCTTGCTGGAGCTGCTAATCAACTTTGTTAATTTACTGCAGTATTTGACTTGTTTTCTTTCTCTGTTAGCTTTGTTAACATTATTAATCTTGTTACCTATTTTTTTGGTTGTCTGCACGTATATTTTGGAGAGTTAAACAATGCATACATGTTATTAGCTAATTTGGGTTCACTTACTAGCTTACTAGTATAAAACCCTGTGGGGAATGCTGCAAACTTTCTCCTCAATG
This sequence comes from Pleurodeles waltl, assembly GCF_031143425.1. Taxonomy (NCBI): domain Eukaryota; kingdom Metazoa; phylum Chordata; class Amphibia; order Caudata; family Salamandridae; genus Pleurodeles; species Pleurodeles waltl. The sequence continues at coordinate 273,048,916 of NC_090448.1, read as the reverse complement.
ATAACATGCTTTAATATATTTAGATAAGTGCATTTGTTTCATGACTTAAAATTGTATTAAAAATGTATTGTTGTGCAATTATTGTTCTCTTTTGTTTTCTTAATTTTTGACTTATGGCGTTTGTGCATGCTTTTTTTATTTTACACTTTATGTAATGTTTTATTGTATTGTTGCTAAATGCTTTTTTTTTTTTTTTTTTACAAGTATCCTTGTGCAGTTGTTGTTATCTTGTATTTTATCAAGTTGTGGCTTATGCCATTTGTGCATGGCTTTTTGTTTAACAACATATATAGTGTGAAATAGGCAAGAACTTTCAAACGCTTTAATTATTTACCTTGATATAGGGTTATCCTTGCTCTATTTGTTAATTTTTCATTTATGGCCAGCTTACAACTGCAGGCGCTTTACTTGCCGATGTATTTCTTTAAACATGGTAAGGCATTGCTGCTTATATTTTTCTAAATAGAAACATGCCTTTATATGTTTTGCTAAGTGGATTGGCATATGTTAAAAAATTGGATATGGGTTGGCAACACGTGTTTTTACTATTGTTCCCTATTCCTGGTACTGTAACTTAAGAGTTTGAATTTCTATTTATTTATATGGTAATCCGTTTGCTTCAGGTGAAGATAGACCCCGTCTTCACCTTAAGCAAACGGATTACCATTGAGACCATCTCCACTCCAGACTGGACCGGCCACCGCTGCATACACTTCACCATCACCGCACCCAGTAGCTGCATCCGTGCCCTCCGGACCCCCCACAGGAAATGGAACAAAATAACCAACGAGCAACTCGCCACAACTCTCGCCAAATCCCTCCCGCCTCCCCGATGATGCCAACACCTCAGCGCGCAATCTCAACGCATGGATCACCGAATGTGCCGACACTCTAGCCCCCCTCCGTCTGACATCGACCAAGGGCATACCAAAGAAAGCCAACTGATTCACCACTGAACTCCAAGAATCCAAACACACCCACAATGGCCTAGAGAAAAAAATGAGGAATAGCCATACCAGCGAAGACCTCGCCTCCTTCAGAGCCACAACCACCATCCACCACCGACATATCAAGAACGCAAGAAAGAACGCACTCCAGGAACGCATCAACTCCTCTACACACAACATGAAGGAACTTTTCTCAGTCATAAACGAGTTCACAAATCCTTCCTCCAAAGCCACCAGCATCCCCGTTGCAAGACTTCTGCGACAAACTTGCCACCTTCTTCCACCGCAAGATCCAAGACATCTACGACTGCTTCCTCCGGAAATCCAACCCAGGACCAGAACCTTCAAATGATCCACTCTCTCTCCCCAAGCCCATCTCTCCCTCCCCAGAACCCACCCAGACTGTCAACAGCTGATCCACGCTCACCACGGAAGAAACAGAAAGAATCATGAACAGCACCCACTCCGGAATCCCCATGGACCCTTTCCCGCACCACATCTATGCCGGAGCCAGCACTTCCCTCTCCCCCGAGCTCCGGAACTTGATAAACCACTCCATCAACACTGGCACCTTCCCCAAGGACTGGAAACATGTTGAGTACGCCATACCCGCAGCTGACCCATCAGAACTAAAGAACTTCCGGCCCATCTCGCTGCTACCCTACCCGGCTAAAGTACTGGAGAAAGCCATCAACACACAACTGCAAAACTTCATTGAAGTCAACAACTCTCTGGACAGCTCACAGTCCGGGTTCTGCAGCAAACACAGACCAGAAGACCGCTCTTCTTGCAGCCATCAACGACATCCGATCACTTTTAGACCACAGCCGCACTGCAGCACTCATACTCCTCGAACTCTCAACGGCCTTCGACATGGTCTCTCACAGGACTCTATGCACTAGACTCCACGACGTAGGAATCCGCGGAACAGCCCTGAAATCGATCAACTCCATCCTCCCCAGAAGGACTCGGAGTGTCAGGCTCCCTCCCGACCCATCTAAACCCACAGGAGTCAACAGCCGAGTTCCCCAAGGATCCTCTCTGAGTCAACTCTTTTCATCATATACATGACCCCACTCACAACCATCGTCCAAAGCCACGGAATGGAGATTGTGTCATACGCTGATGACACACAATTTGTCATTTCCCTCACTGAATACCCACACTTGGCCAAAAGGAATTTCCACTCTGGAATGGAAGCCGTCGCCACCTGGATGAGAGAAAGCTGCCTCAAGCTCAACTCTGACAAGACAGAGCTCATCAATTTCAGAAACGCCACCTCAGCATGGCACGACTCCTGGTGGCCCACATCTCTCAGCACCCCGCCATCACCGACTGAGCACACCCGCAACCTAGGCATCATCCTCGACTCCTCCCTAACTATGACCTCACAGGTAAACTCAGGCACCTCCTCCTGCTGGCACAACCTCCGCAAACTCCGGAAAATGTTCAAATGGATCCCAGCAGACTGCCTCAGGACAGTCACCCACGCCTTAGTCACAAGCGAGCTTGACTACGGCAACGTTCTTTAGGCAGGCAAGATAAATACATAATTTAAAGTTATCTTTTTTGCTTGGACTTTCATGATCCATCAAAAATTGACTCACCTCAGTTTAAGAAACACTATGCTGGAAGGAGATGGCATCTCAGTTAAGTTTTCTGATGCAACTTCAAAATTGTTGCCTTTTGCTTGGAGAATTTACCCTTTCATATTGAGAGAAGAGCGCTTTAAATGATATTCCTACGAGGAAGTCCTTGTCTACCTATGATGATGATGATCGCTGCTTCCTCACTTTCCTACAATAGCTGAGTCTCACCCACAGTAACCAAATTAAACTAAGAACCAACTAGGCCCCCTCTGATCTCTGAACTGCCATAACTGTCCATATATTGGGGTAGGGAATTTATGTCTTCAATCCAATCAGAGATATAAATCAACACTGAGTCCCTGTTTTAAAGAAGCAAATTAACATTGTCAAACCTATAAGCCTGCTCGTCCCCACCACCATCAGTCTGCCAAGACCCTGAACTTGCAGAGCAGTTATTGTGGCAGTCCCGGTTAGTTCACCACTGAAGTATCAGGAGTTTCCTGGTGCTCCACTCAACCTTCAATATCTTCACTGTATTGCAACTCTTACTTAGCGTCCCCATCTTCTTCTCTTGTTATATTACTTCCTTTTTTGGCTTCAGCCCCACAACAGCTCCTGAGGACCAGTCTTTCGACCTTTTGCCTCACTGTGTGCCAGATCGGAGCTGGGGGCAAATATCATTTTGATGGATGGCGTCATTAGTTGCTCCTTTTCCTTATCCTCTAATTTATTTTTTAGCCTTAGAAGTTTTGAGGCTTCTTTTAGGGATTAGGCTCTTGTTTTCTTTTCTGCGGGAACAGTATGCGCAATGGGTGGTGCCATTGGTTGGAGATTTGCATCTCTCTAGCAAAGTCTGTGATACAGCCAATGTTCCTGTGTTTCCACAAAGTGAGCACCAAGATGTCTTGAAATAGACAAATTTCAAGTATGCAAACTTCTTTGAAACAAACATTTTGTCACAATCAGTAAAGATAAGGCATATCAACATTAGAACATAAATAATTGCATTAGAACATTTTTCCCTCTATTACATTGGCTGTACACTGAGCTAAAGAGAAACAATATTTGGAAGAAGTGAAATGTGGAAGAGGGAGGCCAGATTTCAGGATGCTGCTACACATTGGTGTAAGATAAAATTGCAAAAGGGAATTATTTAAAACAAGCATAGGCAAAGCCAATAGGTCCCACCTATGCAAGAGCTATTGGCTTTGCCAATATGTTTTAGCCATGTTGTACACCAGGGTGACTGCTGTTCACCATGGCTAAAATTTAGTGATGTAAAGGGGAGCGAGTGTCGTACAGTGGAGTGGTATGGAGTATAGTGGTGTGGAGTGCCATGGAGTAATGTAGAGTGTTGTGGAGGGGCTAGAGTGGCGTACAGCAGTGGAGTGGCATAGAGAGTGTTGCGTAGAGTGCAGTAATGTTGTAGAGTAGATTGTTTTAAAGTGGAGTGGTGTAGAATGGAGTAGTGTGTCGTAGAATAGAGTAAGGTGGCATGAAGTAGTGTTGAGGGAATTGCATAGAGCATCTTAGAGTGGAATAGTGTCGCAGAGTGGCATAGAGTGGGTAAAGTGTCATAGTGCAATAGAGCTTAACCGAGTAAAGCATCAGAGTATTGTGTAATGTGTAGATTGGAGCGTCACAGGTGGCATAGAGTGAAATGGCGTAAGTACAGTGGTGTAGAGTAGATTAACGTAGAGTACAGGGGCGTAGACAACTGGTTTTGAGTAAAGTGGTGTAGAGTGCAGTTGCGTATAGTAGAGTGGAGTGGCACAGTGTCGTTTGCAGTGGCCTAAAGTGCAATAGTGAAGACTGGAGGGGCGCAGGGCACAGTGGTTTAGAGTGAAGTGGCATAGAATAGATTGTTTCAAAGTAGGGTGAAGTGCTGTAGAGTGGAGTGGTGCAGGGTAGAGTGCGTTGGCATAGAGTAGGGTGGCGTACAGTTGAGCGGTACAGAGTAGAGTTGAGTGGCGAAGACTGGAGTGATGTAGAGTGCAGCTGCAAAGAGTACAGTGGTGCTTGGGAGAGTGAGGTAGAGTGCATTGGCATGCAATAGAGAGGTGTAGAGTGCATTGATGTAGAGTGGCATAGAGTGATGCAGTGTAGAGTGAAGTGGCATAGAGTTCAGTTTTGCAGAGGTCAGTGGCGGAGAGTGCAATGTTGCAAGGTAGAGCGCTATAGATTGCAGTGCTGTTGAATGCAGCGGCACAGACTAGAGTGGGGAAGAGGGGAGTGGCACAGGGTAGAGTTAAGTAGCATAGAGTGGAATGGCACAGAGTGGACTAGTGTAGAGTGCAAGGGTGTAGAGTAGTTTCAGAGTACAGTGAAGTGACAGAGTGCTGTGGCATAGCGTGCCGTAGAGTGCAGTGGTGCATAGTAGATTAGCGTGGTTTACAGTGGGTTGCCGTAGTGTATCAAAGCAGAGTAGAGAGGCGTAGAGTGCAGCAGCATTAAATAGAGTAGTGTAGAGTGCAGGTGTGCTGGGTAGATTGCAGTGGAGTAGAGTGAAGTAGCCTAGAGTGGAATAGCGCTGAGTGGAACAGAGTGGTGTAGAGTGCAGTGGCACAGAGTATAGTGTCGTAGAGCGAAGTGGAGCAAAGTAGATTAGATTGGATTGCTGTAGAGTGGAACAAAGAAGAGTAGGGTGCCATAGAGTGTAGGTGCATGCAGTAGAGTGGTGGAGAATGCAGTGTTGTGCAGAGTTCAGTGCCGTGCCGTGGAGTGGTGCAGAGTAGAGTAGAGTGGAGGTGGTAAAGTGTAATATGCATGGTGTGGTATTGCAGTGCCACTACAGACAACCCATCTTAAATTGAAATGGCCATTAAATTTGCACAGACATAACGTTTTACTGATAAAAGTATACACCACACAAATGATAATGTGTGGAAATGTCATTACCTAGTGTATTTATTTTTTTGATGGTATTAAACTATTTGTGTACATCACAAAACCTTCCTCCTGCACACCCCCAGGTGGCTAGCATGACTGTCACGTAAATCCTCTAATTTTTAAGTCAGAAAGAAAAGTAAACAACAAGCTCCCTGGAAGACTGACCCAGACATTTGACCTTTTTCTTTGAATGTATAGCAAATATGCAATGTTCAGAACAAGATTTAAAAGCCTGTTTACTGAAATGGACCACTGGTGGAAGGATACATTATAAAGTGGAGGAGCAATGGAAGGGTCAAACTCAAGCTGGACATCCTAAAGCAGTGGTTGTTAACATTTTGACTTCTGTGGACCTCCACTTAATCATTACCTGAATCCATGGACCCCCAAAGCATCATTGGTGGACTCTGGGGCCCACACTGAATAATTACTGGAAGCTGGGGGCCCTTGCCTAGGCATTTTTTAACCCCAAAATAATACATAAAATAAAGTAGTAACCATTCATCAAATACACAAATTATGAAACATTATATTGAATTCATAAGCAAATATGAAAAATTTGAATGAGGAGGTTGCAGCTACTTGTCTATATGCTGTTTTGATTGATGCACTTTTAGCTTCCATTTTGAAATTTCTTCACATTTGCAAAATATTTTTGGAAACTCTTTATTGTACATTCTGCTTATTTATTATATACACGGTATCCTTCAATAATATATAATTCTCTAAGCAGTCACAGACACCCTAAGTAGGCTTCACGGACCTCAGGGGTCACTTGACCACAGGTTAAGGACCACTGGCCTAAAACAATAAAGCCAGCAAACATAAAGCGAGTAAATGTGAGTTACAAAGCACAAAATCAATGATAAGTAGTGGGCTTAATGCATTCCCAGAGAAGATTCCCGATTGTCCCCCAAGATGTCCTCAGCAAACAAGCCAGTTGTGCTGTCTGGTAAGGTTCAACCTAAAAAACAAGTACATTGAAACTGGGATTTCAAAATCCTGTAAATGCTGATGTTTACTGTTGGTATTGGTGAAATGACCCTATGCCATAGGAGGCTCAGTTACTAAGATGAACTGAGAAGGAGCCAGGGAAGTAGGTTTAAGAGAAAGAGTGACAGTGAGATCACCAACCGTCACAACTCATTAGCTTTCAGTTGTGCAATTAGAATGTATTCTATTGAGTTATATTGATCAACCAGCCATATAGCAAATGTCAGTAATGTCACTTATGTTTTTTTTTCTGTGTATTTCTGGGATTGACTTGATGCAAAGAAACTTCTGATTGTATCTTTCTACTTAACAGTGAAAGGAGTTGGGTCATTCACAGTAAGTTTTATCAAGGTAGAATTTTGGATATGTAGAACGGAATAGCAAACAAGCATTGGCAAAGCCAATAGGTCTTGCCTGTACAAGAGCTATTGGCTTTGACAATGTGTTTTTGCTATGTTGCACATCAGTGTGGTTGCTGTTAAAAGTTAGTGGCGTGGAGTGTTGCATAGTGGAGTGGGGGAGTAGAGTGTCGTAGAGTTGAGTGGAGGAGAGTAGTGTTAAATAGTTCAAGTGGCAGAGTGGCGTGGGATGGAATAGAATGGAGTGGACTGAGGTAGTGGGGTGGATTGAAATGAAGTGAGGTGGATTGAATGGATTGGGAAAGAATGGCATGGGTGCATTGAAATGGGCTGATATGGATTGGAGTGGGGTGATTAGATTGGATGGGGGGTGGATTGGACTGTATTGATAGGACTAGGGTGGGGTGGTTTTGAGTGGGTTGAATTGGAGTGGGGTGGATTACACTGGGGTGGGGAGGATTGGAGTAGACTGCAATGGGATGGATCAGATTTATTTGATTGGAGTATGGTAGTCTTGTGTGGGGTGGATTTTACTGGAGTGGATTGTGGATTGTACAGGAGTTGAGTGAATGGAGTGAGGTAAGATGTATTGGATTGTGTAGACTAGAGTGGATTGGACTAGAGTGGGGCAGATTGAATTTGAGTGGGGTGGATTAGAGTGGGGTTGACTGGATTGAATTGGGGTGGGGTAGACTAGAGTGAGGTGGATTGGGGTGGGGTAGGTTGGGGTTGGCTGGAGTGTGGTGGATTGGGCTGGAGTGTTGTGGGTGGGGTGGAGTGGGGCGGATTGGGGTGAAATTGAGTGGGGTTGAAGGGATTGGGGAGGGATGGAATGGATTGGGGTGGATCGGAGTGGAGTGGGATGAATTGGATTGGAATCAGGTGGATTAGATTGATGTTGAGTGCTGTGGATTGGGTTGGTGTGGAGGGGATTAAGGTGGTGTGGGTTGGGATGTAGTGGGGTAGATTAAGGTGAACTGGGGTGGATTAAGGTAGAGTGGAGTGGGATGGACTTGGGAGAAGTGGGTTGGAGTACAACGGGTTGGATTGGAATGTGGCAGAGTGGGGTGGGTTGGACTGGAGTATGGTGAATTGGAGTTGGGTAGATTGGATTGTGGTGGATTGGATTGGTGTGGGGTGGATTGTGGTGGATTGGAGTGGGGTGAATTGGGATGGAGAAGGGTGGATTTGAGTGGGCTGGGGTGGACTAGATTGGAGCCGAGCGGTCTGCAGTGGGGAGACTAGAGTAGGGCAGATTGTTTTCTATTGGATTGGGGCCCATTGATTTGGATTGGAGTGGGCACACTGTTTTAGATTGGAGTCAGGCAGATTGGAGTGTGGCAAATTAATTTGGCCCTCTACAAACCAAAACAGAGTGCAGCACATTGGTTTGGGTCAGATTGTTTTGGATTCGAGTGGGGAAGATTGTTTTGGATTCGAATGGGGAAGATTGTTTTGGATTCGAATGGGGAAGATTGTTTTGGATTCGAATGGGGAAGATTGTTTTGGATTCGAATGGGGAAGATTGTTTTGGATTCGAATGGGGAAGATTGTTTTGGATTCGAATGGGGAAGATTGTTTTGGATTCGAATGGGGAAGATTGTTTTGGATTCGAATGGGGAAGATTGTTTTGGATTCAAATGGGGAAGATTGTTTTGGATTCAAATGTGGCAGATTGTTTTGGCCTGGAGTGGGTTGGATTGGTTTAGACTGGAGGTGGAGTGTTTTAGACTGGAGGTGGAGTGTTTTAGACTGGAGGTGGAGTGTTTTAGACTGGAGGTGGAGTGTTTTAGACTGGAGGTGGAGTGTTTTAGACTGGAGGTGGAGTGTTTTAGACTGGAGGTGGAGTGTTTTAGACTGGAGGTAGATTGTTTTAGACTGGATTTGGGCAGATTGGAGTGGGGCAGATTGTTTTGGTTGGAGTGAGGCAGATTGTTTTGGATTCAAATGTGGCAGATAGGAAGGGGGCAGTATGTTTTGAATTGGAGTGGGATGAGTGTTTTGGATTGGAGGGGACAGATTAGTGTGGGGCAGATTACTTTACATTGTTGTGGCAAGTTATTTTTGGATTGGTGTGGTGCAGGTTAGAGTGTGGCAGATAGTTTTGGTTAGTACTGGAACAGGTTGTAGTGGGGTATATTTTGGATTGGAGTAGACAGATAGTTGTGGCAAATGGTTTGGATTGTAGTGGGACAGATTGTTTTGGATTGGAGTGGGACAGAATGCAGTGGGGTATATGGGGTGAGGTGGAGTGGATTGAATTGGAGTGGGGTGGATTGCATTGGAGTAGAGAAACTGGAATGGGGCAGATTGTTTTGTATGGGGTTGGGCAGATTAAAGTGAGGCAGGTTGTTTTGGATTGGAGTGGGGCCAATTGTTTTGTATTGGAGTGGAGCAGATTGGAGTGGGGCAGAATGTTTTGGCTCGGAATGGGCAGAACGTTTTGTATTGGAGTGAGGTAGATTGGATTGGGGCGGGTTGTTTTGGTTTGTAAGAGGACCGATTGTGGTTGAGCAGATTATTTCGGATTGTAGTGGGGCAGGCCGTTTTGGATTGTAGTGGGGGTTTTTTTTGGATTTAAGCCGGGTAGACTGTTTTGGAATGGAGTAAGAAGATTAGTTTGGACTGGAGTGGGACAGATTGAAGCAAGGCAGATTGTTTTGTATTGGAGTGGGGCAGATTGTTTTGTATTGGAGTGGGGCAGATTGTTTTGTATTGGAGTGGGGCAGATTGTTTTGTATTGGAGTAGGGCAGATTGTTTTGTATTGGAGTGAGGCAGATTGTTTTGTGTTGGAGTAGGGCAGATTGTTTTGGATTGCTGTATTGGAGTGAGACAGATTGTTTTTTATTGAAGGGTAGCAGATTGGAGTTGGTGGGTTGGGAAGACTGGAGTGTGGCAGCAGAGTGGACTGGAGTGTGGCAGCAGAGTGGACTGGAGTGTGGCGGCAGAGTGGACTGGAGTGTAGTTTAAAACTTAAACATAAGAAAGAAGCAATGTTGTTTTGCAATATTTAGAACATAATAATAGTTATCTTTTAAGACAGCGCCCATGAGCAAAAATAAAACATGAGTGCAAAGTGAGAAAAGAAGACTTGGCAAAATAAAAACAATCTAACTATAGAAAATAAAAAAGTTCTGTTTTTCTTGCCCTGCTGGGCACGTTTTTGTCAGCCGCGTGCCTTCAGTTTGCAGGGCACTAAATGTAAAAAAAAAAAAAAAAAGTTTACTATGGAAAATACAACTTCGCAATTTTGTCTTGCTGGGGATGTTTTGCTGCTCACGTGCCTTCTGTTGGTAGTTCACTAGAAGTTCAAAGAAGAAAAGTGAACCTCAATCATGTCTGCAGCAGCAGATGGGCTCTGATTAAGTTGAATCAATCAGTGCTTGATCCCTGATCCACGGAGGGGAATGGAAATGATGTGGTTTTCAGTGACTAATTACTAGGCTGTAAAGAAGAGTGCCACACAAGCCAATAAATGGTAAGTCAGGGGCAGCCTCCAATCCCTTTTCTAACTGCAACAGCGTCTCCCAAGCGATACGCATGGGATAGGGTATGCTTTCACAGGCTTGACCCTAAAAAGGAAAGGAGTGGACTGAGGAGGTGAGTCTGATGCAGTAAGAGAGCAGAAGAATAGAAAACCAGGGAACAAAATTTTGAGATAGTTACCAATGAACAATCTCCCGTGTAGCAAGACCTTGTGGGCGTGGGAGAGTGGCACAGAGCGGAATAGGTAGATAAAGAATGTGTGCAGGTGTAGTAGAAAAAAGAGCAGACCACCACGTTTTCATGGTGTAAAAAAAAATAAAGTTTTAAAATTGGCAACACTGCGATGTATTTTCTTCAGAAAATGTATGTGTCGAGAGGAGGGACGTTAAGGTGTGGATGTAAGTGCTAATCTCAACAGCGTTATCACAAATACGTTTATTTCAAGGCTTCTAGCACGAACCAAACACTTTTTTGTAGGTCTGTCTTGGCAGCGTATTTCTTTCTCGCGTCATGCCATTAAATGTTTTTTGTCTTTCTGAATCCTATGTGTCATGCCATTGGATGTCTTTTGTCTTTCTGAATCCTATAAAATGTATGCAGTGAATGCATGAAGTACTATTTTGAATTTCGTAAGTACATTGAATCATCGCACCTTCAATTATAGTGAATTTAATGAATGGGCCAGTCAGTTGCTGTATGAAGCATGCAATGTTCACGCACTCCTTTGGTTGATAGTTGGGCTTCAGGCTCACAAGAGGTCGTAACACTGCACTGGCTATCATTGAGCAAAAAATATAAGCAGCACCTTGGGGAGGACAGTGCCTAAATCTGTTGCGTGTTCTAAAGCCCTCAGTGCTTATATGAAACTGTTATTGAATGAATTCTTTAAGCAAGGGTTGGACTGCACTAAATCATACAAAACTGTGAATGAATAAAAAAACACCTGGCCAGACTAAGAACAGCATATAAACCAAAGTGCCTCATTGTAACGAGGTATGATGACAGACATTTATATGTGGGCATCACCGTAGTTCATTGTCTCTTCTGAGCTGAGGAGACTGGTCGAGCCTGAAATATGCTTTAAGTCAGTTCGGACTAAAAATCGAGGGTGCATACCTAATGAAAAAGAGAAACAGCTGTGTCACGAGCCTGGCGTTTTATAAAAATAACAACTTGGCTGTCATAACATAAGATTCTGAGGCCGGTGGAACTTCAGTTCCTCTATTTAAATTGATTTGTTGGCCTGGATTTAGATTGTCTGGTTATCTCTTTCGTCAAAGGGGGGCTTCGATTTATGACGTGATTTGATAAATCACTGAGTGGGCTCTATGGAGATGCATAGTTTTGCAATGTATTTCATAGTTTGTTAAGCTGCTTATGCATGATTCTCGCTTTAATTGTTTATTAATAAATCCTTTGTTCTGTCTTGTACCATAGTCCTCATTATAATCCAAGGCAAGTCCTGTGCTACGGATAACAAAATAGTATAATGATAACAGGAGTTGCTGTGCTGAGTGCAGCTTTCTGCTGCAGAAGGTGTGTGTTGATTAATACTTAACATCCCAAACTGTTGAAGCCAAACAACCACTGACTTAAACTTAATACCTTACGCTAATCTAACAGTGAAGTCCAGTAGGAAAATCCAGGAGGAACTGAATTAAATGTTTCAAGTTAAAACCTGTATAAAACGTAGACATTTATTTACACAACTTCAGATGAGAAAATGTTAGCAGATAGTGTAGACTATCACCTGGTTTTATTAAGGTAAAAAGGTCCCATCCTATTTATTCTGGCACACTAGCAACAAAATTTAGTTGCAAGGGATCTTGCAGTACTATGCTAATAGAAAGATGGGCTGATGAAGCTGGGGTGGGGGGGATCTGGAGAACATGGAGTCTTTACATGGCGGGACAGATCCTTAGAATTTAGAACTAAGGTCAATATTACTGCTTCCTGTCTAGCTGTTCTTAGATTCTCATTTAGTCTAGCTTTGTATTCTGGCCTTTGTATTCTCTTTGAGCTTTCCCTGTGTGTTGAATCAATCAGTGTTGGCTTTAGGTCTTGCCAGTTCCTCAGTGCTTCAAGTATCTGATAGAGACTTCTAGTTGCAGATTCCTTACCTTAGAATTTGCCCCCCAGGTGTCAGACTGGATCCGGAGATGTTTCTTCGAGCAATACCCTTGCGCGTTGGTAGGTGGCGTCGGTCGACTCCGCAGGCGCCGCGGTCGCCGTGATGACGGGAGTAGAACATAGACGCCGCCTTCGCGCAGTGCCATCAGTTCTTTTTTTTCTGCGCCACGCGCTGATGTGGAGAAGAGCTACCCTGGCAGATTTTTGGCCAAATTCGACCGTTTTGTCAAGTTTTTCTGTGCGACTTTGGTTCGTCGAGGATGTCCCCGAAGACCCGGTAAAAGCCTTGTGAGGACTGCCATCGGACGATGTCAGTGACGGATCCTCATTGCGTTTGTCTGTGGTGCCTCGAGCGAAGTCGTGCTCCAAGTGCCGGGCCATGCACCTGAAGGCTTTGAGGGAACCGTCCCTAAAACTAATGGCAGCCCGCACCAGACTCCGCGTACGTCCCTTTCGAGTGGAAGGTCTCGATCGGAGTCATCACCACTCGTCTTGTTCTAAATCCTAGGGCCAAGGTAAGAAGAAGAAGAAGAAGAAGAAGTCGAAGCAGTCCCATCGCTCTCGGACTTCGCCCCGACGCTCGGCTTACACAACTCAGGAAGAGCGTCCATGCACTAGGCCTTCGTCCTCGGAGCCTGCGTCTGGGTCGGCTCTGCGCTTCCCCGAGTTTCCCAGAGCCGGAGCGACCCCCACTCAACTTAAAGAGTTTTGCGGGGCCATGCGCCTCTTATTTGGGTGGGCCGACCCCGATACGGTGCCTTTGGGCCCAAGGGGTTCAGCTGAGGGGCCTTCAGGTTCCGGGCCGGCCGTTTCGCCACCGGCCACAGAGGTCACCTCCGGATCCGTGCGCGGATCCTTCCCTGGCGGCGGGTCAATTTTCGATGCTCCCAACATCGGTGATGCCCACTATCGACCCAATTCCTATCCCCGATGACTCCGAGTCAGAGCGGCGTCGGCCGACGCCGCCTTTGGCTTCAATGGGGCTTCGGACCCTATTTCCTATATGGGGAGGAATACCAGGATATCCCTACTATGATCTGGACACAGGAATTGGGCGAAGCCAGTGGTCTGGATACTTCTCCTGATGTTGGCATGCTGTCTCCTCCTACCGTGGCTAAGGCGGAGGGAGCAACTTATGGTATGGTGGTCAGTAGGGCAGCTGAGGTCCTTGGCCTTGAGCTCCCTACTGTAGAGGTCAGGTTTAATCTCCTGACTGAGGTGCTTCAGTCTGGGGCTTCTACTTCAGAACCCCTTTTGCCGTTTAATGAAGCCCTCACCAATGTCCTTTTGGGTACATGGTCCAATCCCAACACAGGGGGTTCTGTGAATAGGACTATCGCATGCTGCCATCAGCCCGCTCCGAACTACCCTAAATTCCTGCCCCAACACCCCAAGCCTGAGAGTCTTGTTATCCATGGTTCCTCTTCTTCAGGCGCTTTCACTTCCGCACCCCGGATAGGGAATCCAAAAGGCTGGAACAGTTTGGAAAGAAGTTGTTTTCTTCCTCCAGTCTTGCACTGCGGTCTGTGAACACCGCATGCCTTTTGGGCCGCTATACCCACTCTTTGTGGAATACGGTTGCGCACGTCCTGCTGCAGATCTCGGAGGAGGCCCGTGCTATCGTCTCCCAAGCTGTGAACGATGGGACAGATGCGGCAAAGTTCACAATCTGTTGTGGGATGGATACGACCGACTCTCTGGGCAGATCGGTTGCTTCGACAGCGGCCTAACGGCGCCACGCCTGGTTACGTACTTCTGGTTTTTCGGGGGATGTCCAACAGTCACTCAGGGACATGGCCTTTGATGGCACCCGTCTCTTCAGAGACAAAGCGGACTCGGCCTTGGAGAGATTCAAGGATTCCCGGGCTATGGCACGGTCCCTCAGTCTTTCCTCTGCCCCTCACCCACCATAGTCTGCTTTTCACCCCTTTCGTGGACACGGAAGGGGCTCTCTGTCGCGTCCTCCACACAGCCACCGTGCCTCGCACGCTGGTCAGCCTATGCGTGGCCGATGACGCGGAATCCTACGTGGCCGTGGGATAGGGAACCAGAGGTCTGTCCAGTCCACCTCTACCCCCGCTGCAGCCTTCAAACCCTCATAGTCCGTCCCCTCAATCCCGTTAAGTTGGCAGAATTCACCATCACCACAAAAAACTGTGGTCAAAAGTTCAGCATTGACGTAAGCAACTACAAGCAGTACAGATAAGATAATAAGGGAGAGGGACCTCTTGACAAGAGCACATGCACGATTACTGGTCACCTCATGGGTGGGTAAGTAACACTGACGTCATTCAGCATCTCTATCTTTCCTGCACAACAAGTGATTATATGTTACATGGTGCTCACGGTAGCCCTGCCATGAGAAAATACTTATCTGACCCTTACACAGTTCCCCTTACCACGATATGAATGACTTGTGGTTTTTAGGATTCTTGCACTAAGGCAAGATACACCCTTTTGTTCCACTCTGTACGTGCTAAGTTAAGATCTTGAAAGTGGAAGTTGGTGCAGCTCCAAAAAACTCTAATTCTAGTGTGGCTTTGGGCCTCTTGTGTGTTTCAGCACAGCTAACTTAACATTGCAGCATGTGTATAAGTTTCCTAAGTAATATGTGTTTGTTTGTCCTAAATATGACCTTCCTTTTCTATTGAACCCACAGTCTGTCTTTTTTAACATGTCATGTATTAAGCCTTTCACTACTTACATTGGTTTACAGCTATCTCTAGCCTAAAATGTTTGTATTGGGATTTGGGAACTTATGTTTGTTTGTATGTGATGTATTCCTATTCTTCCTACATCATTATCCTCCCAAAAAACGAGTCCAAGACATTCAGGCTATGATTCCGATCTTTCGGCTTTGGTCTTAGGTTTTGGTGAGACTGACTCTGAGGCTGCTGGGCCTCATGGCCTCCTGCATCCTGCTAGTAACACATGCCAGATGGAATATGCGGGCTCTGCAGTGGGACCTGAAGTTCCAATGGGTGCAGCATCAGGGGAATCTCTCTAACCTGGTCCAGATTTTGGAGGGCACTGTGAAAGACCTGCAGTGGTGGCTTTCAAATCCCAATTGGGTCCACAGCGGAGCCCTCTCCCTTCCCCAACCAGATCTCTCTATAGTGACAGATGCATCACTTCTGGGTTGGGGTGGCCACATGGGAGCTCCGGGCGATCAGGCTTGCGTTGAAAGCAGTCCTTCCCTCTCTCAAAGGGGGGAAGTAGTGCAGGTGTTCACGGACAATACTTCCGCCAGGTGGTACTCCAACAAACAGGGCGGGGTAGGGTCCTGGACCCTTTGTCGAGGGGCACCACGCCTTTGGACTTGGCAGGAACAGCCAGGCATTACCCTGATGGTTTAACATCTGGCGTGCTCCCTCAACGCCAGAGCGGACAAACTCAGCTGTCGATGCACAGCCTATCACGAATGGCGTCACCATCCAGAGGTGGTGCAAGGTCTCTTTCAGCAGTGGGGAGAGCCTTGGTTAGATCTGTTCGTCTCTGCAGAGTATGCGCAATGTCAGCTGTTTTGCGTGTTGGAGTTTCCAAGGCAGCACTCGCTCGGAGACGCTTTTCGTCTCGAGTGGAACTCCGGCCTAACTTACACCTTCCTGCCTATCCCTCTTCTGCCCAGACTTCTCAAGAAAATCAAGAACGACCGGGCCCAAATCATCTTGGTGGCTCCGGACTTGGCTCGGAGAGTGTGGTATCAAGAGCTATTGAGCATGTCCATCGATCCTCCACTCAGACTGCCCCTTCGGGCTGATCTTCTGTCGCAGCAACAGGGGACGGTTCTTCACCCGAACCTGTCCAACCTCCGCCTTCATGCGTGGAGATTGAGCGGTGCCAGTTGATGGCTTTTGCCCTTCCAGCCGAAGTCTGCAATGTTATCTTGGCAGCCAGGCGTCCATCAACTAAAACTGTATACGCCTGTCGTTGGAATAAATTTGTGGCATGGTGTACCAACAAATCTGTTGATCCCCTTTCTGCCCCTCTGTCGGAGGTTCTTCTGTTCATTCTTTCTTTAGCCCAGCAGGGTTCTGCTTTGGGCAACCTTAAAGGGTATTTATCTGCCATTTCGGCCTTTCTTAGGCTACCTGATCAGCCCTCACTCTTTAAATCTCCTATTGTGAGTAGATTCCTAAAAGGGCTCACCCATTTATTTCCTCCCACTCCATTTATCATGCCTCAGTGGGACCTTAATCTTGTACTTACTTATTTGATGTGTACCCCCTTTGAGCCAATGCATAATTGTCCCTTGCGGCTCCTCACCTTCAAAACTGTTTTTCTAGTCGCCATCACCTGTGCTCGCAGGGTGAGTGAGCTACAGGCCCTTTCCTCAAAACCTCCATACTTGTCTGTGCACTCTGACAAAGTTGTGTTGCGCACTAGGGCATCCTTCCTTCCTAAGGTGGTTACAACCTTTCATGTAGGCCAGTCCGTCACTTTGCCTACTTTCTATGCACCCCCACATCCTTCTTATGAGGAGGAGAGACTCCACTGTCTGAACCCAAAAAGAGCGTTGGCGTTCTACCACAATTGTACTAAAGATTTCCAGGTGGATGATCAACTCTTCGTTGGGTATGTGGGTGCAAAAAAAAGGGAAGGCGGTGCAAAAGCGTACTGTCTCTTGATGGGTGCTTCTTTGCATCAAAATGCGCTACGCTTTGGCCAAAAAGCAACCTCCTGAAGGCTTGCGTGCTCATTCCACCAGAGCAACTGCTGCTTCCACTGCGTTAGCACGTGGAGTTCCTGTCCTGGATATCTGCTAGGCGGCTACGTGGGCGTCCCCGCACACGTTTGCTAAGCACTACTGCTTGGACAGGCAGGTCTGTCGAGACAGCTTTTTTGGTTGTTTGGTCCTACGGGACTTACTAGTATGATCTTGGTTCGCAGCCCACCACAGAGGATGGCATTGCTTGGGTATCTATTCTAAGGTAAGGAATCTGCAACTAGAAGTCTCTATCAGATGTGCAAGTTACTTACCTTCGGTAACAAAATATCTGGTAGAGACATATTCTAGTTGCAGATTCCTTGCCGCCCCCTCATCCTCCCCGCTTGCGAACTGATTTCAAGGGATAGGGATTCCCCCCTTTTCAGGTCCTTAGCTCTGGCCCACCAATCTCAGTGTTCTTAGCGGCTCTGCTCTCTGGCGTGGAAAGTTGTTAAAATAAACTGACGTCACTGCGTGAGGGCGGCGTCTATGTACTACTTTCGACGTCATCACGGTGACCACAATGCCTACGACGCTTGCGCAGTCGACCGACGCCACCAACCAATGCGTAAGGGTGTTGCTCGAAGAAAAATCTCCAGATCCAGTCTGGCGCCTGTGGGAAAATTCTAAGGTAAGGAATCTGCAACTAGAATATGTCTCTACCAGATATTTCGTCACTGAAGGTACGTAACTTGTACATGAAGAAAGGAGGCAGGCGCTAACACAAACATGCATGCTTTCAAGAGCTATATTGCATGCATAGAAGTTGTTGACTATACCACACTATCAATTATAATTGTCTAATAACTGCAGATATAGTTGAACAGCTTTATAATAAGTATGATAAGCTACTTCGAGCTGTACAAGAGAAGACTTATTTCTTAAACCTATGTGGAAGTAAAATAATTTATGTATAGTTTTATATACATGTATGAAAGATGTTAATCAATTTTCTCTTATAAAACGTTATTGAACTTATGTAAGGGAGTTACTACATTTTCTGAAAACTGTTTCTTCCAAGTACATATCCAGTGATCTTTTCCTGACCGATTATTATTGAACAGCCTCCGTGACTCCTCCTACTGTATACACTTGGGTAAAAAGTGAGAATATGATTTGTAGTTTAGGCGTCTAATGACCAAACCCTACATGGATGGTTTTTTCCCAATTGCATCTTAAATTTCCAGTTTCTGAAATCTGTATTTCAGAAATTCATATGTCCTTGCCAGCTAATAGAAACGTGTAAAAACCATTGATCATCTAAGACAATATAGAGACCCTTTATGAGCGTCTTTTAATCTGCTTAGTTTTACAGAGTCTTTCTCTTCTTCTTCTTTCTCTTCTTTTTTTAATTACTTTGTTAGTAAGATGACATTTACATTACAATCATACCAGACAGGCCATGCTCTGCAAATAATGCTTCCAGTATCGTTGAGCAAGAATCCAGGTGATACACAGAATTTTATGACCAATGCCAAAGAACCAGTGCATCATAGGGAGGAGCCATTAGCCAAAAGTAATCAAATAGAGACCCTTTAATCAATCAAGTAACCTACCGATAGCCACATTAAAGCACAGTAATGCATGCAAACTTTAACAACTCAATCTCAGAAGCTAAATGTAATAAGCTCCACATTTATTATGTTTACCATTGGAGATCATAGCGCAGCACAGCAGAATCTCGAACCTACAAAAGCTTGCTGGAAAAGGGACAGATTAAAGGCTTGGGTAACAATCACGTTGATTGCGAAAGCCCTTTAAGCCCACGCATACAAGAATACTTTACGTTTCTGGGTCTTTTCAGTTGAAATTCCAGTTCAGCTTAGAACTTTGTATACATTAAATATTTTTTTTAAATGTGTATGTGTGTTTACCTGCTTCTGATAATGTTCTAAGAAATGGTTCAAAAACCTTCACTGTCCATAAGGGTGATCAAGTGAAAATACTTATATACACTTTGTAAACCCTTCCTGTGATTTGGGACTAATACACTTCCTTGTCGCACAAAATATAGTGTATTGCCCAGAATAAAGGATTGAACCTAAGCCCAATAGGAGGTGGCACTCTGAAAGACTATGTTCAGATTTTAAGGTATTTAATGACCAGCATTGATTTTTGCAGCGCCCATGATTTCCGCTCCTCGTGAGATAACTTCGGCAACTTGATTTGCTCTCCTATCCTCTCCATCGAGATGATTAGCTTTAGTCGCAGCGAGCTTCTGACTCTGTAAGCTCATGCTTTGCAAGCAAACTAACAGAACCTTTCAGGACAAAGGCGGATACGGACATGAAAAGGAGGTAAAGCAGCATCAGTATAAGGGAGTGATGTACATTCATTTCGCACAGATATATGAACTGTACTGAGAACCATTATCGACTGCAAAATGTCATTAAAAAATGTCTCTCTGCTATTATGAGCTAGTAATATTTAAAGTGCAAAAATCTAGCATTGGCATTATTGCCTTTTCAGTTCATTACTTTTGAAACCTTAAGGAAATACCTATGTTTCTTAGTCACAAATTCCTCTTCAATCACTTGTATGTGAGTCATAAACTGTGTGGACTGAAATATGTGGTGGAAGATTAATTGACTGGCAGACCTCAGTGAAATCTTTTTTTTTTCTGCAGGTGTTGCTGGCGATGACTGTGACGCGTACGTGGATTCTTATGGTCATTGGCACACCAAGAAGTACTGTACCTTATCTTTCTGTTGTGGAACTTGCAATAATCGATACTGCTGCATGAATCCATTTGAAAAGCTGGATGACGATCAGTTCATGTGTTCCGTGAACAGCGCAAGGTATTTGAAGATATATGAAAATCACAAACCGGTTTTAAGTGTGAAAGCTGCTTTCTAAGGTTGTCATGTAATAAACACAGACAGAAAAAATATAAAAATGTAAAAAGTTGGACTATTCATTACCGTGCTCCCCTTTGGCGTTACCAGTCCCCTCTGGTGCTCACCAAAGTGATGGCGGTGGTTGCAGCTCATCTGTGCAGGTCAGCGGTTTCAGTCGTCCCTTACCTCGACGATTGGCTGTTGAAGGCGGGCTCGCCCCAAGCTGTTATCTCCCATCTTCAGACTATGGCAGACATCCTTCAATGTGGTTCACTTTAAACATGCTGAAGTCACACCTGATTCCTTCTCAGACACTTTTTTTTTATTTATTTTTTAGCTGTTCTAGACACATTGCAGTTGCTGGCTTATCCTCTTGAGCAGCGAGTCCATGATATTCAGTCTATGATACTGATGTTTCAGCCTCTGTTCTGGATTTGGTTGAGATTGACTGAGGCTGCTGGGCCTCATGGTCTCCTTCATCCTACTGGTATATAATTCCAGATGGATTATGCAGGTTCTTCAGTGGGACCTGAGGTTCTACCGGGTGTAGCATCAGGGTAATCTGTTCGACGTGGTCCAGATCTCAGACAGAACTGCAGAAGACCTGCAGCAGTGGCTGATGAACCGTGATTGGGTCAAAGGCAGACTCCTCTCCCATCCCTAACCAGATCTGACAGTAGTGACAGATGTGTTGCTCCTGGGATGGGGCGGCCATGTGGGAGGCGTGGAGATCAGAGGACTCTGGTCTCCTGTGGAATCCGGGCTCCACATCAACTTGCTGGAGCTATGTGTGATCGGACTATCATTGAAAGCATTTCTTCCCTCTGTCAAGAGGAAGTTAGTGCAGGTCTTTACGGAAAACACAACTGCAATGTGGCACTGCAACAAGCAAAGTGGGGTGGGTTTGTGGACCCTTTGTCAAGAGGCCCTGCGTCTCTGGACATAGCTGGAACAGCAGGGCATAACCCTGGAGGTTCAACACCTACAGGTTCTCTAAACACCAAGGCGGACAAACTCAGCTGTCGATGCCTAGCGGATTGCAAGTGGTGTCTCCATTCAACGGTGGCACAATGACTCTTTCAGCAGTGGGGACAGCCTTGGTTAGATCTGTATGCGTCCGAAGGGAATGTATAATGTCAGCAGTTTTGGACGTTGGAGTTTCCCAGGCCTCTTTTGCTCAGACTTTTTTTGTCTCAAGTGGAGTCAGGCCTCCTGTATGCCTTTTTGCCCATACCACTTATGCTCAGAGTTCTCAAGAAGATCAGGAACGAGCGGGCCCAAGTCATGCTTTTGGCTCCGGACTGGGCACGGAGAGTCTGGCATCCTGAGCGTCTGAAAATGAGCATCGATCCTCCCGTCAGGCTGCCCCTTCAAGAGGATCTTGTGTCGCAGCAGCAGGGGAGGATTCTCTACCCAAACCTGTCAATTCTCCACCTCCCTGGGTGGAGATTGAGCGGAGACATTTGATAGCTTTTGTCCTTCCTCCCGAAGTCTGTAACATTATCTTGGCAGTGAGGTGTACCTCCACTAAAATGATATATGTTTGCTATTGGTAAAATATTGTACAGAATAGCCTATTGACCCTCTTTCTGCCTCTCTTTCTGATATTCTTCTGTTCATTCTTACCTTTGCCCACCAGGTCTCTGCTCTGGGTAGTCCTAAGGGTTATCTCTCTGCTCTGTCCGCCTTCCTGCGACTGCCTGACCAAACCTCTTTGAAAGGTCTTCTACCTATGTTTCTCCATTTGCCTTTCATCATGCTGCAGTGGGACCTGAATCTGCTTCTCACTGACCTCATGTGTGCTCCTTTCGAGCCTCTTCACAATTGTCCCCTCTAGCTGCTTACCATCAAGACACCCTTTCTAGTGGCAATTACATCTGCCCGGAGGGTGAATGAGCTGCAGGCTTTATCATCCAAGCCTCTCTGTCTTACTGTGTTACCTGATAAAGTAGTACTTCGCACCTGGGCCTCTTTCCTTCTGAAAGTGATGACCCCATTCCTATGGGACAATCTGTCACCCGTCCCACCTTTTACGCTCCTCCATATCTGTTCTGCTTTGTTTCAGACTCTGAGGAAACAAAGCTAAAGAATGCGAAGAATGCAGCACCCTTAGTCTGATTAATTCATTTATTAAGGCACTTCGCTGGTCTTAAACACAAATACACGAAAATAATACTGTGAGCACTTAATTTGAATGCAGCAACACACGTGCAGCTACTAAAATAATTACAACAGGTGGATAATAATCAGAGAAAATGCAATATATCAACAATAAATATATATATATATATATATATATATATATATATATATATATATATATATATATATATGTATGTGTGTGTTTTATGGCATGTGTAACTGCAGATACACATGCTGTGCATATTCCGCCATCTAGTGTTGGGCTCGGAGTGTTTTTCTTCAAAGAAGATTTTTTGAGTCACAAGATCGAGTGACTTCTCCTCTCTGTGATAGTGGTCATCGGCATCGAGTCCTTTTGTTTTCTTTCCGCCGTCTGGTTCGGACGTTTTCCCTCTCGCTCAGGTAGATCGTGGTTCGGTACTATCTGAACTTCTCTATGTTTTCCTTCAACGTCGGGATTGTTTTTCGAACGCGTTTCTGACTACGTTCAATCAGATTGTAGCGTTGGGATTGATTAAACGCCCTTTCGGGCGCCCGTGCCTTTCTCGGGCCTTCTTGGGCCTACTGCGTCACAGGCTCATGGATCAGACTCCATTTCAGTTCTGCCCTCAGTGCCACGCCAAGTTCCCCTACACCGACCAGCACTCGGTGTGTAACCTCTGCCTCTCTCCAGACCACAAAGAAGAGACCTGCGAGGTATGCCGATCCTTCCGATCCAAGTAGACCTTATGGGATCGATGAGCAAGATGGCTAACAATAGCATCGAATTTGACAGAACAAACACCTGACATCTTCGGTGAGGAACAGGCACAGACTGCGGTCTCCATCCCAGACACCGACTTCGAAAGTGACTCAGATCAGGATGGTCACATTATTCCTTCCGCGCAGTACCTGAGTACACCAGCCCCTTCCCATCAAAAACAGATTAAAAAGTCACAAAAGGCCTTGGGTCCACCACTGCCTCCCAGCCATGGTCCGACCCGAAAACTACATATCGTCGACCGACCTTCGGATTCAGCACTGAAAAAGGGTAAGACGCATTCCACCGAACACACTACCACACCTGTTTCGGCATCAAATCGAAAGATGGAGGCTTCCACTTCGGAACAAGACGGCTTCATACCACATCGGAGCCGAAATATCCAAGCTCCTCTTAAGAGCCAAAAAACATTTCATCTGCTGCACAAACCACATTTTCGGCCCATTCAAAACATTCTATCACCAAGCTTTCGGAGCATTCACTGGTGGGAAGCAAACCAGGTCCATTTCCAGAACAGGAAACAGACATTAGACCAATTCTTGAGGTCATGGACTATAAGCAAAGGATAGTACAGATCCAGAAGGAAACAGGGAAGATTATTGCCTCTCCTCCTTCTATAGCAAATAGGAAAGCTACATTCCAACAAAGTTTGAAAACTGACCCTTCACCGGCGAAGATATCTAAGCACAAGGAGAAGCCAAAGTCAGTGCATCAGCCTCTCCACTGCATTCGCCTTTTCTTCCCTCTTTTCTACCACATCACACTCCACCATCACCCACACAGTTTTCCACACAATCTCTTGTCTCATCACATGGGGATTATATGGGTGACAATACCTATAACATGGACCCATGGGATATGTATGATTCTGACCCAATTCCATCAAATGACCCTCATCTGTATCCCACAAGGCCGTCTCCATCTGAAAGACACTAAGGCCTATATACTGGTCATTTCCAGGGCAGCCACATACCACAACATACAGATGCACTCTGAGCCCATTGAGGAGGATTTCTTATTCAACACTCTTTCCTTTACACATAAGCAATACCAATGTTTGCCAATGTTACCAGGTGTGTTAAAACATGCTGTTGAGATTTTTAAATACCCAACAAGGGCTAGGTTATTAACACCTAGGGTGGACAAAAAATATAAAGCTTCAGCATCTGAACCAGATTTTATATCACAACAATTGCCACCAGATTCCATTGTGGTCAGTGCAGCTAGGGAAAGGGCAAACAGTTAGTCCGCAGGGGATGCTCCTCACCCTGATCAGGAAAGCCACAAATTCGATGCATCTGGCAAAAGAGTGGCAACTCAAGCTGCAAATCAATGGAGAAATGCCAACTCCCAAGCTCTTTTAGTCAGGTATGATAGGGCACATTGGGACAAAATGCAGGAGTTTCTTCAATACCTCCCTATGGAACATCAAAAAAGAGCACAGCAGGTAATGACAAAAGGACAAGCTATTGCCAACAATCCGATCAGATCTGCACTAGACACAGCTGACACTGCAGCTAGAGAAATAAACACTAGTGTCATGATCAGAAGGCATGCTTGGTTGCGGTCCTCAGGTTTTAAACCTGAAATACAACAAGCGGTCCTCAATATGCCATTTAATAAACAGCAACTATTTAGACCTGAGGTGGATACCACCATTAAGAAATTAAAAAAGGACTCCTATACAGCAAAGACCATGGGTGGCCGTTACACAACACCTTTTCGGGTACTTTTTGTAAGCCTCAGTTCAGAGGACGTTTTAAACCCCATCCGAGGCCTCCACGTCCCAACAAAAACAGGATAACAATAGTAGTCCTGAGGATCTTTCAGGGGCTCCTATAGAGGACACAATTTCAGATCTAGGTGCAGATCCACTGCTACAACAAGTGCCTCCACCTCATCAAAGCAATGACTTCCTCTACATCCCCACATAGCACACATATCCTGTGGGAGGAAGACTGCAATATTTCCTCAGTAACTGGCAACAGATTACATCAGATCAATGGGTACTGTCAGTTATCCACAATGGTTATTGTCTAGAACTCATCTCCACTCCACCAAACATTCCCCTCGTTCACACAGGCTTTCTTCCGAACACATTGCTCTGTTAAAACAAGAGGTAGAATCTCTTCTACTCAAAGGGGCAATAGAGGTAGTTCCCATCCACCAGCAAGGGACAGGAGTATATTCTTTATAATTCCTCATACCAAAAAAGGATGGCATTCTCAGACCAATCCTCGATCTCAGACCTCTCAATCAGTAGATTCTCTCAGAGCATTTCCACATGGTTACGCTACAGGATGTAATTCCCTTGTTATAAAAGCAAGACAACATGACAGCATTAGATCTAAAAGATGCTTACTTCCATATTCCTATCAATCCAGCACACCGCAAGTACTTAAGGTTTATGATACTATGACTCTGAAAAGCCTTCTTCGAAGAAAAACAACTTGTAACACTCCGAGCCCAACACTAGATGTCGGAAGGATATGCATAGCATGTGAATCTGCAGCACTACTTGCCATATATATATATATATCGTGAATATGTATATTTATGCATACACACAGTAAAGCTAGAAATTAGGAATTAATTATGCGTCACCATGGGGCTTGAATCGAACATCATTCTTGTCTGCCAACATCAAGTTGTGGAACCCGGAACAGCGGAGACAGGAGGAATGTCCCTAATGGGATTGTTCTGAGCAATGTGTCCACCCTCAGAGATTAGTTCCTTCTGCCCAAGTGCCAAGCTTTACCACCTTATATACTTTAAACAAACTTAAGAGGAAGGTTATAGTAACCCCACTCCTCTTGGGTAAGTTGTCAAATTCAAGCAAAGAGATTGGCAAGATCCCAAGGTGTATTTCCAAGACCGAGCTGTACCCTTCTCTGCCAATATTCCCATCCTTGTACACTCTTAGCAAGTTGCAGTCCCCATGTTTTGTTCACTTCCCTGGTGAGAAAAGCAAAAACAGGTTAACAAGCTGGGCGTGGAAAAATACCTGCACCACCAATGTGACTGCATTTGAAGCTAGGCTAAGCACAGAATGGAGTCAGTGGTCTAGATGGAATCTGTGGGTAAATACAGATAGCATTACACTTCACCCTTTGACCAGTGACTTCCATAACATACTGGTTTAAAAGTAACCCTTTTTGGTTGAAACATTGTAAACAGATTAGGTATGCATTGTACACAGCAGCATAGCATGATTATAAAACAAATCCCTACGAGTACTTTGCCTAAATATTGCGTAATTGCCCAAAATCAGGTAACCATTTAAATAACCAGTGCCACCTCTGTCAACATCTTGTTTTACTCCTTTCAACAATTCATGTAAAGCGTCAATATGAGACTGGATAGAGTTAGAGTGGTCTTGTAGGTTAAAGCAGCACATGCCTGTAGGAGGCTGGCCTGGCTTATGGTGGGTACCTTGTGGTACTTACACCTTGTGCCAGGTCCAGTCATCCCTTATTAGTAGAATAGAGGTGTTTCTAGCAGCTTAGGCTGTTAGTGGTAGCTATGGCAAAGCAGCTTAGGCTGAACTAGGAGACATGCAAAGCTCCTACTATACCACTTATATCATACAGCACAATATCATAAGAAAACACAATACTCAGAGTTACTAAAAATAAAGGTACTTTATTTTAGTGACAATATGCCAAAAGTATCTCCGAGGATACCCTCACTTAGGTAAGTAATATACAAAAATTATATGTACACAAACCAAACATCAGGTAAGTAACAGTAAGAAAAGTAGTGCAAACAATGTAGAATCACAATAGGATGCAATAGGTAGACATAGGCCTAGGGGAACACAAACCATATACTCCAAAAGTGGAATGCGAATCACGAATGGACCCCAGGCCTATGGGAGGTTATAAAGGGTCGCTGGGACTGTAAGAAAACAGTAAGGGTGTCCAAAATACCCCACCCCAAGACCCTGAAAAGTAGGAGTAAAGTTACCCTACTACCCAAAAAAGACAGTATAGTCGATATAGGGGATTCTGCAAGAACCACAACTGCTACCAAAGCACTGAAGACGGATTCCTGGACCTGAGGACCTGTAAAGGAAGGGGACCAAGTCCAAGAGTCACGCAAGTATCCAGGGGGAGTGGGGGTTCAGGAGCCCACTAAACCCCAGATGAAGGTGCAAAAGGGCTGCCTCCGGTTTGAAGAAGCCGAAGATTCTGCAACAACGGAAGGTGCCAGGAACTTCTCCTTTGGTCAGAAGATGTCCCTCGGCGTGCTGGAGGATGCAGGAGTGTTTCCACGCAGAAATACTGCAAACAAGCCTTGCTAGCTGCAAGAGTCGCGGTTGAGTATTTTAGGTGCTTCTGGGGCCCAGGAAGGACCAGGATGTGCCCCTTGGAGGAGGAGACAGAGGGGGTGCTCAGCAACTCAGAGAGCCCCCAGGGAAGCAGACCACACCCGCTGAAGTACCAGAACAGGCACTTAGAAGACCTGAGGACAGCGGTCGACTCAGAGTCACAAAGGAGGTTCCCACGACATCGGGGTCCAACTCAGTGAGTTGGGCAATGCAGGACGGAGTGCTGGGGACCCAGGCTAGGAATGCACAAAGGAATCCTTGGAAAAGTGCACAGAAGCAGGAGCAGCTGCAGATCACGCAGTACACAGGATTACTGTCTGGCGTGGGGAGGCAAGGACTTACCTCCACCAAATTTGGACAGAAGGGCCACTGGACTGTGGGAGACACTTGGACCCAGCTCCTGTGTTCCAGGGACCACGCTTGTCAGGATGAGAGGGGACCCAGAGGACCAGTGATGCAGACGTTTGGTGCCTGCATTAGCAGGGGGAAGATTCCGTAGACCCACAGTAGATTTCTTCTTGGCTTCTAATGCAGGGTGAAGGCAGACAGCCCTCAGAGCATGCACCACCAGGAAACAGTTGAGAAAGCCGGCAGGATGAGGCGCTACCATGTTGCTGGTAGTCGTCTTACTACTTTATTTTGCGGTTTTGCAGGCGTCCTGGAGCAGTTGGCAGTTGATCCTTGGCAGAAGTCAAAGAGGGAAGTGCAGAGGAACTCTGGTGAGCTCTTGCATTCGTTATCTGAGGAATAGCCCAGAGGAGAGACCCTAAATAGCCCAAAAAGGAGGTTTGGCTACTGAGAAAGGAGGCTTGGCTACTAAGAGAGGTAGGCACCTATCAGGAGGGCTCTCTGATGTCACCTGCTGGCACTGGCCACTCAGAGCTGTCCATTGTGCCCCAACACCTCTGAATCCAAGATGGCAGGGGTCTGGAACACACTGGAGGAGCTCTGGGCCTGCTGGTCAGGGGAGTGGTCACTCCCCTTTCCTTTGTCCAGTTTCGCGCCGGAGCAGGGCTGGGGGATCCCTGAACCGGTGTAGGCTGGCTTATGCAGAGATGAGCACCATCTGTGCCCATCAAAGCATTTCCAGAGGCTGGGGGAGGCTACTCCTCCCCAGCCCTTCACACCTATTTCCAAAGGGAGAGGGTGTAACTCCCTCTCTCAGGGGAAATCCTTTGTTCTGCCTTCCTGGGACCAGGCTGCCCAGGCCCCAGGGGACAGAAACCTGTCTGAGGGGGTTGGCGGCAGCAGCAGCAGCAGCTGCAGTGGAGATCCCGGAAAGGCAGTTTGGCAGTACCCGGGTTCTGTGCTAGAGACCCGCGTATGCATGGAATTGTCCCCCCAACACCAGAATGGTATTGGGGTGACAATTCCATGATCCTAGACATGTTATATGGCCATGTTCGGCGTTACCATTGTGACGCTACATATAGATAGTGACCTATATATAGTGCACGTGTGTAATGGTGTCCCCGCACTCACAAAGTCTGGGAATTTGCCCTGAACAATGTGGGAGCACCTTGGCTAGTGCCAGGGTGCCCACACCCTAAGTAACTTAGCACCTAACCTTCACCAAGTGAGAGTTAGACATATAGGTGACTTATAAGTTACTTATGTGCAGTGAAAAATGGCTGTGAAATAACGTGGACGTTATTTCACTCAGGCTGCAGTGGCAGTCCTGTGTAAGAATTGTCTGAGCTCCCTATGGGTGGAAAATAAATGCTGCAGCCCATAGGGATCTCCTGGAACCCCAATACCCTGGGTACCTAGGTACCATATACAAGGGAATTATAAGGGTGTTCCAGTGTGCCAATGAGAATTGGTAAAATTAGTCACTAGCCTGCAGTGAGAATTTTAAAGCAAAGAGCGAGCATAAACACTGAGGTTCTGGTTAGCAGAGCCTCCGTGATACAGTTAGGCACCACACAGGGAATACATATAGGCCACAAACTTATGAGCACTGGGGTCCTGGCTAGCAGGATCCCAGTGACACATATCAAACACACTGACAACATAGGGTTTTCACTATGAGCACTGGGCCCTGGCTAGCAGAATCCCAGTGAGACAGTAAAAACACCCTGACCTATACTCACAAACAGGCCAAAAGTGGGGGTAACAAGGCTAGAAAGAGGCTACCTTCCTACAATGCCTTCAAATTCTGAGCAGCTATGATCGTGTTTTACCAGTAAATAGTCAATGGTGGCCCTATTTTGCAGTGCAGCTTTTCTAATAACTCGTATATCAAGCAGTAACTCGGCTAAAGAGATGGAGGTATGATTGATGTTCTTAACCATTAACCCTTTTGCTGCCAGGCCTTTTCCCTCTCAGGTCCCAAGCCTTTTTTTGGGCTATTTAGGGCAGTTTGCGCTTAGGCCCTCATCATTTTTCGTCCACATAAGCTACCCACGCCAAATTTACGTCCTTTTTTTCAGACATCCTAGGGATTCTAGAGGTACCCAGAGTTTGTGGGTTCCCCTGGAGGAGACCAAGAAATTAGCCAAAATACAGCGATAATTTAGTTTTTTTTTTTTTAAAGGGAAAAAAGGGCTGCAGAAGAAGGTGTGTTTTTTTTCTCCCTGAAAATAGCTTCAGCAAATGGTTTGTGGTACTAAAATCACCATCTTCCCAGCTTTCAGGAACAGGCAAACTTGATTCGGAAAACCACATTTTTCAACACAATTTTGGCCTTTTACAGGGACATACCCCATTTTTACTATGTTTGTGCTTTTAGCCTCCTTCCAGTTATTGACAGAAATGGGTGTGAAACCAATGTTGGATCCCGGACAGCTAAACATTTCTGAAAATTAGACAAAATTCTGAATTCAGCAAGGGGTCATTTGTGTAGAGCCTACAAGGTTTTACTACAGAAAATAACAACTGAAATAAAATAATATTGAAATTGAGGTGACAAAAACAGCCATTTCTCTCCATCTTTTACTCGGTAACTTTTTCCTGCCATGTCAGATTTTCAAAAACAATATACTGTTACATCTGCTGGACCCTTCTGGTTGCGGGGATATATAGGGCTTGTATATTCATCAAGACCCCTAGTACCTAGAGCCAAAAAAGGAGCTGCACCTTTCAGTGGGTTTTCATTGTATGCCTGTTATACAGCAGTTCATTTGCTGAAATATAAAGAGTGAAAAATGGATATCAAGGAAACCTTTGTATTTCCAAAATGAGCACAAGATAAGGTGTTGAGAGTAAATGGTTATTTGCACATCTCTGAATTCCAGGGTCCCCATACTAGCATGTGAATTACAGGGCATTTCTCAAATAGACTTCTTTTTTACACACTGTCTTACATTTGGAAGAATAAAATGTAGAGAAAGACAAGGGGCAATAACATTTGTTCTTCTATTCTGTGTTCCCCTCAAGTCTCCGATTAAAAATGGTACCTCATTTGCGTGGTTAGGCCTAATGCCCGCGACCGGAAACGCAACATGGACACATCACATTTTTACATTTTAAATCTGACGTGTTTTTTGGAAAGTGCCTAGCTGTGGATTTTGGCCTCTAGCTCATCCGGCAGCTAGAGAAACCTACCAAACCAGTGCATTTTTCAAAGCTAGACACCTAGGGGAACCCAGGATGGGGTAACTTGTGGCTCTCTCCCCAGGTTCTGTAACCCAGAATCCTTAGCAAACCTCAACATTTGGCAAAACACACTTTTTCATCACATTTCTATGATAGAAAGTCCTGGATTCTAAGAGGATCCACCAATTTCCTTCCACCCAGCATTCCTCAAAGTCTCCCGATAAAAATGGTACCTCACTTGTGTGGATAGGTCCAGTGCCATGCCCCAACACACAACGTGGACACATCACATTTTCCCAAAGAAAACAGGCCTATTTTTTGCAAAGTGCCTTGCTGTGGATTTTGGCCTTTAGCTCATCCAGCAGCTAGGAAAACCTACCAAACCTGGACACTTCTGAAAACTAGACACATAGGGGAACCTCTGATAGGGTAACTTGTGGTGTTCTCACCAGGTTCTGTTACCCAGAATCGTTATCAAACCACAAAATTTGGCAAAAAACACTTTTTCCTCACGTTTTGGTGCTGCAAAGATTTAGAATCTGAGGGAAGTGACAAACTTCCGTCTACCCTGTGTTCCCCAGGTCTCCTGATTAAAAATGGTACCTTACTTGTGTGGGTAGGCCATGTGCTTGTGACAGGGAAGAGCCAAAAACATGTTGAAAATGAGGGGGAGCCAAAGCGGGTCCAAAAGGGCAGTTTGGGGAAAATAAAAGTTTTTAGGCTGACAAGTTGGGCAGAATTTTTATCAGCATAGATACGACAATGCCTGGTGGTAGGAATTTTGTCTATTCCTGCAGATTCCGTAAGGTTCCATCACAAAAATGTGGGGAAAATGTGCGATTCCAAGCAAAGTTGGAGGTTTGCAGGGCATTGTGGGTAAGAAAATGGTGCGGATGCAAGTGAAACACACCACCCTGGACTCACCCAGACGTTTAGTTTTCAGATGTGTCTAGGTCTCGTAGATTTTTCTACATGGCAACGGTCCAAAGTCCAAAAAGTGTAGCCCTCACCACTCAAAGTGGGACGATTATGAGAGTAAGACAAGTTCTTGTGGCCCAAATGCAAAACCAAAACCCAAAATAATCAAATGTCCTCTTGTTTGCCCTGGGTTAAGATGTTTTAGTGTGGGGGGGGGAGATGAAAGACAGTTACCCCATCCAGTTGGGGTGGGTGCATAACCATGGCCATACTGGTTGGTAGCCACCCCAAACCCCCCTCCCCCCCGTTTATTTTTTATTTTTAATTCCCTGCCATCCAGTAGGTTTTCTGACCCCCCAGGGAGTGGATCGGGGGATTCGCCCCATCTGCCCACCGGTGGGCAGAACAACTTTGTCCCCATTTATTTGGGGAGGGGGGAGGTGCGGTGGTGTATGGCCATACCCCTACCCTCTTTTAAAAAAAAAAAATGTTTCCCTGGTCTCCCTGGTGTCCAGTGGGCATTTCTGCAGCCCGATCGCTTCACGATCGGGCTGCAGAAATGCTTAGAGAGACAACAAAGGAAAGGAAAGGCCTTTCCTTTCCTTTGATGCCTCTCCTGCCCCAGCCCGTGATCAGAAGAGAAATGCAAAAGTATGTCTCTTCCGATCAGCACGGTGGGGGCGGCCTCTGATGAGGTCAGCATGTGATCACGCGCTGACGTCATCAGACGTCACTGGGGAGGGAGGGGTGGTTGGGGGGCAGGTACGGAAGGGGAAACGATTACCCTTACATCCCTGCCCATGGGAGGGGGGTGCGAGGCCCTCTGGAGGAGATTTTTCCAAGGGCCTCTACCAGGATGAGGTGATTACATCCCTGGCGCCTCAGCGCCATGGGCGGGGATGAGACAACCTTGTCCTGGGCACCCGAGGGGTTAAATCTGCTAACATGTTAATAACTCAAGTATTATAAACAGCTAATCCTGGAACTCCCACTATAGAAATGCTTAAGCTTGCATATTCTGATTTAGATAATAATTGAATTTCAGAGACACAGGCTTCGCTTAATTGAACTGTTTCCCTTGGATGGTGAGTATGTACAGACTGAAATGGAAACATCGTGTGCTTTTACATGATTAGGACTCATGGTCTACCAGTTATATTGGCAGGTATTGGCAGTAATGTATGTATAAGTGGTATTTCCACAAGAGTACAACCACCCCACTGGTAGTTTGACATGCTTGATGTGGCTAGTAGCATTCACAATGGATAGACAAGGCATGCTATTGTCCACATTCTTACAAAGTTTATCGTTTCTGTGCTGACAAATTACTCGTTGTTCCCACGGGATCACTTCAGTAGACCCCGTTGTTGCCTCTTGGTGCAGTTGAGCTCATTTTCAGATTTTGCAAGAATCACAATTTGAGTTGTAGCAAATATCACTGGTAGTAATATTGTAAGTAATCTTATGGGTTAGATGATCCCATTTCTCATCTGTTACCTCTTGGCAAAACCTGCATTATTCATGGGGAGAAAAATGTGAAAAAAAGTCAAATCTTTTTTGGTGGCATTAAAGATTTGCAAACAAACATTGGCAGGGGTGGGTATATCAACTAGACAGGTACAAATGACATCAACAGTACTTTGCACGTTATACATGTAAAAGTCCAATCTGTTGAGCACGACTCACGTCCGGTGAGTCCAAACATTTTCAGTCAAGTGCAGTAAATGTGTCGATTGGCGTGGTCGGTCAATCGTTTCTGAGCTGGGGGCTTTCAGTCGCTCCCGACCCCACATGCACACACCCAAAGGGAGACCACGTAGAACAGCTAGCACAAAGACATCTTGTGGTATGATCTCTAAAAGAGACAAGAATGATCATTCTTGCGGAGAACATTTATCCGCTGGTACATATTCCCATCTCTCCCTTCCTGGTTTCATGAGTAACAAGACATGGTTATTGCTCTTTGCTATGATTTCTGCTGGTTCATGAGAACAATTTGGGGATTCTACCCACACTTTAGCACTAGGGTTATTCTCAGTTGAGCCAAAACACACAGTAAGAAGGGCTGGGGCAGTCTCCTTTTTCACTTATCCTCCATACACTGGGATAATCTCTATTTGTGCAATTCTAACTCCAGGTTGTATTACCAAGTCAGTGTCTCCACTATTCAGTTGGATTGTCTTTATTTCTCCTTGGTAGTATGCATAGATCCCTCCACCAAGCCCTGAAAACCTTTGAGTGCCAACACAGATCTGGGAGCAATCAGTCCAAAATACTCCAGGGGAATCTGTATTCCAACACCTGTTTCAAGAAGTGCCGTGTCTGTAGGTTTCAATGTGTGGGTTTTTAAGGCATGTAGCTCAGTACCTGCTGATTCAGGTCTGGCTCGGTAAGGATCTAAGGCACCTAGTTTTATTTCCCAACACATGATGATGTTGGTCGCTACATGGGGTTGTGTCTGTAACGGAGGGGTCAACATTCGCATTAAATGGGTTTCTGCATTTGGCTGGTCTGTTAAAATTTGGAGGGCTTCATTTAAATGCTCTCTTCACTTTCTCAAAGTTCCATCTCATAGTTTTCATAATTGGGCTTTCAGCAAGCCGTTCATTCTCTCAGTCAGTCCTACAGCTTGTGGATAATATGGAATGTGATAAATCCACTCAATGTTATGTTGTGAGCAATAATCTTGTACTAATTTTCCTTTGAAATGTGACCCAGTTGTCACTCTGGAGTTGGAGTGGGACTCCGTAATACCACATTGACAAGTCGAGAGTGGCATGTTCTCAAAGTGCACTGTGCAAGCGTATTGACACCCTCAACTAGTCGGTAGTGTAATCAATTTGCCATATCTGCCCTGGTAACTTCCCTCTCCCCAATTGACCTTTGTCTGTTTGCGGGATAGATCTCTGTTGTGTGTGTTGACAAATAGGACACTGCATGATTATGGTTTTTATCAAATCTAGGGGAATGTGCATCCCTCTAATCTCTGCCCACCTGTTAGTGGCCTTATCTCCCAGATGTCCACATTTTTGGTGTGCCCACTTAGTCATCCCCACCAAGTCAGAATCCTGTGTCACAGCTTCTGCCTCTGAGATTTTGGCTTTGTCGTCTGCAAGGGAATTAAACAATTGTTCTAGTGAGTCGGTGGGACAGTGGGCATCTACATGATATTAAGGGTACTTTGCTCTAGCATTTCCCAAATTGCTTGTCACAATTCTTTGCCCAACAGCTCCTTAGAATGTAATTGCCAGTTATGTGCATTCCATGTGGGAAGCCAAGTGGCTAACCCATTGGCAGTAGACCAAGTATAAATGTGACAAGTCCCAGGCAATTCTTGTTTCAGTGCCTGACATACAGTGTACAATACTGCATATTGACTACTCTTCCCTTCACCTGTAGTAGATAACAACTTCTTGGTAACTGAGTTATATGACACTGCCTTCCAATGTCTTTTGGCCCCCACATACTTGGCTGAGCCACCGATAAACCAAACATGCTTCCTATCCTCAGGAGACAAGAATTCAAATGGCTCAACCCCACCTCACTAATGACTCTTTTATCTGTGCTGCCTCCTGCACCCTCTCATTATCCTCATCTTGTGCCACCTGTTCATGCAGGGCTGCTGTTGCTGCGGGTCCCACTTGGGTCGTGTCCTGTATGTATCATTTCCAATGTATGATACTAACCTCTTTTGCATGTCCTATGCAGTGAGTGTTAGGTGAACTCATTACCCACTACATTATTGGAATCTCAGGTCTTAGAATCACAATATGACCTATGGTCATTTGCTCAGTATCCACTAGAGCCCAGTAGCAAGCAAGTAACTGTTTCTCAATGGGGGTATTTCGCTGTCCGGCATCAGATAACTTTAGTCAAGAAACCCAGGAGCACCCTCTTTCTTTTCTGTTTCTGCCACATGCTCCAATATGCATATTGTCACTTAACGGTTACATGTAACTCAGCGTCACCTTCCTGTACTGACCTTAAGTCTAAAGCCTGTTGAATCGCCCCCCTTGCCAAATCAAACACACATTGCTGCTGTCCTCCCCCTTCAAACTCATGTTTCTTTCTTGTCACTTTATACAAAGGGGCCAAAACTTGACTCAAATGAGGGATATGCTGTCTCCAAAAACCAAACAATCCAATGAATCGCGGAGTCTCCTGCCTAATGCGGGGAGTGGCAAATTCTAAGATCTTTTGTTTTGCCTGCAGCAACACCTCTCTATATCCCTGATTCCACTGAATTCCTAAAAACTTCACATTTTGAGAGGGTACCTGTGTCTTATCTGGATTAATCATCCACCCTTTGCTCTGCAAGAATTCCACAACCCGATCCAATTGATTCTGCACCTGTTCTTGTGTCTCTCCCTCAATCAGCCCATTATCAATATAATGGGACTATTTCACCCCTGGAAAGACAGGTACTTCATCGAGGTTTTTCTTTCACCATTCAGTGACAGTTGGTGGGGCTATGTACGTACCCTTGGGGAAGCCTTAGCATTCGGAATGGTCTGCCACCGTGGGAGAAACTAAATTGCTCCTGACTCTCAGATGCCAATGGTATAGAAAAGAAAGCATTGGCTATATCAGTGGTTGTATACCAGGTCCCTTTATGTGTTCGTATTCCCTCCATTAAAGTGATGGTGTTGGGGACCACAGCAGTCAAGGGGGGTGTATATTTATTCAGTTTGCGGTAATCAATATTCATTCTATAGCACCCATCAGGTCGGCGCAAAGGCCAAAGAGAATTATTCCAGTCATTGGTGACTGGAGCCACCACACCTGCCTCCATCAACTCCTTTATAGTTTCACTTATTTCCTCATACCCTCCTGGAATTCGGTATTGTTTCAAACTAACCACCTTGGTTGTTCGGGGCACCTTCACTGGGAATATCTTCAGATGACCCACCCTCACTTCTGCCACTGAAATTTATCTTTTTGATCCAAATTGATGACAAGTATAAAGTAATTCCCTTAAAATTGTCAATTCCCAGTTTATACTCTAGGAGGGGCAAATCAAAACAGTAAACTTTCTTTTTGATGTTCGCCCTATTTTCATTTAAACAGTAGTCTGCACGGCAGGGGTTTGTTTTCCACCCAACCCTGTGATGGTGTAGTGCTGACCGGTAAACATTTTTGGATTTCCATAAATTAAAGAGGCCTCCGCTCTGGTGTCAACTAATCCCCAGACCCTTTGGACATTTTGATGCTTCCAATGAATTTCTAAATCATCATGGGATATGTTATATTTACAAGCTCATAGATGTGCCAGAGCTTGGCTTTTTTCCCTAATCTGATTTAAACCTGTCAACTTTTGCCCAAGTTAGGTCTGGATATATGGTCTCATGTCAGCGAGGATTTTTCTCTCCTTCCCTGTTCTCGGCTGTTAATCAATCGCTGTAAAAATATTCCTACTCTTTCCCTCGTGAAGAAACAATTTTCTCCCTCTCTTTTCCTTCTTCCTGCATCAGTGGCTGGCCCCGATTCACTCGTTCATTATATTGCTTGTTAACTTTCCTGCTGCCTTCCTTTTTTGTCCAACCCTCGCTTATGGTACATTTCTCACAAGCTTTTAGTATCTATCCCATCCGCCTGCTCCTTGTTGACACCTTCCTTCAGTAATGCCATACACATGTCTCTCCTAGATACTCGATTATCTGTACAACCCTCAGACCTCAAGGCTCTCTCAGGCTATGTCCAGTCGCCAAGCTCTCCTAACTCGAGAACTGCCTCCAGCATGTCTTTCAGTGCCTGCCCAGTCTGATTAATTAGGAGAGTCATTATTACCTGCTTGTAAGCTGGAGGAGCAAGGTGAATAATTTTATTACAACATCCCTCTAAAGAAGAGGAGCTACTCCACCGTCTGGACCCAAAAAGATTGTTGTCATTCTACCTTGATCGCACAGAAGAGTTCTGGGTGGAAAACTAACTCTTTGTGAGATATTTTGGAGCAAAGAATGGTCAAGCAGTGCAGAAGGGAACCATTCCGTTGCCGGTTGTTCTCTGTATCGAGACCTGCTACGCCCTAGTAAAAAGCAGCCTCGCGAGGGCTTAAAGGCCCATTCCACCACAGGAAAAGCTGAAATCAAGGTGTTAGCTCCTTCCAGATGTCAATCCTTGACATCTGCCAGGCAGCAATGTGGGCGTCCCTGTGAACATTTGCCAAACACCACTGCCTTGACAGTAAGGTCTGCAGAGACAAGCATTTTGCCCATTCAGGCCTTCAGGACTTTCTAGTTTAGAAAATTTGTCCGCAGCCCACCGCTAGAAGGATATGGCTTGGGTATCTACTCAAAGGAAAGGAATCTGCTGCTAGAAGTCTCTATCAAATGAACAAGTTACTTACCTTCGGTAATACGTTGTCTGGTAGAGACAACATCTAGCTACAGATTCCCTCCAAACCTACCCATGCCACCTCGCTCTGCGGACAGATTTCTAGGGCTAGGGTTGCTTCCCTTTCAGGGCCCTAGCTTGGTCACGCATTCATCAGTTCATTTTATGGATCTGTGCTTCTGGTGTGGAAAGTTAACAACAAAAAAAAAAGTAACTGAGGTCTGCGTGTCGTGGTGGTGCCTATATAGGGGACTGACTGCAGTTCTGGTGCCAGTGATGCCATGGGGAACCGAGCAAAGCTTCCTGACGGCACGCAGGGGTACTGCTCACGCAAAAGTTTCCAAATCTAGTCTGATGCCAGGGAAATTCAAAGGTAAGGAATCTGCAGCTAGATATTCTCTACCAGATAATGTGTTACCAAAGGTAACACACTTGTTAATTTTTATCAGTAGAGGTGACATTAAATGGCACCACTAGGAGAATGCATATTAACACTGTCCTACCGAAAGAGGACCAGACATTTACATAGTTACCCACTCTCTCTGGAGCTTATGAGCTTCTGATGATGTTGGATATGTTTCTTGAAGGAATGCTATCTGCACCTGTATCCTCATGAGGTCCTCGTGTATTTGTTATCTCTTTAGCACCGACCCTATACCTTTAACATTGCATGTCATACGGGTGTAAATTTTCACATCCGAAATGTCAGACAGATACTTCATCTCCAAAAGGGAGGGATCCCATGCCTCCTCACGGACCAAGCTTGTGCCCATTGACTTGAAAAGCCAACATCACCAGCAACGAGTTGCAACCACGGCATGCAATCAATAGATGGCTGGATATAATGAACAGTAACCAATTCCTAACTCCCCTTCCCCAGGACAGATAGCAACTGGCGTCCGTCCAGCAGCATAAACTGTAAAGGGCATGTGCTCTTCGCCACTCCTCACCATGTTAATCGGAAAGGTTGCGTTTTACAAGCTTGTAGTCCTTGCAGCCCTCCCAGCCACCGCAATTAATTGGCACAGTCTTGGCCTTGTGGGTTCCATATGGCGTAGTTTTGTCTGATGTTGCATTTTATAAGTTGTGTGCTGTCTTGGGAGTAACCAGAGGGAGGTCAACAGTGTCCGCCAAGTGTACATCAGAGTCAGAACTATAACCAGACTTCTTGGACACCATTCCCTCCAGGCTGGAGGGTTTCTCTTGCTCATTCAGGATTGTTGCTGCTGCCTTGGCTGCTGCCATGCCCTCCTGCTTCTGATCCTTAGTTGGTTTCCTTGAACTCCTGTGGTGACCTCGCGTATGCATGTGCTGTGGTTTGGCTCGATCTCCTCCCCTCTCAGCCTTGTATTTATCTGACCAAGCCCAAGCCTCTACTCCTTCAGTGAAGAAGTAGGCCTTGTCATCCAGGAGCACTTTCAGCCTAGCTGGGTATAGTAACCTATATAGCTGCCCTGCATCCCTCATCGCTCTGTTTGCTTCCACAAATGTTACTCTTATCTTATACACCACTAGGGTATAGTCTGGGAAGATCATAGCCTTGTGGTTTCCATTCGCAGTGGAGTCAGCCTGTCTGGCTCTCTGAAGAATTAAGCCCCTATCCCTGATATGTAGAAGTCAGAGGACACTAGCCCTCAGCTGCATCCCCGGTGGGCAAGCCACTGGATCTGTACAGGATGCACCCTGTCTAGAGCAAGGAACTGTGACGGTTTCTGGGACAACAATAGTTCACTCAGCCCCTTATCTAGACAGTGTATCATGTGCTTGCTCTCTTCTTCTTCAGGCAGGCCAACTACACAAAGATTGTTCCTTCTATTGCGGCCTTATGCATCATCTACCCTAGATTCCAATATGGTATGGTGTCTGCCAGTGCCAACACAGTTTTATCCAGACTGTCCTCTGTGTTAGATCTCCCAATGTCGTTTCGCTATGCGCACCTTATCAGCAAGTTGCTTTGATCATCTCACTAGAGGCCCTAGTCTACCGCTACTGTCTATTTTTGCCTCTAGCTCCTCTTAAGATGCGGCGATGACCTCCAATAGTCTGTCTAGGCTTGCATTTTTTTAGATGGACGATCAAGGCTCCGACTCCTCAGTATTTCCAAATGCAGACTCCATCCTTGCCGAAGGGCCATGGTGGTGTTGAGGTGACGTCTGACACTCATCTATGAGTATGAAATAGGGCTATGGGTCCTTGATGCAGACAATCTCTTTCAGGATCCTCTACAGTGGACTTTATCTGGCAGTGTTTGGTGACCGTTATTAATCCCAAGCCATGAGGATTATGGCAATGTCCAGCAAGTGCTCTGCCCAGGTGGCAGGGTCTGACAGCTGTCACCATCTCCGGTTGATCCGGAGCGACACCCTATCTCACTCTAAGGCCCCCCCGGCTCTCATGTTACCAGTCACCTGGTGACAGGCAGCAGGGTGCAGTCCACAGCACGGCAAAATGGTTATCAGCCTCTTGTCTCTCCCCAGTCAGTTCTGGGCGCTTACAGTGAGACCAAAGGGGGAGGGGTGGGGGGGTTGGCCCTCAACACTGGACACTGTCATGACTGCTTTCCCCAGTCCACATATTACTCCACAGTAGGACTGTTCTCATGCACTTACTGATGCTTGTCATGCAGTATCATTTCTCACACCACGTATTGCATGCATGCTCCTCAACACCAGATCTCTCTACAGATGCACCACCAAAGTATGAATCCTCATCGACATGCATTCTCCGGACATTCTTGTTCTCATGGAAACCGGGGTCAACCCTTTATCCACCTCTGCCGTTGCCAAGGCCATCCCTCTGTGCTATAAAATGGCCCGACGAGACAGGCACCACAAACCTGGAATCAGTCTTGCCATTCTTCTCAGAGACACTATCACCTGCACCCCTTCCATGGAGCACTTACATTTGACTACAAGTCAGCCACGACCATCACAGACACCCTCCCTCACCGACCACCTGGACCATGCACCACCTTCAGAAGCCTCCTCACCGGCTTTATTACTCACTTCGCCATCAGATCCAACGACTTCTTACTGCTCGGCGACCTTAACCTTCATCTCAACGACCCAGTGGAACCCAACTCTACTGCCCTTCTTGAGAACCTCAACAACCTCAGACTCACACAGCTAGCCCGATGTCCAGCTCACAATGCAAAATACATCCTCAAGCCAGTCTTCTTAGCCAGTAGTAAGGTCACCTTCAACCACCTCATTCGCTCACATGGGTGGATCGCTCGGTTGTACACTTCTGCATTAACACACCCCACTCCAGCAAGCCAAAGCCTGCCAGCAACTTCAAACGCAATTGGGATAAAATAGCAGAGGTGAACTAGACCTACATCCTCAGATCCATCCAGCCTCTCCTTACCAGCCACCTACAGAACAACTTAACCTCATTCAACAACTGGATCTCAGACAGGGGCAGCACACTGGCACCCCTGAGGAAAATTAGGCAAGGAAGCACTAACTCTCAAACCTGCTGTTACACTGAAGATCTAAGAAATTCCAAATGTCACTGTAAGCAACTAGAGAGAAGACGATAAACCAACAGAGACAGAACCTCAAGAGACACCTACAAATCCGCACTCGGAAGGTATTACACCCAGATCAAAGGAGCCAAATAAGCAGTTCTCATACTGAGACTGGAATCCTGCTTTAACTCCAGCAAAGAACATTTAAGCATTGTCAGAGAATTCTTCAACCCAATGGCTGCCCCCAACACCATTACCCCTTCACAGGACCTCTGCAATAGTCTCTCCGAATTTTTCCATAACAAAATACTTAAGATCTACGGTAAGTTCTTACCTCAACTCTCTACAGAAGAGCTCCTCGAGCAACTGCTCACCGCCACCAAGAACGCTCATCAACTAATGACCTGGAGCCCCCCTCACCCCGGAAGGTATTGTCAGAATTAGGAAGACCATCCATTCAGCCCTCCCACTGACACATGCCCTCACCACATCCTCAACTTGGAAAGAATACTAATCAGCGCGAACCTCACTACATAACACCATCAACACTTCCATCCTTAGCAGAATTGTCCTAGATAACTGGAAACACGCAGAGGTCACAGCTTTCCTGTAAAAACCCTTGGCAGACCCAGATAAACTAAGCATGTACAGACCCATCTTGCTCTTACCATTCCTGTTCAAAGTCATGGAGAAAGAGATCAACAGGCAACTCTCCTCCCACCTAGAACAGCACCACTTCCTGGACAAGACGGAAGTACGGATCCCCTATGAACAACACCTGGTGGCCCTCTGAACTCAGACCCACACCCCAACCTTGGCATTATCCTGGACAGTAAACTCACCATGAAATACCAGATCAACGCACTCTCCACTGCCTGCTTTCATATCCTTTGCGTTCTCCAAAAGATCTTCAGATAGCTCCCTGCCAGAAAAACCATCACCCAAGCGCTAGTCACCAGCCGGCTTGACTATGGCGATGCGCTTTATGCAGGAATTACCACCCAATTCCAGATGATACAGAACTCAGATGACAGACTCATCCATGACCTCCTCAAACGGACCCACATCATCCCCCCACCTCAGGAAACTCTACTGGCTCCCTATTAAAAAAAATGCCAACTCAAGATGCTAACACACGCCTACAAAGCCCTCTACAACCAAGGATTAGCATACATCAACCGCCGCCTGAACCTCCACCAACCCTC
The DNA here is from genome assembly GCF_031143425.1 of Pleurodeles waltl. Classification (NCBI taxonomy): domain Eukaryota; kingdom Metazoa; phylum Chordata; class Amphibia; order Caudata; family Salamandridae; genus Pleurodeles; species Pleurodeles waltl. The sequence continues at coordinate 273,006,283 of NC_090448.1, read as the reverse complement.
CAGACATCTGTGCTCTGCCTCCCTCACCCTTGCTTGCACTCCCGGTATCCACAGAAGGCACACTGGAAGATGCTCCTTCTCCTACTGTGCTCCCATGTCCTGGAGCGACCTTCTCCTTCACCTCCGAACAGCATCCTCTCTCCCGGAATTCAGAAAGGGACTCCAGACCGGACTGTTCGACTGATCACAGCAAGGACCTAGCACCTGGGTACCCTTGCGGGTGATTAGCCATGCTTTACAATTCCAAGTTACCACAACAGCCTTCTCCACAGCTTCATCCAGTTGGTGTGGCATACAGAGTCACAGCACACTAGCAGTCTGCTTCTTTTCTACCAGGCTAGGACACACGAGGCGCAGAAGCATGTGTTGTATATCTGTTTAGAGCATGCAGCAGGTGCAGGGACTCACAGAGCCATGAGTTTAGACTGACTGTGATGTCATCTTGTGACGAATTGGAGTGGTTTTGAGAGGCCGCTGTAAGTGACTGACAGGCAGCACTGGGAGAACGGGGCTAATTCTGAAGGCGTCCAGGACTCCTTTAGAATGTGCAGCTTTATCGCGTCATTACTGGGCGGTCCCAGAGGACCCCAAAGTATTACACACACGGGCTGGCAGTATGTCAGTGCTTAGGCTTCTTAACAGTCAATGCTGCAACTATAACCGGCCCATGCGCACTAGCCCATGTGCCTAACAAAACTGCCTAATGTCTATCATGCCAAGACAGTGCATGCTTTTTTAGTGGAAATTTGATGTAATTGTTTTTTACAGATGCCATCCACTATGCTTGATAAGCTGAAGGGGTGGGGCCTCTCCGCCCACTATCAGAAACCGCTGCTGAGTATACCTAATCTTTTAGAGCCTCAAATGAGTTAAGGTTTTAAAAAGATCTATTACGTTGTAAGGACTGTCAGAATGCCATTGTTTCTAACTACCCACCACCTGTTCCATTTGATCCTCTGCTGTGCTACTCATTTACATACTATTGCGAGTGAAGTGCTGTGCAACAGAACATAATTGAAGCAAACTTGAATTTAGTTTAAAAAAGGCATATATGTGGAAGCAGAACCCCGAACCCCAAAATCTTACGACACCCTACATTTTAGATCACCCCAGAATTTACCTCTGGCAGTTCTGCTTCAACCCCCCTGGCCTTGCGATAAGACCACCACTCTCCTCAACATGCGGCTCAAAATCAATTTAGTAGAGTAATAAAATAAGCAACTGTGTCCATTGAAGAACTGAGTTCTTGATCACAGAAGAGTTAAAGGGTTTTCTGTGTAGTGAATCCTAGTCTGTTTTAATGGGATAACAGGAGTTAGCTTAACCTTTGGCTTGCAGACTCGTGCCCCTGTCACCTAGTGACTTTTAACCTACTTAGCTTGCTCTGTCTTAGCCATTTAATTATTTAACTCTTCTAAGATGGCTGCCTTGTTTATAGTTAGGCCACTTGTTATGCTTTGCATTATCAGTGCCACTGCGCTAAGGCGTCAAAATCAAGAAACAAAGACAAACAAACAGTAGGTGTTCACACTTAGGGATTTTCCCTCTCTATACTTTCGAGGGATTGTTTATATTAATTGCCGTCCCAAGCATGTCTGTTATCTATTGTTTGGGAACACACCTACGTCAGGGGTCCTGGTAGATCTGTATAAATACATCGCACTTTAAACAGCTAATCCGAGGGATTCCGACCAGAGGGCATCGCCACCATCGCTGCTATTGATGCTGCACGTCGTCTTGACGCTGACCCAGTCTTCGTGTCCCTGCGAAGTCTGAGATAGAGACCTCATTCCAAGGTAACGAGGGTTGGGGGCTCCTCTCATGGACATGGCATTGGCAGATTAGGTTTAGCAAACCCAGCTTTCCTTTAGGTAGGAGGTTAGGCCGCTCACATTAGGGTATTAGGGCACATTACATCTCGTATATCTTTTACACGTATTGCAAGATGGTGGGGGTCTTCGTAATAATAACTCTCGTCTTCACAATTCTGTTTCTTGCATTATTAATTATCCTAATCATTGCAGCCCATGCAACTTATAGCATATTGCAGTTGTGTCAAATAAAAACTATTGAAACTTTACTGCATCTGTGACATTGCCTGTGTTTGTATGAGACATGATATATCTGTGAGAAAGGGGTAATCTCTGTTTAACCACGACACTCCCTGAGATGTCTTATTCTCGAGTCAATGCGTAAAGGCTGCCACAAATCACCTTTTACTATTATGTTTCTGGTGAGGTGCTGCTAGTGAGCCGTTAAGGTTGGGACAACAGTTGCGACTTGTAGGATAGGCATAGTTGCCTACAAGCAAAAGTACTGTCATCCTTAAACCATCAGTCTTGCCTAGAGCAAGAGTCCAAACTACGACATCTTATTCAGATGGTACAGAATAAAAGGTAAATGCCATGAAGACATAAATGCAGCGTATATGATCATAAATCATAATAATTTAAGTCTCAAATGAACATCAGAAATCATAAGCGAAATGGACATCATCCTTCGAGGAACAGGAAAGTCATCTTAAAATCAAATTAACAGAGTTTCCAATGGACAAGAAAAAAATCTCTCTTAAGTTGAACAGGGCCTCACTCCCCAAACCAGTGTTTTTTTATACATCTGTAACATTAAATGAGCAAAAACTGCAAACTCATAGTGGCATAACTAGTGATAACACATATTTGACAAGTCAGAAAGCGCCAGCATCACAATACTACACATAACACTAACCCATTTTAAGGAAAATTCCTGCAGCTTCTGCAATTTTGGAAGATGCACAACACAATAATAAACATTTTTCAAACAATAAACCATACACCATGTTATACTACCTGGTCCACATTGGAACTGTGGCCGAAATGCCCTTGGGGTTGCAGCATTTAATACACGGAAGAAAGTTTCATTCACAATACATGCACTCTCAGAAAAATAAATAATTGTGTCACAGTGCCATGTGGTTTGCGAAAACCATTGCGGAGAGAAGACATCCAGGCAGAAATTGATTTAGAGAGGGAATGAGCAGGAGGAAGAGGTACAGAATATTAGATCAAGATCCATTCTAGTTAAAACGATGTCTTCATGAAAATGTGGCACAACTAAATCACATTAATAAACACTTCTAAATGTCTAAATAATCGTTTTGATTGGAGTGCCATTAATGTGGTATTTGTGACTAGAATCCACCATAAAAATGATTTGTAACCAAAATAATTTGTCACACAAAATTGCACATTCCAAACAAAACAGTTGAAACATGTGGGAGAGTCTGTAGAGCTTCTGTGCCATCTTAGTTTGATCAACTCTCCACAGAAGGTACAAGCTTCTATAGAAATTTTTGCAAAACTAGATATTTTTGCTTGTGATCAATAAAGTAATCAATATTTTGAAATTTAATTTTTCATGTATTGCGTAAAAATGAAGTTCCAAATTGACTTTAACACAGGACGTTTATAATAGCTGAAGAAAGCTTTACATATACCTAGGTCACATCAACCCAGTACCAACAGCTTTAAGAATAATCCAGGATAGTGATGACTTAAAAACAAGGGTGCTTCAAGTTACTACAGTTGATGTTATTTTGTGGTATGCAGTTTTCCATTTCTGTGTCATCCTCCTACTAAAAGAATACCTTAGCCTCCCAAACTTACTCAAATGAATGGAAACAGATTTTTTCTGCCTGATACAAATGCAGCGGGTGAGTGTGGCTTAATTTATTGTTCATTTTGTCAACTAAGGAACCTAGGAACAGATGTACAAAGAATCAATTTGCAAAAAGTATTAGCAGATTTCACACCTTTTTGCAAATTAATTGTAGTGGTGCAAAATTACCTATATAATACTGGCTCAGTTTGCAGAATCACCATTCTGATTGTGCTGCATTTTGACAAACTCTGTTACTATTCATGAGGTAGTGCACACATTGTGACTCACTATGATTGGATGCCATCAGAGGGATGATTAGGAAGGGGTTTCCATTTCCTTTTAGGAATCATAACCTGTTTAGGGTCGGTGACTGCAATTGTGGTTGAAAATCATTGTACATAGCATTCCAAATTGCAAATTGGAAAGGATGACCTAAACACGCCCCTTCCAAATTGTATTTCGGTATGCATTTCTAAACCCATTTTGTAATTTGGTAGGGACTTGGATTTCGAAGCATACTAAAAAGCAATTTGGCAGCTGCAAACCCTGTGATTTAGCAAATCGCAGGATGTGCTACTGCTAAGTGGCTTTGTACATCTGGGCTGTAGTCCAGAAAGCTTTAAACACAGTTAATTTAACACAGCTATTTGAGGTCTCGCAATAATATCTGTTCTGCAGGGTAGTAAGTTGGCATATAAACCTTAAATACAACTGTATATAGTTAGTATAAATACCTTTTGCCTGTTGACAAATACAGCCATTAATCAGTATGTAAATATTTTTATCCAAAATAATGCTATTCTAAATATCTAGATCTATAGATTTTGAGGGCTTAGTAAAGTGCATTATATTTTCTTGCTGTCATATAGGTATGATGATAAGGAGCATTGCTTGAGCCAGATTTATGGCCCAGAGCACAGAGGTGAAGAATTGAAGCATTAGGGTGTTTAACTCCTACATAAAAGTTTTTGTCAACTAAGTATTGGAGGTGAGAACAAAATGACCTTTCTCAATGCTTTTAAATTGGAGAAAATAAAAATGAAGTTATCTTATAAATAAGTTAACTTTTCATTTTAATTTTCTCAAATTATTTTTCAAAGTGTTGCATTTACAAACAGCAGGTCTTTTGCTCCCATTGGCTAGTAGAACACTGTGCCATATTTATAACTGTTAAAATAGTAATTTATTAAATGGGAGAAATATAAAGTGCAGAAAATGTTCCCCATTAAGAATATTTTTGCACTTTAAATTTCTCCCATTAAAAAAAAAATGTGTGTATGCTGTGTTGCTTGTGTTATACATGTAATGGTGCCACATGTGGCGAGAGGTGTGTCCTGTGCCACAAGTACATATGACACAGGCTCTCCGTTACACATGCACATATATTCCATTCAAATAAACGCATGTTCATACATTCTTAAAGACCACGCTCTCACTGTCATATGGCAGCCCTGTCATAGGGCCCCTAGTGAAAGCATTTTGTTCAAACTTTAGTATCTGGCTCAATGGTCATTAGGCTTAAAGTCAAAGAAGCTAAGTGTGGGGGTATCTGGTAATAATGTGCAAGTTGTTTGGCCTTTAGTAGCTCAGGATAATTTTCACTGGTCAGAAGTGTCTCTTGTTAAAGAAAAGATGGTCTGATCAGAGGGTGTTGGGCATAAACATCCCTAATTAAGGCTGCATTACGGACAGGGCTAATGCAAAAATATGTCTGAGATTTTGCATAGTTGTACATTTTTTCTTATATCTTTTTGTGCTTTATTTATTGTGTGTTTTTGAACCCTTCTTGTCTGCTGGAAAGTACTAGTGTGGTGGCCAAAATCTGCTTGTTACAGGCCTTATTTTATTTTTTTGACCTTTCGTGTGGCTGCAGCAGAGAGCGAAAATAAAAGCCTAACATTGTTTTCTACACTAGGTGAATTCTCCCTTGGCCTGAAGATTTGCTCACGCCACCAAATTCTGGCATTAAACTATTAATGGTTAGAAATAATTTCTGATTATGTGGAGGTTATTTGTGTAGTGCTATGACAGCCAATTGGTAACCTAACATCAGTAAAGCTAACCTGAAAATTACAGTTGCTGTTTCTAAAAGCTGTTTAAAAGTCCACCTCGGGGCTGAATTCATCATACAACCAGCGTTCATCCACTTGAAATGAGTAGCATGATGGCATGCAGAAATAAACTAACGATGCTCGTCTGTTTATGCATGAGACATATTAAATAATCTTCTTGGGGGGCGTGGTCAAGATGGCGGTGTGATTGGATGCGCATGTGGAGTGCTCCCCTGCCTGGGGAAACAGCCTAGCGACCCAGGCCCCCACCCAGGCCACCCCGAGCACTTCAGAGCTCTGCAGCGGTGGGGAATGCCAGGCGAGTGGTCCGGCGCTGTGGAGGAGGGGCTGCTTTTGGTTGGGCTGCTTGAGAGGCCTAGGCCGAGCGGGCCGTGCTAGTCGGCAGGCGGGACCCCGATCAGTGGAGGAGCGAGAGGGCTCGGGCCCTGTGGTGTGCAGGTGAAGAGAGCCGGGCCGGCTTGGGAGCCAGCGAGTGGTGGCACGGATCGGACTGCAGAGGTAATGGGATGCGGGCGGATGGAGTCAGATTTTGGCAGTTGTGGTGCGTGGCCCGGGCCCCCCGGCCCTCTAAAGTAACGAAGGTCCTGATTGGGGACTCCTGGGGGCCCCGATATGGCTAGGTGGGATAGCTGCCCCCCCCTACTCTTCTTGAAAGATTTGCTGCCTGAGGACCGAGTGATCAGGTGTACACTGCAGCAGGAGGCGGCTGCTCGGCGGTGTCGGTCGGCCCTCAGTGAAACGCAGCCCTTGAGCGCGATAGAGGGGGCTGCCCCCCCCATGAGAGCTGGTGTAGGAATCCCCCCGTGGGTGGCGACGGGCAATGGCATCCTCCAAATTGAAGAGGGGTCAGTCGGTCCTGGAAATGCTGACCAGATCCCATACACCGCAGGGCAAACAGGCCAACACTCCCACCAAGGCACAGGGGCTTGCACACAAGGGAGATGCGGAGGACGACGAGGCGGCACCAGTTACAAGAGAATTCCTCACCTCCTTATTCAACACCCTGAAGACAGATCTCCAAGACCTGCGGAGGGATCTTTCCCAGGAGATGCGCGAGTTGTGCGCTGATCTCACCTCGCTGGGGGAAAGAGTGTCAGGTATTGAGGATAATGAGATATCCAGAGGAGACTAAGTCGAACAACTACAAGAAAAGATCATTTGCTTGCACGAACGGCAAGAGCAACTGCAGATCACGACTGAGGATCTGGAAAATTGCTCCTGTTGCCACAACATACGAATTAGAGGGACCTCTAATGGGGCTGAAGGGGACGACATCAGAGAGTTTGCAACGGCTTTGTTCCGCTCGCTCCTTGGCCCAGAGAGTACACAGAAGGTCATGCTGGACTGGGTCCACAAAAAAGGCCGACCGGGGGAGACCCCAGAGAGGCATACTGGATGGCGGCGAAGGGAACGGAAACGATGACCGCCGCAGCCATTGTCTGCGTAGAGAGCTCTTGAGGGACAATCTGTTCTGAACAGCATTGCTACCGGCGCCAGCCCACAGTCTTCGCTTGTTGCCGGCCGCTGGTGGGGGGATGCGCGGGCCGCCCTGAGAGCCCGGATGTGACGGGCACTGATGCTAAGGTTCTTGAGATAAAGTGTAGATACTTAGCCTACAGGGTGCAGATAGACTAATTCGATTTCATAATAGCAAATATTTATGCGCCCAACACACAACAAGAGGCATTCATGACACAGGCTCTTTCTTCAGCGCTCTCCACCTCCGACACAGCTATACTCTTTGGTGGTGAATTCAACCTTGTTATGGACAACAAACTAGATCGGTCAGGGCAACAACACGGGCAGACGGGGGCTCTTACTCCAGCGGGTCTACAATGGCTTGCAGACTGTGACTTACAGGTTATCTGGCGGAAGGCTCATCCAAACCTTCGCGATTACACGTTTTACTTCGCTGCCACAAAAACTTCTACACGCATAGATTATTTGCTGGCTTTTTCAAAGTTCCGAGCCCGTGTTCAGGAGGCCCCAATAGAGCCCCGTGCACTGGCGGACCATGCCCCTATAACTTAAACAGCCCAACTTAATCTCAACGCACTCGGGGTCCTGGCTGGCATTTTCGGGACACGCTCCTGCAGACGCAGTGTGTGGTAGACACGTTGAGACACACAATCACGGACTATTTTAGCTGAAATGATGATGGGCATACTTCCTGATTGGTACTCTGGGAAACCCTCAAAGCAGTAGTACGCGGAGAGGTGATTTCTCTATCGGCAATGGAAAACAAGGCCTGGAGAGATCAGAGGGCGTCATTAGAACAGAAGGTGGCTGCACTTGAGCGCTCCCACAAGCAGACGGGAGCCCCAAGAGTCTGGAGGGAATTGGAGAAAACCCACCTCCAACTGAAATGATTAGACTGGGATCGGGCCGAATAAGCTGTAGCTCGGCTCAAGCATAAATATTACAATGGGGGCAAGCGATGCAGGAAGCTTCTTGCCCACAAGCTACCGGATGCAACATCATGTTAGCACCATCATGATGGTGCACTCCTCCTCTCAGGGCGAGGCTCGCACAGACATGCAAATAGCAGAAGTGTTCTCCGAATTTTACAAAGCGGTATACGTAGCAGATACCGCTATCACCTTCGATCCCTCCACATACCTCACTGATTGCACAAGAGAGCAATGCAGCTCTTCTTGACAAACCAATCCAGATAGAGTGAGTGATCTCAGTCATTTCCCGCCTCAAGACAGGGAAGTCGTCGGGTCCTGATGGCTTCACCCCACTCTTTTATAAAACGTTTTCCCCTGAACTGGCCCCAGCACTCACACGACTCTTTAACTCCTTCACAGAGACCAACGCCCTTGCACCCAGCATTCTAGATGCGATTATCACTGTAATCCACAAGCCAGGAAAGAACCCGGAGGAGTGTGGCTCGTATCCACCTATTTCCCTTTTAAACATAGATGCCAAGCTGTTCACTGGCATCTTGGCACAACGCCTCAACCCCTACCTGCCCGGGTTGGTCAACACGGACCAGGCGGGTTTCATACCCCATCGACAGTGCGTAGACAACACGAAGCGACTTTGACATCTCATAGACAAAACGCACAGATCGCGTAGGGAGGCACTACTCCTTACTATTGACGCAGAGAAGGCATTTGATAGGGTGCACTGGCCCTATCTCTTCCAGGTGTTGGAGCACTTCGGGGTTGGACCGATCCTTTTAAGTGGATAAAATGTGTTTATCAAGAACCTACGGCGGCGGTTCGAGTCAGTGGCACGCTGTCTTCGCCATTCCTGATCTGGCGTGGAACGAGACAGGGCTATCCACTTTCTCCGCTTCTACTCGCTCTTTACATGAAGCATTTAGCATAGAGATTGCAGGCCAATCCCCTAACAACGGGCATTAAATTTGGGGGTGACTCCCACCTTATTAGCCTCTATGCAGATGATGTGATCCTTTCTCTGTCAGAACCCATGGTCTCACTTCCGGCGCTTACTGACGCTTTGCACGCATTCGGTTCCACTTCAGGTTTCAAAGTGAATGCACAAAAATCACAAATTCGGAACATGTCGGTCCCTCCTGCGCACGAGGCAGAATTACGCTCTAAATACCCTATTGTTTGGACATCTTCGCATATCCCGTACCTGGGCATTGATCTAGCAACAACGACCACGAAAACAGCCCACAAGAATTACGCTGCCCTCTCCAATGCTGTAATAAAGGACTTGGAGTTTTGGGGGTAAACATAAACTCTCCTGGTTAGGCAGAATTACTGCAATAAAAATGACAATCCTACCGCGCATACTTTACCTCTTCCAAACATTCCCCTTTACCCCGCCACCTAGAACCATAGCTATACTTCAGTCTGCATTACTAAAATTCATATGGGACCGGAAACCAGCACTCATTTCACGTCGCACACTGTACCTTCCTAAGATAGAGGGAGGGCTGGCGGTCCCGTGCCTCTTGAAATAATATCAGGCGGCTCAGTTGCGCTTTTTGCTGGAGTGGAACCACCCGCTCACTGAGAAACACTGGTGTTTCATGAACCAAGCTGTCCCGGGGTCTCATATATGGAAGGAGCCCTTGCTGCAGCGTAGACACAGAGCTGTAGGGTTGTACTCTTCCCTTATCACTAACACCACCTTCTGGGTTTGGGACTCGGTGGTGACCAGAAATGGTCTAACGACCTTTCCCTCCCCTATGACTCCCGATTTGCACCAATCCCGACTTCGCCCACAGCCTGAAATCCGAGGGCTGCCAGCGATGGCATGAGGGGAGATGCAAGAGAGTGGGGAGCCTATTCAACGTGGACGGCATTCTACCCGTCGACCGCCTAAAAGAAGCATTTGGGCTCACAGAGGCAAATAGGTTGACATATTACCAGGTTAGACACTGGGTGCTCCAGCCAACGGTTAGGCCCCTAGTAGCGAGAACACTCACAGCATTCGAGAAGTGGTTATTGATCAAAAAGATGACAAGCGGCTGATTTCCAAGAGCTATTGCCACCTCCAAACTGCCACATCACTTCCTAAAACTAAGGGTCAAAAGAGGTGGGAGGCTGAGTTGGGGAGGGACCTGATGGAAGAGGAATGGGAAGGAATCCACTACAGGGAACACAACACAGCTCACAACATATCAGGTGCTGAAACATCCTATAAAATAGCAACATATTGGTACTACACCCCGGCGAGAATACACACCTGGGATTCCACTAAAACTGAGCTCTGTTGAGGGGATGCGGAAGCACGGGCGCACACCTACACTTGCTATGGCACTGTCCCAAGTTGAAACAATACTGGAGTAGCATGCAAACGAAATCGATAGAGTATTCCACACGCAAATTCCCAGATTCCCTACTTACACTATCCTAGGCTTACCGAACCCTCTCACCTTCCCCCGCCGATCCTTACGAGGACAGCAGATTGCCCTCGCCCTCAACGCGGCTCACCAGACGATACTAGCTCTGTGGGCCACGGACAAGATTCCGAGCTACACATCATGGCTCCATAGACTATGGTTCATTTTAGCAATGGAGAAGCTATCACTGGCAGCTGAAAGGCAAGCAGATGAAGTTGTCACACTGTGGGAACCCTTCAAACAGATTTTGTCTGCTGAACTCGATTAACTTACTTGCCCTACATATCTAAAGACCCTGCACCTGCTGAAAGACAAGTGATGCCCATGAACGCAGTCAGAACCACCTGTCTGGCTTCTGGGTCCTAGATGGAATTGGATAGCTACCTTGAGTGTCTGTGGGGGTGGGAGACAGAGGGAAGCTTAATGTAACGGCAGGGGGGAGCTACTTCATTTCCACCAGTTGGTTTTTGTTTTTTGTTGATTGTTTGGTAATTCTGCATATGGGACAGTGGCTATAACAGCACTATCTGACTCTGAGACTTCATTAAATTGTTTGGTAGGGGAGTGTTATCAACGCTGCCGGCGTGTAAGGTTGTAGGCATATAGCTGTGTACCCTTTTTTCATTTTTTCGCTCAAAATATCAATAAACAGATTTGATCCATAAATAATCTTGTTAGCAACCAGTCTATACATTTTTACTGGCCACCCTGCATACCAAGTCCAGAATTATCAACATAACTAACAGTACTACAATAGCTAACCCTTGAATAACATTGTTCCTCTGTATTTATCTACCTGGCTTACAATTTTTGTTTCTGCTACTTGAGTAGCAGTCACCCTCCCAGTGCAAAGTACAGCAGTGTGTAAAACGCAGACACGGATCACTAAGCAAGCCTCTAACAGGATTTTGGCACTAGAGACCTGCTCCTCTCCTATCTGTTTTATGCACAGATCATTACCACGGTGTCCACACATGTAGTTACGTGTTTCATTAAATGTGGGCGGGAGAAGGGGAAAATGGGGAACACTGAGAAACGGGAGGGGAGGCTACCCTTGAGGGACCTCACTGGTTGCACTCTGTACAAGCTCAATAGACATGCACAAGAACCATCCGTTTCTCCCACCTCCCACTATATTCCTTGGTCCACAGTAAACAAAGGTCTTATTTCTGCTGACCCTGGCAGTCCTTGTCTCTGTATTCCTGCCCTGATCCCATATTTTATTACATTTTCGGGGACATCCTTGTACATAGATTCCTCAACGTTCATGCACCGATTCACATATTGTGTCCACTTCGCCACTTTCGGAGGACCCTTGTTTTCCCCATAACTGGACTATATCTCGCTTTACCACCATCACGGATGTACTGCAGAGGAGGAGATCTTATTTTGGCACCGTCAAATCCTCCATATTTCCAGAAGCACCAGTTGCAGTGTGACCACTATCTCAGTCCCCATGGAATAAGACACTTCTAAAGTTACTACAGCCCTATATAAAGAGAGAGAAAAAGAGTTAGAAACTTATGCAGTTATTAATACATTTATTTTAAAAATTAATACGCTTAATTTAAAAAACTTAAATTCCATTTTTACTAACAATAATTCAATTAATATATTTCACACAAGTATTAAATAACAATGAAAGTGATAGTAGGTCGGAATGTTTTAAAATGTTTGAAAATTATGTATAAATTATTAAATAAATATAGTTAAATGAATTATTTAGTGTAATTGACAAACATTTTATTTGAATTAGTTTTGTTTAGAATATATTTTAAATAATTTACATTTTTATTTTAAATGAAAATATTTTAGTAACTTTTTTTTAAAAGAATAATAAACTTTAATAATTTTCTCTGTAATTGTCCATAAAGAAACACGCCACAGGTGAAAAGAGCTCAACTTATTTATGAAAAGTTACTGGTGGCAACATTATCCTGTTGGTTGTTCCACCTCCAGGTTTGAGTGGGTGGAGGCTTGCTAGTCTAGGTATAAAGGAACATTCAAAATGGTAAAATCAAATTGTAGAGTTACACCTAAGTGTGGTAAGAAATGTACACTTGAGAAAATGACACACATGTATTCGGAACCGGAGCCTAAGCTGTGGTGTTTTGGGTTTGCAGGCTACTGTGTTCTGTTGAAACTACTGAATATTGAGAGCAGCCATTAAATTGCAGTGACCTTCATTCCAATGCCTTATGTCCCCTTCACTCCTATGCAAATGGAGATGTATGATACAATGTCATTGGGTTACTGTTTTTGAGTGAAAAAATCTATTTTCTATGACGATTTACTAGGTGTTCAGTACCTAATGTTCAGTAGTTAATGTCAAGGATTTCAGAGCGCCATTTCATAGCACAATATCTGTGTTACTTATGTCTTCTGCTGGTTTTACCTAGGTCAAACATTTAAGAACCACAGACAAAATAAGCATGTCTCTCATGCAGACCTTTCTTATCCAAGATTCTTTTTATTTTTGTTACAATGTCAGACCATTCCATTCCTCTACATTAGATCCTGCTCTGGTTTCTTGATTGGGACTATGGTTTCTTCCGTGTCCTCAGTTAGGGAGTATGGGGGTCATTCCGACCCTGGCGGGCGGCGGTTGCCGCCCGCCTGGTGGGAACCGCCGAATGACCGCACCGCGGTCAAAAGACCGTGGCGGCCATTCTGGCTTTCCCGCTGGGCCGCCAGAAGGCCGCCCGCCGGCCCAGCGGGAAACCCCCTTCAACAATGAAGCCGGCTCCGAATGGAGCCGGCGGAGTTGAAGGGGTGCGACGGGTGCAGTGGCACCCGTCGCGATTTTCAGTGTCTGCAAAGCAGACACTGAAAATCTTTATGGGCCCCCTGGGGCCCCACGACACCCGTTCCCGCCATCCTGTTCCTGGCGGTAAAAACCTCCAGGAACAGGATGGCGGGAAGGGGGTCGGAATCCCCATGGCGGCGCTGCAAGCAGCGCCGCCATGGAGGATTCCCTGGGCCAGGGGTAAACCGGCGGGAAACCGCCGGTTGCCCTTTTCTGACCGCGGCTTTACCGCCGCTGTCAGAATGGCCCAGGAAGCGCCGCCAGCCTGTTGGCGGTGCTTCCGTGGTCCCATGACCGCCAGGGTCGGAATGACCCCCAATGTCTTTTTTCTAGGTAACAAAGTCTCTAGGTAACAGTGTCCAGCCTGTTTACTTTCAGGGCTCAAATCACCTAGGATTAATAGGTGCTCCTAGAGAAGGTGCTGCTTACAGATAAAAGTTCACCACACCTTCACCCCCAAAGTAAATCAAGCAGACTCAAAAGAGCTCCTAGTCCTCCACTGCAAGTGGCCCATAATATTTCCAGGTAGTCCCCTGTCCCGTAGTTAATATCGCCAGGTTCCTGGTACTTTTGTGGTGGGGAGATATCAGGAATTGAGTTTTCGGGAATAAGATGCAGAACTCGACCTTCCTGTGCCAATTTATGTCTTTCTCCAGCATTCCATCCAGAGACATTGCTTACATGCAGCAAGTTACAAACTGGGTGAAACACCACAGAGCTTCAGTATTCTCAAGTATCTTAAAATTCTGACGGGACCGGTGATTGCCTTCACCAGCCTCGTCTTAACTCTCGGGCCACTCTTAGTGTAGGCCTAATTAATAGTACGGAAGGGTTGGCTGGGTACCATAAAAACGGTCTAAGAGAACCACAAAAAACTGTTACAAATCATAGGCGACTCTCTGAGAAAGACCAGATGCAAGCAGGACAGCCTCATCTTCATTATTTACCCACTTAGAATATAGGTCCTTTTCCGGTGGTGTAACCCAAAATGAAGCCCCCCGCCCCTTCTGCAGAATGATTAAAGGGGCCCCTGAGTCTCCCGTATCTCACAGATATTCACTGACCCGAAGGGCTGGAGCCCCGAGCATCGCAGGAGCTGCAAAGGCCTGTGTTACACCCCTGTTCCTTTCAGTGACCCAAAGTAAGTTGCTGGGTAGCACGTCAATAATACACAACATCAAAAAACACACAAATCACCGATTATCTTATCTGCTTCGATGCAATGAAAATACGCTTCCAGACGCATGAACACAGTGTGTTCCAGATAGCTTTGATAAAACTTTAGCGCAGTTTTTGAAGATGAGGTTTTCGGAAGTCTAAAACTGACAGATAAAACAGAATGTTCTGTGTCACACCTTCAGTCTTTGGAACTGTCCTATGATAGTTCTGTTAGCAGTCAGTGAGAGCACCAATTGCACTCTATTGTTGTCAAAGATACTTTAAACCTGAATATTCGGAGACAGCCTGAGCATGAACGTGGGCTAGACTGGATATTGTATGCGGTTTCCCCAAGGGTCTCCGATACACATTTTGGCAAATTAAATGGATTATAAGTAGATGTGGTAGAAATGTACCATTTGTTTTACCTACTGACAGAATTAGAGCTTCTGTGTGGGTGGAAATAGAAACTGAGCCTAAAGCCCAACACAGCTGCTTTTTGGAGCACTGGTGCCTGTGCAATGTAATTTCCTTTATGAGTGCATTATTGCAAATGTATTGCCTGGACTTTGGACAGTGCTCTTGAAAGCAAGTGCTGTGTGCGGCTCCTGCCTTCAGGGTCCTCCTGGCACTGTAGCTGGCACACACCACACAAAGGCTACCCTGCTGGGGAGCATGCTTTTATGTCAGGAGCTGAGCAGTGTAATTAACTTAATGCAGTTACCGTTATTGTAATTACATTGCTCTCCCCCTGCCTGTACTTGTTCCATGCATTGGTCACTGCGCTGAACGAACAATATTTGTTCTTCAGGGGATTCTACCTTTTTTCCAAGCTTCAGCAGCCAGTTGTGAAACCAACAGAATGTTTCTATTTTTTTCATCTGCTTACGACAATTGCAATCAATATATATTTCCCAGCTCTAATAAAATGAAAAAAACCTATCATTGTTTTGCTGGTTCTGCATCACAATTCATCCCATTCTGTGTCTGGAACTTTGTATGGATTACAAGGTTCTTCTATCTAAAGTATTCTTTGTGGAGACCAGGTGGAGACCAGGATATGTAATTTTTCTAACTTGGAATGTAAACCTATGAGTAAATACTATATCCTTGCTGTCTGTATATGCCTGTAGCAGTCAGCAGTAGATCGTCCTCTGGTCCACACTTACAGATTCTTGTATCTGCTGTAATAGGACCTTTGATAGCAGCTAATGAATGCAAATTACTATTAGAGGTAAGAACAAGGTGGGACACTTGTGGAGGTATGTTGATTCTTTTGCCAGGGAGTATTCCTGATGACGTACATGGGCTTGGTGGACTCCCGTTGACAGTAGAGGCTGACTACTCTTACTTCTTTGTTGCTAACAAATGTTTATGCAAGGATTGACCTTGTCCTATTTGGACCTTACATTGAAGCATACCCTCAAAGCAATGACTCATGGGGTTCTGCCTGTCTCGGATTATGCTCAGTTTATTATATCCTTTACTGGTACTCAGAGAAGGAGCCACACTATGACCTGGTGACCGGAATCCCTGCTCTCATCTTATCACACTTATCTACCCACCATCATATGTCATGTCCCTATCAATCTATCCTCCATCCCCACTCTGACTCATCCCAAATTCATTCTACTACTTTCATCTCCTAAATAACTCAGCCTAAGCTCTTCCCTCCGCTTCCACATCTAACTCACAAAGCCTCACTCTACTACCATGACCTCCCAAACAACCCTACTAAATTCGCCCTCATTTATCTCACCCTGCTACTATGATCTCCCTAACCCTTCCACAGACTCTCCCCTCCTCCATCCCACTTTACTCATCCCAAGCCCCTGGGATGAGTAAATGAGGGATATACTCTCAATTAACACTTTTGGATTACTTTCCTCCTCCACCCCTCCATTACTCCTGTCAATCTAACTAACAAACTCTCATATCCACGGCTCAAATTAACTCATAATAATACTAAAACTGTACTCATATTTCCCGATACTAATCCATCACTAATTCTTGTTGGGTTCCGGAGTAGCGTGCTACTCGCCGAAAAGCGCTTCGCCTCGTCAGGGGTAGTAAGCGCTATATAAATACTATTAGAATACAATACAATATCTGTCTTCTACAAGACCCAGTGAACAGAGTTGGCATAATAGAAATAAATCAAATCAAAGTATTGTTGTTGTTCAATGACAAATTGGAAAATACCTTAGCAATACTCCGGGATGCTGAATGCTGTTGTCAAGCACCCACTAATCTCATAGGCCCATTCGCCTCAGAATGTTACGGGAAGCTCTCCCAAGACACAGCTGTAGGAGGTAGAATTGGAATACTAAAAGGCCGTTGG
The DNA here is from genome assembly GCF_031143425.1 of Pleurodeles waltl. NCBI lineage: Eukaryota > Metazoa > Chordata > Amphibia > Caudata > Salamandridae > Pleurodeles > Pleurodeles waltl. The sequence continues at coordinate 272,989,442 of NC_090448.1, read as the reverse complement.
AGGAAATCTGGAGGGAAGTGCTAGCTTAGAGAGAACTGTTATGTCTTCGGGAACTGAAGAAAACGGAGTATGCACTATACTGAATACACCTGTGTTTGTCATTCACAATGCGGCTGTGTTCGTCATTTATATTGCAAGAAAGAAATATAGAATATCACTTAGACTACAAATAAGTACTCGTCTATTTGAAGCATTGAATAATTGTCTTGAACTTTACTTATGGAACGTTTTGTTTCCTCTTGGACACATTTAGAGTTGCGTGCCTCTCCCATATTTTTGGACAGAAAAAGTACTAAAAGGGATAAAACAAGGCTTGCAACCGTTTGGCCTCAAACTTTGTAGTAAAACATGCTACCTTAGTTGGCAAAGGAAACATCAAACATGATGCCAAAGGAAAAGGAACAACTTGACACTGAAGGACAAAAAAATAACGTTCTTTTAGTGCTTTGCAGATCTCCTTATTTCAACAAGATCACCTAAAATGGGTACACCCATTCCAAATCATCTTTCATTGGCAAGAGTAGCCATATTTGGTGAAGTCCTTGTCTGAGCTGAAAAAGATCTTTACAGAAACTGTGCCAAAACACACGTTAGAAAAATATGACATCCTACACCCCTTCACAAGAGACGTACCCTGCCTAAAAACACTTCAAGCCTGTAAATCCTAACATCTGATCATTAGCAACATTCTGCATTCTAGGCATTTTCTTGCTCCACATCTTGGGCACTACACAGCTGGTAGATGTTGAAAGTGGTGGGGCATAATGCTTGCTAGTGGTTTACCTAATTTATTTTTCAGAATTTGCCTAGAGTTACCCTTATGTTAAAAATGGCGTTAATTGGGCCAGTGGCAATAATTTTATATCCCAAGATTAACATACAGTAATCCAATACCAGAATTATGCCATTGACACTACCGTGTACTATTGGTTTTCATGTAAAAATTTACACCCATTATTTCAGAGCCAGCATTTTATCACTGTTTGCCTCCCCCAACCGCCCCCGCCCCAATATTACACCACTGCCCTATCCGAGGCAAATAATTATCTTTGATATGCCCGCACCAGGATGTTGCCTTGAGTGTCCTCCTTTGTGCCAAGAATTAAGAATTACCTCCAGTGTCCCAACTCGAGCATTTTACCGTGGTGCACCCAAACTCAGAATTTCCTTCAGTATGTAAGTGAAAGCATTTTTCCAAAGAGGCCCCTATGACCACTCTCACACTGTCTACAATTTACTCATACTCACTCCCACTCGCTGTTACAGACATACTCATGCTTCCTGGTTCTCATTCTTACAAACACACATACACTCACCCTTTCACACTTGCTTACACTGGGCCTTTAATAGCTACACCCTTAACTCACTTCCACTCCTTCTCACAAACCCCATTCATCCACTTCACCTCACATGCTTGCTTATTCACTTTCACGCTCATTGACACTCTTGAACGAATACACACATGTGTGTATATATATATATATATATATATATATGTTTGATGGCATGTGTAGCTGCAGATACACATGCTTTGCACATCCCGCCATCTAGTGTTGGGCTCGGAGTGTTACAAGTTGTTTTTCTTCGAAGAAGTCTTTTCGAGTCACGAGATCGAGGGACTCCTCCCCTTTCGGCTCCATTGCGCATGGGCGTCGACTCCATCTTAGATTGTTTTCCCCGCAGAGGGTGAGGTAGGAGTTGTGTATTATAGTAATAGTGCCCATGCAATGGAGTAAATATGTATGTACATAATGTGGTTTAAAGCGATATATTTACAAATTTACAAATGTTCAAGATCAGCTTTAAACGGCTACAGGCCCCCGGGGAGGCGGGCGGGCACATGTGAATCTGCAGCGTCTCATGCCACGAACAGATGTACACTGGGTAAGTGACATTTTCCATATATATATATATATATATGTTCAATGGCATGTGTAGCTACAGATACACATGCTATGCATACTTCTGCCATCTAGTGTTGGGCTTGGAGTGTTACAAGTTGTTTTTCTTCGAAGAAGTGTTTTTGAGTCACAGGATCGAGTGGTGACTCCTCTTCGGCTCCATTGCGCATGGGAATAGACTCCATGTTAGATTGTTTTCTTTCCGCCGTCTGGTTTGGACGTGTTTCCTTTCACTCCGATAGTTCGATTCGGAAAACCTTGAAAACGCTTAATTTCTTGTCGGTATTGGTTCGATCGCGTCAGAGCTTCTATCAACACTTCGATACCGTCGGAACAAATATCTCTACTCGCCCATCAGGGCGTGCGCGCCCAACTCTGGCCTGGTCGGGCCGACTGAATGGAAGCCCCATGGATCGGACTTCATTCCGATTTTGTCCTCGGTGCCACCCTAAATTCCCTTATACAGACCAACACCTCGTCTGTAATCTCTGCCTTTCCCCGGACCATCAGGAAGAAAATTGCGAGGCCTGCAGATCCTTCCGGTCAAAAAAGACACTTCGAGACAGAAGAGCTCGAAGGCTCGAGATGTCTTCAAAAAGCTCCAAACATCTCGACGTCAAAGAGGAAGAGATCGTGCAGACCGCAATTTCCGTTTGAGGATCCGACTCCGACCAGGATTCCGAGGAGGACAGACCGGTCACGGCAGGACAGCACGTGAGTACGCCTACCCCTGTACCATCTAAGCCAAAACATAAGGCCTTGGGGACGCCACTGCCGGAAGGCCGTGGCTCGACCCGAAAGAAGACACCCGGTGACTAACCCACCCGTTCGGCACCGAAAAAGGCCACTACTCCGAAGCCATCGGAGTCGAGCCAAAGCTCCGTCTCCGAACCGAGCAAACAGCGATCTTCCGAGTCCAAAATCCGAAAATCTTTTTCGAAGCCGAAACCATCCACAACGCCATCTTTTTCGATACCAAAAAAGCCATCTTTGGAGCCGAAAAGAGCTGGTTATACTGAGGAGCATGGACTTTCAAAAACACTTAGAGAAAGCCATAAAACTACTGAGGACAAACTCCCAAATACAGCCAATAATGGAAATAATGGATGAAAGGCAAACAGGATTCATATCCATAAAGAAACTGGCAGACTTTTAACAGCACCTCCTCTAAAACCTTGGAGGAAATTAGCCTTTCAGGAGGAATTGGACACTACACAGCCTCCAGCTAAAGTGACAAAAACAAAGGAGAGACCTCCACCTCCTAATTTTTCTGCTCCTTAGTCTCCTCCTCACTCTCCACACCTGCATATCTCTCCTCCTACCAGTCCTACACCAATGCAGTCACCATCACATTCATTTGTCTCGCAGAGGGACAATGTGGATCCGTGGGATCTTTATGACCAAGACCCCATTCCCGACAATAACCCTGATTGCTATCTTTCCAAGCCTTCCCCCACCAGAGGATAGTACAGGCTACAATCAAGTGCTAGCTAGGGCTACAGCATACCATAGTGTCACCATGCACACTGAACCACTGGAGGACGATTTTTTATTTAATACCCTCTCCTCCACACATGCAACACATCAGTCACTCCCTATGCCCCCCGGCATGCTAAAACATGCTGAACAAATGTTTAGCGATCCTGTAAAATCAAGAATAATTACTCCTAGAGTAGAAAATAAATATAAGCCACCTCCTGATGATCCTGTCTATATTACCCAGCAACTCCCTCCAGACTCAGTAGTGGTAAGCGCTGCCAGGAAAAGGGCAAACTCGCAGTCGTCAGGTGATGCACCCCCACCAGACAAAGAGAGTAGGAAGTTTGATGCTGCAGGGAAGAGGGTGGCATCTCAGGCAGCCAACCAATGGAGAATACCCAACTCACAGGTGTTGTTGGCTAGTTATGACAGGGCCCATTAGGACAAGATAAAAGATATAATTAAACATCTCCCCAAAGAACAGCAAAAGAGGGCACAGCAGATAGTGGAGGAAGGGCAAGCCATCACCAACAATCAGATTAGGTCTGCCCTAGACTCAGCAGACACAGCGGCCAAAAGCATCAACACTGCTGTAACCATCAGGAGGCATGCAAGGCTTAGGTCCTCAGGATTCAAACCCGAAATCCAACAGGCTGTGTTGAATATGCCATTCAACAAAAAACAGCTTTTCGGGCCAGAGGTCGACACTGCTATAGAAAAAATGCGTAAGGATTCAGACACCGCAAAAGCGATGGGTGCACTATACACCACACAATACAGGGGATCCTTTCGCAAACTCTAGTTTAGAGGTGGATTTAGGGCTCAAGCTGTGGAGGCATCTACATTGTAGCCAAAGCCGGCCTACCAACCTCATTACCAACCAGGTGGTTTTAAGAGCACATACAGAGGCCAGTACCCCAGAGACAGAGGGAAATACCAAACACCTAAACAAGCCTCACAACAAAGTAAACAGTGACTTGTTCCATTCCTTTCCAATCCACACCTCCCCTGTGGGAGGAAGACTGCAAAAGTTCCACACCAATTTGTTAAACATTACCACAGACAACTGCCTAGAATTGATACAAACTCCACCAAACATTCCACCAAAACCACACAAACTATCCACAGAGCATATCACTCTGTTACAGGAAGAAGTCAAATCTCTATTACTCAAACAAGCAATAGAACCCATGCCTCAAAATCAAGTAGGGGCGGGAGTTTTCTCACTGTATTTCCTCCTTCCCAAAAAAGATGGCACCCTAAGGCCAATATTAGATCTCAGGACCCTCAATCTTTACATCCTGTCAGAACACTTTCACATGGTAACTCTGCAGGATGTTATCCCATTACTTCAAAAACATGATTTCATGACAACATTAGACCTCAAGGATGCATATTTTCATATACCCATCCATCCGGCGCACAGAAAATATCTCAGGTTTGTCATTCAAGGAAAGCACTATCAGTTCAAGGTGTTACCCTTTGGAATAACAGTAGCTCCAAGGGTATTCACAAATTGCCTAGCGGTAGTCGCAGCCTACCTAAGAAGACAACATATACATGTCTTTCCATATCTAGATGATTGGCTGATAAAATCAAACAGTCATACGCAGTGTCAAAACCATGTACATTACGTAATACAAATCCTGCACACGCTGGGGTTCTCAATAAATTACAAAAAGTCACAACTACAGCCTGCGCAAATACAACAGTATTTAGGGGCAATACTAAATACTCAAAAAGCGCTTGCAAGTCCAAATACGCAGAGAATACAAGCATTCCAAAATATAATAGCACAGATACAGACAGGTCAACAGTACACTGTCAAATTTGTCATGAAAATGTTAGGAATGATGGCATCATGTATTGCAATTGTACCACATACAAGACTAAATATGCGGCCTTTGCAACGGTGCCTTGCACAACAATGGTCACAAGCACAGGGTCAACTTTAAGATATAGTGTTGATAGACCGCCAAACATACATGTCCCTTCAGTGGTGGAATTCCACAAATCTAAACAAAGAGCGGCCATTTCAAGACCCTGTGCCTCAGACCATAATTACAACAGATGCATCAATGATTGGCTAGGGAGCTCACCTCAACAATCACAACATCCAAGGACAATGGGATGCCCAACATAAACAGCTACACATAAATCACTTAGAGTTGTTAGCTGTCTCCCTAGCACTCAAAGATTTTCAGCCTCTCCTCATTCACAAGAATGTCCTGATCAAAACAGACAACATGGCCACCATGTATTACCTAAACAAACAGGGAGGGACACATTAGTCCCAACTCTCCCTCCTAACTCAAAAAATTTGGAAATGGGCAGTACACAACCAAATTTACCCGGTAGCACAATAAATTCCAGGGATACACAACCAATTGGCAGATGTTCTCAGCAGAAATCATCAACAGACACACGAGTAGGAGATTCACCCTCAAGTACTTCAAAAATACTTTCAACAATGGGGAACACCAGACATAGATCTGTTCGCCACCAGCGAAAACACAAAATGCCAAAACTTTGCATCTAGATACCCACATCCCCTATCCAAGGGCAATGCTGTATGGATCAATTGGTCAGAGATATTTGCTTACGCTTTTCCCCCTCTCCCACTCATTTCATTTCTAGTCAACAAATTGCATCAAAACACACTCAATGTGATACTCATAGTACCAACGTGGGCACATCAGCCGTGGTACACAACACTATTAGACCTGTCAGTAGTAGCACACTCCAAACTCCCAAACAGACCAGACGTGTTAACACAAAACAAAGGGCAGATCAGGTGAATCCCAACACACTCAATCTGGCGGTTTGGCTCCAGAGGTCATAGAATTTGGGTATTTACAACTACCATCAAAATGTATGGAAGTAATTAAGCAAGCAAGAAAACCCACTACTGGACAGTGCTATGCTAACAAATGGAAAAGATTTGTATATTACTGTCAATCTAAACAAATTGCCCCTCTTACAGCATCAATACAAAATATTGTATGCTTTTTACTTCATTTACAAAAATCAAATTTAGCATCCTTTTCCATAAAAATACATCTTACTGCAATTTCTGCATATCTGCAAAATGTACACCACAGCTCTTTATTTAGAGTTCCTGTTATCAAAGCTTTCATGGAAGGCTTAAAACACATCATTCCACCCAGAACACCTCCAGTTCCTTTGTGGAATTTAAACATAGTGCTTACGCGTCTTATGGGCCTACCATTTGAACCTATGCACTCATGTCAAATGCAATTTTTAACATGGAAGGTTGCCTTCCTAGTCGCAATTACATCATTGCGAAGAGTTAGCGAAATTCAAGCTTTCACTATTGAAGAACCGTTCATACAAGTACCCAAACATAGACGTACTACGAACTAACCCTACATTTCTTCCTAAAGTAGTATCACCTTTTTCATATCAATCAAACAGTGGAACTACCAGTCTTCTTCCCACAGCCAGATTCTGTGGCAGAAAGAGCTCTACATACATTAGACATTAAAAGAGCACTAATGTACTATATAGATAGATCAAAACCATTCAGGAAAACTAAACAGCTATTTGTAGCTTTTCAAAAACCGCATACTCGTAACCCCATTTCAAAACAAGGTTTAGCAAGATGGATAGTAAGATGCATCCAAAAGTTACCTTAAAGCCAAATGACAACTCTTAGTTACTCCTAAAGCATATTCCACAAGGAAGAAAGGTGCTACAATGGCCTTCTTAGGAAACATACCAATGGCTGAAATATGTAAGGCAGCTACTTGGTCAACACCATATACATTTACTAAACACTATTGTGTAGATGGTTTAGCAGCACAGCAAGCCACAGTAGGTCAAGCTGTACTAAGAATATTATTTCAAACAACTTCAACTCCTACAGGCTAACCACTGCTTTTATGGGAGGACTAACTGCATTGTAGTCTATGCACAGCATGTGTATCTGCAGCTACACATGCCATCGAACAGAAAATGTAACTTACCCAGTGTACATCTGGTCGTGGCATGTTCCGCTGCAGATTCACTCGCACCCTCCCACATCCCCGGCAGCCTGTAGTCGTTTAAGTTAACAACACTTGTACATATGTGTGTATATATATATATATATATATATAACATTCCATTAGCATGGACTTCTCTTTTCTTTATACTCTATCACTCCTACCTTACCCTCTGCGGGAAAAGAATCTAACATGGAGTCGATGCCCATGCGCAATGGAGCCGAAGAGGAGGAGTCACTCGATCCCGTGACTTGTAAACACTTCTTCGAAGAAAAACAACTTGTAACACTCCGAGCCCAACACTAGATGGCAGAAGTATGCACAGCCTGTGAATCTGCAGCAGAACATGCCACGTACAGATGTACACTGGGTAAGTGGCATTTTCCATATATATATATTATACGCCCTGTTACTCAATCTCTTTCACTCAGTTATTCGCAAACACATCTATACACACAGATGCACAGAGAAACATTTTGTTTTACTTGCCGTGCTTCCCTTGCTTAACTTGAAGGCTCTGTGGCAGCAGCAGAGCAGGAATCCGGTGCTGGACATTGGAACCAGCAAGCCATGATTTTAATTGAAGAGCCTGCCAGAGCAGCAAGGTCAGATTTGAAAATAATCTCTGTCCCAGCTACTTGATAGGACTATAAGAACAGCCCTACAAGAAGCTGGGCCAATGCTGGGGACCCTGCTCCTATGGCTTATGTGACTTCTCATTGGCCTCAGGGATGCACTGACAGCCTCATTTTAGTAGCTATACTGCACTTACTGAGGCATGTGCAGTGCGTCTGCTAAATAAATGTATTTCTGCCTGTGTGAGAGGATGGGATGTGCAATCCAGACGTCAACAACATAGTGTTTTCTTTTTTTTTTTTAAACAGCACTGGCAATAATTATGAAAACACAGACGTAGTGTTTTCATGAACAGTGTTCAGTATAATAATTAGCAGTGGTTACACCTCACAGGAGGCTGTGACCTGATGCCCCTGATAAGGAGCCAGAGCTGGGTCTGGGGCTTGATGGCAATGCATATTACTCTTTTGTTCTGACCTTTGAATGTCCTTGTAATGGCCTCATGAGTCTGGGATGTGAAAAGGCAATAGATGGAGTGAGTAGGAGTGAAGGGTAACAAATTATTATACATCTTTTGATACATAACAGAAAACAGTTTATTGAAAACCGATTACATAAGTTGGAAATATAATCATTTGCTACCCAAAGTCTTGTTAGTGTCTTACAATACACCATTTTTGGAGTCCAATAAAGCGTTTCGTTTTGGATTTTAAGTCAAGACGCTAAATAAAAGCTTGTGATTTTTATCAAAGATGCAAGCTTTGTTTGAAAAAACACATTTTTAATTTCGGCTTTCTCTAATGTCTACACCCAGTTGATGACTGTAGAAAAACTGTGAGGGAGCCCTTAAGAAATTTGGGTGTAGATAAAGCAACACAACAGGGATTATTCATGATGGTCCTCTGTTTTATTTGTGAGAGCTTCTTGCTCAGTTGATAATCATCAATACAAAATAGCTGAATATCCATGAATTTGAAACATAAGAGTTCTATAGACTCGGAGTAGAGAATGTAACATAGCTCAAATGGAGGGTAAAAGGGTGACTAATTACTGTGTTGAGTGTCTTTTTCAACCTGAAGCATGCTGTTACTCTCTGTTGTGTTGAGTGCCAAGATTGTGGTCACACCTGGAAGATTCCTATTAAAGGAAGCCCATTCCAGGATTACTATCATGCGTGTATCTGATAGAGACTTCTAGCTGCAGATTCCTTAACTTAGAATGTTCCCCAGGTGTCAGATTGGATCCGGACATTTTTTGGTGCGCAGTACACCTGCATGCTTGTAATTGGTGTTGGTCGGCTCCGCATGGTGCTATCGGCGTTGACCACGCTGGAATTGATGTACATAGTGCCTGTATAGGTGCCACCTCAGCTTGCTCACATCATTTCTATTCTTTCCGCGCCAGTCAGTGCAGATTCAAATAAGAACTACTTCCTGGTCTTTTTTGACTGACAATTTTTCGACGTTTTGTCAAGATTTGTTTGAGACTTGTCTCTTGATGCGTCAGGAATGTCAGCTAGGACAGGTGGTTTCAAACTGTGTGGTGCCTGTCTTCGACAGATGTTGGTGACAGTCCCACATTTGGTGTGCCTTTGATTCTTGGAGCATGACCACAACACCAAGATCTGCGTCGACTGCTGTACCATGCACCCGAAGGGAGCAGTTCCTCAAGCTCCTCAGTGTGAAATGCTGCAAAGTTCAACCTCTTGATCAGGAGGACTGTAGGAAACTGGGCTTTTATTTGGTATGTAAATACCTTGTAATGGGTCCATGGGTCCCCAGTGAGTGGATCGGTCTTGCTATGCAATCCCAAAGTGCTCTATTTAGGGGTAGTGTGGTTGAGCAGGCTAAGGCTTAACATAGAGGAGTGCAAGACATCTACAAATACACATAATAGTCAATAAATGAGACGCAACTCAAAATTGAGATCCACACCAATTTAAAAAAATAGCAAGTATCTTTATATATGTTTAGGTATCGGAGAAATATCGTTCAGGTAAGTACGTTTTTGCTTTTTGAATTGAAATTATTTTCTCTGTACAAAGTCGAACAGTGCAATTTCCGAGTTATTCAATGTTATCCTATGGGAGGGAAAACAAGTTATGCAAACAGGTAGAGTACAGTGACTTACACCACCAATCTCGAGGAGTTAAGGTGAGTAGTGGGCAAGGTCCAAGGCAGCACCAGCAGTACACACTCAGCGGCACAGGGAGGGCTGGGTGAAGGGTGCAGAACAGTATAGGGTGCCCAAAACATTCCAATGGAGATCAGCCACCACAAAAAGAGGCTGCAGGCTCTGGCCAAGAGGCAAGTCGGGCTGAACCAACAGCAGGGCTCAGGCCTAACAATGTTCGGGCACAGATAGACACATTTGGTCCTCTTCTCCACAGCTCAGGGGAAATGGGTGCATAGGTGTCCTTGGGTGTCAGGTTTTCTTTACAGAAGCGGTTGTGGTAGAGGGGGGTGGCTGCATGCAGAGGCTGCAAGCGTCATCGGGGAGTCCAGGAGAGACTCTGGAGGGCTCGGGAACCTTGTTGGCATCGGTGGTCCACTTCAACTCGGGTCGGAGACGGCGGGTGCAGTAGTGACCTTACGAGTCAGGTTTTGGCAGTTCCAGAGGCTTCCGAGTCCCTTCTTTTGGAGTTTCGCAGAGGACAGGTCTGCTGTTCACAGGAAGTCTTGCGTCATTATTGAAGGCAGGCAGTCCTCCTGGGTTTCTGGGGTCACAGCTGCAGGACGAGTCGACTTTGGTGCAGATTTCGACAAGGGATGCTGACGAGCCATCGTGGTTGGTACCAGGTCAGCTGCTTCTTTTCTCCTATAGAGATCTAGCACTGGGGACCTGGTTAGCATGAACCCAGTGCATTTTCAGTCAAAATGACATCCGATACCAGACAAAAAATGGGGTAGCCATGTCCGAAGAATGCATTGTCCTTAAAGGAAGGTCCTGAGATTGATTGCGTAGACGAGTGCTTGCATAGCCACTTCAAGCGCTCATTGTCACATTTGAGGTAGTCACGGAAATCGGGTATGTCCCAGGGGCTAGGACAGGTACAAGAACAATAAGACGTTGAAGAGATCTTTGATTTTGTCACGCCTTATTCATATGGATATCAGTTAGAAGATCCCAAGGACAACTTGTATGAGGATGCGGTGGGTGACAGTGGACTGGACACCTCTCCTGGCTCTGGCCTGGTCTCTTCCCTCAACATGTCTACATAGGGGGTACTTCATTTGCAGTGGTGATGCAGAGGGTGGCTGAGATCCTAGATCTTCCACTACCCTCAGTAGGCATTCAAGACAAACATCTTGACAGAAGTGTTTCAGCCGTGAATTGCCCCCACTGAACCATTATTCCCATTCATTGAAGCCCTTACTGATGTCCTACTCGAGCCTGGTGAAAGACCTGTGCAGGGTCTCCTGTGCATAGGACAAATGCCCACTGCCATCACCCCACCCCAGATACGACCGTTTCCTCACCTAGCACCCCACCTCGGAGAGCTTGGTGGTCCGGCCTCCACCTCCAAAGTTAACCCCAGCGCATTACCCTCCACTGTACCGGTCAGGGAATTCTAAAGGCTGGATACCTTCAGGAAGAGGGTGTTGTCTTACGCAAGCCTTGCACTGTGGTCGGTGGACACCGTATGCCTCTTAGACCAGTACTGCCATACCATCTGATACTCGGTTGGGCAAGTGCTTCCCATTCTCTCAGAGGAGGCAGAGGAGGCCCGAGCCATAATCTCTCAAGCAATTGCTGATAGGAGGGATACAGCCAAGTTCATCAAACGATGTGAACTGGATACGACTGACTCACTAGGCAGTGCGATTTCATCTTCAAGTGGCCCTACGGTGCCACACCTGTCTGAGAACTACTGGCTTTCTAAGGGATGTACGGGTCTCCCTCATGGAAATGCCTTTTGAAGGCTCTCAGTTACTTGGAAAGAAGGTGGACTCGGCGCTTGAGCGCTTTTAGGACAGCAGAGCTATGGCCAGGTCCTTGAGCCTTTCTGTCGCTCTCGCGAACCCCAGCCCCCCTTCTGTCCCTTTCGTGGCCACAGGAAGGGCTTCCAACCATATCTTTCCTCACCCAGCTACCCTGGCCAGCAAACCGCACAATCTTTTCGTGGCAGAGGTCGCAGTTCACACAGACCACATCAGACAGCCAGCCAGAGGTAGAGCCAGTCGAGCACACCCTCCAAGCAGCCGCAGCCTCTTTAGTATGCCCTCCGACTGCCATGGGCATCCAGTAAGGGGCAGAATACGTCATCACCTGCACCAGTAGAGGTCAGTAACATGCAACCATTTGGTTTTGTAGCTAGTCCAAAGGGGCTACTCCCTCCCCTTTGTGACCACCACCCACCTATCTATGACAAGCTGACAGAGGACCACCTCTCCTTGCTTCATCAGAAGAAAGTAGCTCTCTTGGCCAAGGGAGCTATAGCAAAGGTGCCAGCATCAGAAGAACGCTGTGGTTGCTATTCCTGGTACTTTCTGGTACCCAAGAAGGATGGAGGCATTGTTGTATCTTAGACCTCTGCCTTCTCAACCTCTTCCTGAAGAAAGAGAAATTCAAAATGCTCATGCAAGTCCTTTCTGCCCTGGAACGAGGACACTGGATGTTATCGCTGGACTTACAGCATGCTCATTTTCACATCCCCGTCCACAATCGACTAAGAGCACTTTTGGTTTTCCGTGCTCCACTTCCGCCTTACAGCACCCCTCGGGTGTTCACAAAAGTGATGGTGGTGGTTGCAGCTCATCTGCAAAAGTCAGAGATTCCAGTCTTTCCCTACCTTGACGATGGGCTGTTGAATGGTACACACCGGCAGTAGTCTCCCACCTTCGGACTACGCGAACCTCCTGCAATTGCTGGGATTCACCGTCAATGTCCTAAAGTCACACCTGACTCCTTCTCAGACGCTCCCCTTCATCAGAGCTGTTCTGGACACAGCACAGTTTTGGGCCTATCTTCCCAAGCAATGTGTCCAGAATATTCAGTCTATGATACTGATGTTTCAGCCTCAGTCCGGGATTTCAATTAGACTGCTTCTGAGGCTGTTGGGACCCATGGCATCCTTCTTGTGACACATGCCCATTGCCATTTGAGGGCTCTGCAGTGGGAACGGGGAAAAAATAATCTCCCCCACCCAGCCAAAATAGCCCCTGTATCATTTCTCCTGCAGCTCTCCTGACAGCCAGGGGCCTCAGTCACCCAACTAGCAACATTTATTCTGCCCTTAGCCTATGGTTTCCCCCTTCCCACTTACATTTCCAGAGTTCACTCCCCCCTCCCTTTTTTCTAGAACAATGTTAGGCTCTAAAGCCACTGTTATTTCCAACCACTGTCCATCCTCATCACCTAAAGTGCAACTGTTCACCACCAGTTACTCCCTTGAAGCATCTCTGCTTCCACAGTTTCACTAAATCCTATCCAAGAGACAGGCTATGGTCTTGGGCCACAGACCTGTGTACAACAGGATTGCACAGCTCTTAGTGACTTTCCCTCGCAATGGGTCAGCATCCTACATGACAGCTGAATTAGCAGTGTAATGTATATCCTTATAAGTTTCCTTGCCCACTGAATGCACTGTCTTAAAACTGTTCTTGATGACTATATTGGGAAATAAATACAAAGTTCCACAGAGGTCACCTTGAGAGGGGGTTGAAGGAGGGGAGAGGGCAAGGGGCTCTGTGTTTATTTGGAGTTGCCCTCTACTTGACTTAATCCAAACCACGCTGATTGGCAATTCAATTATCCTGCCCTATATTGGACTTATCACTTGTGCACTTATGCATTGATTACACCAGTTTTGCAGTGAAGATGTATTGTTTGGTACTAATGGACCCAACAGGCCATAAATTATGTAATCTCTTGAAATCGGAGGGCTACTCTTGTCTTGGCAAGTTGTTTGTCCCTGCAAAACTGAATATAATGTATTGGAAATAAAATGCTCGCCATCAAGGATATCTCTCCAACATGGTCCCGATCTCAGAGGGAACTGCAAAAGACCTGCAGTGGTGGCTAACGAACCGCGTTTGGATCAGTGGCAGACCCCACTCCCTTCCCTAACCAGAGCTGACTATAGCAGGGCTCAAAGGATCTACTGGACTACTCCGCATTGGTGAGTTTTATTTTATGAGGTCAAACTATTTTTAGATTCCACTTGACCCTTCTGGCCAGTGGACAAAGAACAGGTGTTCTGTTTAGTCAAAAACTGAATTAGCAATTAGGATGCCTTTAAATCTTATTCTTGTCACATTTGCTCTGTGTTTAGAGACAGGGGTCAAAAGTCAGTTTGTCTTCTTGCAAAGCAAATACTTTTCTTTGTGACTGCAGAGTTCCAGGATTTTGTAAGGTGAGAACTGTCTGACCTATGTGAAATGAAAGGCTTTAGGTTTCAGGCTTTTCCTAACACACAACATTTATATAACTGGATCAACTTTACAAACGTTTTTCAAATATATTTCAGTAGCAGCTGTGAATGACCATTGCTGTGGGATGAAAAAAATGTTTTAATAGAATAGAAAAAAGGTCAGAACACTTTACTTGATGATGTGCAAATGATAAATGTTTTCTGAACCCCAATTCTCACAGATTATTGTTAATACACTATATAGTTTTATCAGTAAAGCTGAAAGTTAGTGGGAAGGTTTTTGGATATTTCTTGGAAATGTACTGCCTGTAAATGACAGTGCTCTACCACATCATGCTATAGTAATATATTTATTAAAAGGGAGTGTTTAAACATACACTGAGAAACACTACTGCCCTGATGACAAAGCTATTAGTAAACTAAGAGGCAAGTTATGCATGGATCATTTGTACCCTATATGTGGGCTAGATTTATTATACATGGAGCAAATGTTTAGTGTATTTAACCAAACAAAAGGGGATTTTTTTACAGCAGAGATGCTGAACCCACATATTTGAAGGTGCACTCATATATGAGGATGAAGAAAAAGGCGACTGGAAAAGACAATATTTCCCTGGGATCACACAATTTGAGACCTGTTTCCGGGTCAAGTACATTACAGTCAGGTCGAGCAGATTATTCAAGCTACTTGACCTGCAGATCTAGTAATATTTTAATGCTTTTTAAGGCCTGTATAGTGATAGATGTGTCACTCTGGGCTGGGGTAGACAACTGGAAGAGGTGGAGATTAGAGGTCTCTGGTTTCCAGTGAAATCTGGACTCCAACCTGTTGGAGCCCAGAGCAGTCTGACTGGTATTGAAAGCCTTTCTACCCTCTATCCAGGGAAGTCTAGTGCAGGTGTTCATGGACAACACCACAGCCATGTGGTATTGCAACAAACAGGTCTAGGGTGGGTTAGTGGACCCTTTCTCAAGAGGTACTGAGCCTCTTAACATGGACGAAATGCAAATCCCTGGTGGTTCAACACCTGGTGGGCTCTCTGAACGCCAGGATAGAAAGAACTCAGACGTCGACGCCTAGTGGATCACCAATGGCATCTCCATCCAGAGGTGGCGCATGGTCTCTTTCAAGAATGAGGAAAGCCTTGTTTGGGTCTGTTAGCTTCGGTTGAGAACACACAATATCAGCAGTTTTGCACGCATTAGGCAGCTCTCGCTCTGAGACACTTTAGTCTCGAGTGGAGCTCCGGCCTCCTGTACACCTTTTCACCAATACCATTGCTGCCCAGAATTCTCAAGAACATTAGGAACGACCGGGCGAAAGTCATTTTTGTGGCTCCGGATTGGCATGTAGAGTCTGGTATCCAAAGCTGGTGAGCACGACAATGGTCTTCTGTTCAGGCTGCCTCTTTAGGAGGATCTTCCTTCACAGCAACAGGGCAGGGTTCCACACCCGATTCTGAAAAGGCTTTGCCTTTATGTGTGGAAATTGTCTAACCACAGTTCATGGCTTTTGAACGTCTGCTCGAAGTCTGCAATGTTATGTTGGCACCAATTGTCCCTCCACCAAGACGGTATATGCCTGCTGTTGGAACAGGTTTGTGGCAAGGTGTACAAATTGTCATAGGCTCTTACGTATGTAGCAAGACTGTTGGATTTTTGGGCAGCAGCACTACCGAGCGTGGGGGACTGAGTCTAATCCCATGTTGTGTGACAGCTGTCGGCCTAACCCATCCGACTAGCTAGCAGCACCTCTCACATATACCAGAGGGTAGAAGTGATATGTGGAAGCCTATTGCATGACACTCAGACCCCTCAGGAGAGTTGTTGTGGAGCGGATCCCATCCCTTTCTCTCAGACATACGAGTCTCACACATGCAAGGACAGAACAGAAGTAGAATTTTGGTTCAATAGGTTTTATTGAAGCAGGGCATTCTACGAGGAGGGCATGAATGCTGATTATAATGATAATGAAATACAGTGTTGTGACAGTGGTAATCACGAGTGAAACAGAAGAAAAGTTCCACCATGTTGTCATATTGGTGTGCCTGGTATTCCTACCTACACTACTGAGTTCCTATATGAGAGCAAGTAGAAAGGTTAGCCCTAATCCACCCTTCTGGTCCCAGGAAGGAAATCCAATCCTAATACCTGCGCTGAGGCTAACAGAGGTCTGTTAGTCTGCTAGATGAATGGGAACCAAAAGATTTCGGCAGAACCTGCGACTATTTACATCACAGGACGGCAAACTGGCTGGAACGTCACCTCTAAGATGTTGTGGGTAGTGTGATGTTTTATGATAACGTATCTGTTATTCTAAGAACTTGCCCTGACGTGAAAATACGTATTTTCCATACAAGATTGGCAGTGTTCCCTTTGTATAGGCAATACCCGATAATCATCATGGACAGCCTTGGGTTCAGCATAAGATGAGAAATGTTGTGCAAAGAAATAATTAACAATTTCTGTAAGGAAGGACAACTGATAAAAGGGAAAAAAAACATCTCCACTAAAATGAAGCGTCGCTAAAATAATAAAAGTGAAATGTAACTGGGTAAAAGGGCACAGGCCTCAGGACCAGAGCTAAATGAAGTGCCCCTGTAAGAATACTAAAAAAAACTCACAGCAAAATTAATTGGTTGACCCTCAATCTGTGTCCCTTTCCTAGGTTCTTTTGTTTAGTCTTATTCTAGCCTAGCTATGCAGTGCTTTTGGCATACTGAAAGGTTGTCTGTCTGCCATTTCGGGCATTTCTGGAGTTGCTAGATCAGCAATTCCTTTTTAAAGCCCCTATTGTAAATACGTTTCTCAAAGGTCTTCAGCATGTTTACACCAGCTCCTTTCATTATGCCACAGCGGGACCTCAACTTAGCCCTCAAATTTTTGATTTGTGATCCCTTCATGCCGTTACACTACTGCCCTATCGTGCTCCTCACCCAAAAAATCATCCTTCCTAGTGGCAATCACATCTGCACGGAAGGTGAGTGAGTGGCAGGCTCTCATCTCAGCCTCCGTACCTTACCATCTACCTAAACAAATTGATTGTTCGGACTAGAGCATGCTTCCTACTGAAGGTGGTAACTTCCTTTCATGTAGGCCAGTCCAACACCCTGCCTAACTTTTACGCTCCACCTCATCCCTCAAAGAAGAGGCTTCATCAGCTGGACCCAAAAAAAGTGTTGCTGTTTACCTTGACCGCACAAGAGAGTTCTGTGTGCAAGAACAACTCTTGAGGTGTACACTGAAGCCTGAAAAGGAAAGGCAGTTCAGAAGCGGCTCATCTCCTGATAGATAGTACTTTACATCAAAATCTGCAATACGTTGGCCAAAAAGCAACTCTTCTGAAGGTTTTCAAGCTCATTCCAAAAGAGCCAAGACTGCAACCACTGCGTTTGCTTGCGGAGTACCTGGCTGGGATACCTGCCAGGCAGCAAGGTGGGCTTCCCTGCACACATTTACGAAGCACTGCTGCCTGGGCAGTCAGGTCGGCAAAGGTGGGCATTTTGCCTCTTCGGTCGTCCAGGACTTTCTAGTTGAATCCGTGTCACAGTTCCACCTCTGAGGAGGTATTGCTTGGGCATCTATTCTAAGGTAAGGAACCTGCAGCTAGAAGTCTTTTTCAGACGACAAGTTACTTACCTTCAGTTATGCCTTATTTGGTAGAGACTCTATCTAGCCTCGGATTCCTTACAGACCCACCATCCTCCCCGCTTTGCAACGGGTTTTAGAGTAGGGGATTGTTTCCCTTTAAAAGGCCCTAGCTTTCACACACCAGTGGTCAGTGTTCTTCTTGGCTCTGTTCTTCAGGCATGGAAAGTTTTGAAAAGAAACTGATGTCAGCGTGCCAAATAGGCACCACGCATGTCGCTTCTGGCGTGGACAATGCCACGTAGAACCAAACTATGCCACCTACCGGCACACAGGGATACTACTCACCAAAAAATGTGCAGATCAAGTCTGACCCCTGGGGAGTATTCTAAGGTAAGGAATCGGCAACTAGATCGTCTCTACCTGATAAGGCGTTAAAAAAAGTAAGTAACTTGCTCCTCGGGACACATGCATACTCATGCATAGTGATGCATTATGTTCCATGACGCATGCGTCCGGATGTATGGTAGCCATTTCAATTTACCATTCTAACACAACAGCTTTCCATAAAAGAACACTAAAGTAAAATGTCAAAGTAAAGAAAAAGAAAGTGTGAAAAAGGACATGAGCAGCCTTTTTATTTTAATTTGAAAACAAAGAACGTGTGACAGGGACTACTGGGGTGAGGCGCAGGAACGCTTGGGTGAGAAGAGAGTGCGATTGGGGATGGAGGGAGGAAGAGTAAAACAAACAAGATAGAACCAGGAAATACTTGGACTCCCATGGAATGCTTAATTTATGAGTTAATTAGCTCCCACAAGTATGCACCAGAAGGATACAACTTATCCAATCAAAACACTGAGAGTGGGG
Organism: Pleurodeles waltl; assembly: GCF_031143425.1. NCBI lineage: Eukaryota > Metazoa > Chordata > Amphibia > Caudata > Salamandridae > Pleurodeles > Pleurodeles waltl. The sequence continues at coordinate 272,970,651 of NC_090448.1, read as the reverse complement.
ATAAATACAAGAATACGGTAGAAAGATTTTGAATAAACAGAAGGGAAGTGCTGATAGACAACAATGCCTTCCAATCAGGAGCATGGAGCTGACCCAAAGCCCAGTCTGAGTAGTAATGTATCGGATCCAATAGGTCCTGGCAAAATATAGCTAAAGTTGTTTGTATCCGAGATCTAAACCAACAATAAAATAAATATTGTATCTGGCGTGGGTGGTCACAAAATGACGCTGGCAAACTGTTGCAACAATGACTTCATCTGTTAGACATGTCAGCCTTAGCATGGTCTTACCCCAAAACTTTTTGCCTACTCCCCTCCTAATTTTGCTCAATTTGTTTTTGTTGTCTTTGAGACTGGACTTTACCATTGCTACTCCCTAAAACATGGTAAAATTGGCTTATACGTGATTGGCATATTCCATTTACTTATAGTCCCTAATAAAGTGGTATACTACATGCCCAGGGTTGGTAAATTGACTACTATTATTGGGCCTGTAGCACTTATTGTTCCACACACTTGAGTAGACTCTTAAAACATGTCTCATGGCTGCCATTGCAGCCCGTAAGCATTTTTAAACTGCCAATTCGACTTGGGAGAATAACCCCTTTGCCAAGCCTAAAACTCCCTTTTAAAACATATGTCACCCTAGGGTAGGCACTAAACATCCAATGGGGGCAGGGTGCATTGTATCTAAAAAAAAAAAAAAAAAAAAATAGAAATTGGACTTGTACTTTTACGTTTTGCACGTTCTAGTAGTGAAAAACGGACAAATGTGTTTTTTCACTTCTGTGAGGCCAACCTCTCACATAAGATTACATTGGTTTACCTTATTACATTTGATAAGTGATCACTTTTGCTTAGAAGCAGGTAAAAATATGTTTGGTGTCTAAGACGTTTTAATGTAAAATCTCCTTTAATGTTAAAGTTGGATTTTACTCACAATTCTGAAAATGCCACTTTTAGAAAAGAAAGGTGGTGTTTTCTTCTCCTAACTATTTCAGCCACATAATAGAGAGCCTGGTTGTTGGCAGGATAGGCCATCCAAAGCAGGGTGGAGGACGGAGCTGTACACAGCCCCACTTACACTTTAAAGGACACTGCTTCAGCTCACACACAAAGAACTTCACACTACCCTGTTGTGTCTGCAGACTGGGACCAAGGCAGAGAGACAGACAATTCCAGACATATCTGTAGGGGTAAAAATTCCAGAAATTTCTCCCACTTCAAAATGGGCACCAATTATAAAAAAATATAAAAATGTGACCTTCAGACCCACTCTTCACTTAAGTTCTGGACTTGTGGAAGGCTTCTGAGCACTGCCCTGCTGCTTATGACCTGCTGTGTACTTCTGAAGACTGCCCTGTGGCGCCAACAGGACTGCCCTGCTGTCTGAAGCCGGCCCGGTGCCCTAAGAGGACTTCGCCCTGCTGTTTGGACCAAACTTCCCTGCTTGAACACAAGACTTCTACAGTGACTCCAAGGGCGAATTGGCTAGCCCCCAGATCAGAGTCTCTAGGACAGAGAAGTCTCCAGTCATCTTGAACTTATTCCTGGACCCACCCTGAGTGACCTTTCAAGTGGTGCCCTTCCAGTCCTGGACCCTTGGAAGTAGTGCAAAATGTGCCCAGAAAGCCCAGGGCCAAAACTTGGGAAAATGTTCTGCCAAAAAGTGTAAAAGTGCTCTGAGAACCAAGAGAAGACCGGGACCTACCTTCTCGCTGATCTGCCCATAGTGCTTTGTCAGTTTGTCTGACTTTGCGTCAGCCTGCTCCATAATGCTTACATTCTTCTCCGCAGAAGCGAATCATTTTCAGCAGCTCCTCACCTAAAGAGTATCCGGCCTTGTGGAGCCCTTGTCAGCTACAGCCTGTAACTTGGTCCCGCTGGAGATGTTCTACTTCCAAAATCGAGATTAAGTTTGAAATTTTCACTGCATCTTTGTACAGCGGCTCCCCGATGACAATGCTCATCCTCGGGCAGTGCCAGCTGCCTTGCTCCTCTAAACTTTACTTTTCAGACATTTTTCCCTTAAATTTCTTCTAAGTCCGAAGGCAAGTGGATACTTTATGTATCCAAACCGCACTCCAGCAAGGTCGGCCATTACTTTCGACCTCAACCCCGTCTCCCGCGTTTGATTTCCGCAGTTGGTGCTTTTATCTTTTAGGCGCTGTTTTTCAGTTAAAGCATTAACATTCCTAACTCTGGTTCTACTGATTGGATTTTTGTCATTTTAGTGTCAAATAATTTATTAAAATGTATCCTTTTTTTAAACTGATGTGGGATTTTCCTTGCTCTGTGTTTTCACTTTATTACTGTTTAAGTGCTGCATGAATACTTTACAGTGCTTCTAAGTTAAGTCTGATTGTTTTTGTGCCAGGCTACTAGATGGTTAAGCACAGGTTCATTTATTGTGTTCCATAAATATGGAAACAGTGTAAGGATTTAACAACATTCTCTCTCAGCCTTGCTTCGATTTAGCAGACGTTGGCCCTCAGAGTCTTTGATCGTGTGGGTAATTTAACAAGGGTTTCTTTCTTCAGACAAGCATCAGTTTGTTCCTGCGGCTACTGACCTTGCTGGAAATGGACAGTGTTCCTTTAAGGCGGCCTCCCGCGATGAGGCAGCCTTGGTAGCGGTGAGGTGCGCCCAGTCTGTACTGATGTCACGGCAGGCAGAGGCCACCCCTTCGGAGCTCACGAAACACGCCTCGGCCCACGCCGGAGGCGGCTGGGCTGTTTCAGGAAGTGACTTGCTTTCACTTCGCTCGCAGCGGTACTTCCAGAGCTAAGGAAAAGAAAGTGAGGCAGAGCTGCAACGCTACCGGCTGCTTCGAACACAGTACCATGGGGTAAGCTCACGCACTCGGTATGCCTCTTCCCGCCTTGAAGCAGCCTTCGTGGCGTTAATCATGAACCGTCTGTAAAGCGCTCTGTCGTGCAATGCAGGCATCGTGTCTGAAACAAGCAGGGGCTGCATTAGAAGTTATAGCTCGTGCAGCTCGCAATCCACTTTTGTTTCCAGTAGCTTCGAAGGGCTTTCCAAGTCCAGGCTGCCTGTCCCAGGTACAAAGGGCAGCGACCTGTCTAGTTGCTGCGTGTGACGCGTCAGAGATGGGTGAAGTGCTGTTTGCCTCTGCGGAGCTGGGCTTCCCCTTTCCAGATGTTCTTCTTGCTGCTGCTTTTCCTGCGGCGGGAGCGCTCTACAAGTGCCGACTAGCACACACCTACAGTTGAAGTGTTCACAGGGACAGCAGCAGGACTTCTTGTAAGCCAGCTGTAACTTGTACACGGGATGGTACAACTGACTTTATCTTCTGAAACACTCCAGGGCTAGACTATAAGTAGTATTTATACTCTGCAGCGCAGTTGTAGTAACACTCGTTGCTCTCTATGGACAGACACTTATTTAATTTGAGGGCGAGTACCAGCACTTGCCGGCGGTGTTATGCACATTTAATAAGCGAATACTCGAGCTTTTTAGTAGCACACAGATACTCTAGAATAGGGAGGGCCAGCACGTTTATATTTCAATTTCAGTGAGTATGCGCACATGTAAGATAATTGGGGGTGGGGAACTCGTAATTGTGGGGCTATATGGGAAATTCTAGTAATTGTAATGATCCCAGTTTGAGGTCTAATTTATTTGTCATTTTCTAAAAACTCAACATTTTGTCTTATTTCTCCGCCAACTTCCTGCGAGCATAAAGCACTAGCAGTACCCGGGGCAGAGAGGCGACCCCGTACCCCATGCATTAAGAAAGAGTTTAAAGAGATTTGGGGTCTGTTAATGGGGCCGTACAGTCAGTGTTGTCATAATAGGCCTCAAAACCGAAGGAGACATCATCAACCAAAGCAGTATTCCAGATTGTTGGTGGTTGCTAGTGATACAGGAGAGGGTAAAGAGGACTGTTTCTTCCTTTCACTACACGCCCCCTTTGAAGGCCTAGCTAGCTATGTAAGACCTCTCGAATTACTTGTGTGTATGTTTTTTATTGGGGATGTGTAAGGCACTGTTTGCCATTGGAAGGCAGGTGTATATGTAAAGAGAAGAGTGAACGTGGAAGAAAAGAAACGCGAAAAGCATGATAAGCCCCGTGCCTGGAAGACTGCCCTCGTGCTCCTGTTCTAAGTGGCAGAGATGCGTATCCCCTGAGCAGTGTTTGTTGAGCTCAACTGAGATTGTCCTAGAGTGGGTAGGGAAGTTCGTTCCAGGTGACACAAATGCAGGGCCCAGGCGGTCTGGAAGTAAGTTCTGAGAAGGCTGGCACACCAGGGAATTCTTCAGTTTTCTTCTGAGCTTTAGACAATCTTGCTGTTGTCTAGAGGCCCGGGTCACACTGTTCCAAATGTTTTGGAAACCATGTACTCGGAGTTCTTTCTCTGGCATCCTTCTTATCGAAGGACATGGGAGTGATCCTGTTGTCAGACACTGATCTCGGTTTGCCAAAAGGCCTGTAGTTGTTGAATAGTTCACTGTCATGTGCCTTTAAAAAGCCTGTACAGATCTGCGCTGCCTTTTGGCTAAATTCTCACCATACAGAAACTATATAAATATACTGACACATACACCCATGCGCTAGTTTAGGCAGGTATTTTAAAAGCGAAGACGAATATGCTTTGTGTAAAGCTTCTTCAAGCTACATCTGTTTTAGCGGCTGCCAGTGTAAGCTTCGAAGTGCACGAGTGATGTGTACCGTCTTTCTGGTTTTATTTTCTGATTACCGCATTGGATAAATGTTTTAATTTCAGGTAATTAATTTCCCTATCGAGATCTCAGTTTTTTTCCCTAATTGTGCGGACTATTCTGTTTTCGCATTTGTTGGATTTACGGTGATCTGTAGCTACTGTTCACAACACAAGCAGACAAGTCAGGGGGTAGTGGGGCTTCTTTCGCCGGGCAGGAAACGTATAAGGCTAAAATGGAATAGATTTGAAACGACTCCAGGCAACCTCGTATGTCAAGGCACAGTTTAGAGACTTCTAGCTAAAACTTAAGGAGTTAACTAAGGAGAAAATAGGCTTCTTTAGAACCAGGTTACAGGAAGGATGTGTGGTGAGCTGTCAGTCCTACAGGTTTCGAAACAGTGGTCTGAGGTAGTGAGTTGTATTGTTGATGCAACATCGCAATTGACAAGGTTTCTTGCATCTGGAGGGTATCCAGCATGACTGATAATGGAATCCACATTACAAGGTCCTGTAGGAAGGCACCAGGTATTAGGTTCTACATAATCTGGCCTGGACTGTGAATGTGACTAAGATAACAAAGGATGGGATTGCAGAGTTGAGGTCCGTACCAGCTGAGACACCGCACAGACTGAGTCTGCTAGGAGCTGCCTTACTTTACTCTGGGATAGTCACACCACCTCTAGTCTTGGGTCTTTACACATGTTCATTGTACTCGGTTCGAGTGAAATAGATGTAAAAGCAACCTTACAAGTAAGCCCTGAAGAGGATTTGAGAATGCTGGCAAAGTCAGCCCTTTTAGCTAAAGTATTTGTTACATCCTCGTTCTCCTCATTTCATACTCTTTGTAGTCGGAAGCTTTTTTTTCTGAGGGCAGGTCATCACAGGGTAGTATAAAGACATCTCCAGCATGGAGCCATAGCTCATGCCATGCCCTGGCATCTTTACTAGGATGCAGCTTGATTTCTTTGATCTTTGGGACAATCATCCGGTGATTTTTGAATGGTGTGGAAGGGCTGTACCCAGGTATAAATGATGTGGCACCTAAGTGGACCCAGCCATTTATGCTTAAAGAAAATCAGACAGAAGTGTTGGTGATTATCAGCTGGAAAGAAGCTAGTCAACACAACAAACTACTCTGAGCTGCTCTGATTAGTTCTTCCAACCAGTTATTACTAGCTTCCGTTATGCACTGGGCTATCTCTGTTTCACAGCGTGATATTGCGGATGTTTTCTTGAACCATCAAGTGAATGCTTCCACTAAATATTCTTCATGTTGCATAGTGCCATTGAGATAAGTTTGCCCTTTTCTTACCTCTGCTGCCTTTCGTACCTCGTGTAAGCGTTATGAAACAGGCTGTACTCTTCAAAAGCCTTCAAAGAGTCCAAAATCTGGATTGCCACCTTGTCTCCGGCTTCAGAATAGGATTGTGCTGCTCCAGCTCTGATTGTGAATTGCAGTGGCATCCAATAAATTGTAAAGCTTACTTCATACTCTAGTCACTCTTCTATATGGAAACTTTTGTTTAAAACTCAAGATTTTGTGGAAGATACTGTAAATCCAGTGGAGCGATCATCTCTGTGAGACTTTGTGGCCCAATGTGAGTAATTAGTCAATTACTGTACAAGTGGCTTCCTCTTAATCTAACTTGGAAATCCATTGTATCGGTAATGTCATAAAAGCCTTTTTTGCCTCTTATTGTTGCTGGCACACTTTAGCTAGAACCTTTTATTCTTGCCTTTCACTGTTTTATTTTCTTTCTGCCTCAAAGACTGTATTTCAGAACAATTCATGAATTTACATTTTTTGGGATATTTGTGACATGTTGTGCATCTACAGTTAAGTATTACTCTGTGCTCAGAACCGGAATTTCTGTATCATAATCCCGTGTCCCTCCCACGCGGCACGGGGAAATTGTTGGCACAAATTACCACAAATGCTACACCCAGCGGGTAGGGAATTAGTTCTTTCGTCCTCTTTATGTTAGCAGACAGTGTGTAGGAGGCTGGACTGGCTTGTAGTGAGTACCAAGGGGTACTTGCACCTTGCACCAGGCCCAGTTATCCCTTATTAGTGTATAGGGTGTCTAGCAGCTTAGGCTGATAGATAATGGTAGCTTAGCAGAGCAGCTTAGGCTGAACTAGGAGACGTGTGAAGCTACTACAGTACCACTTAGTGTCATATGCACAATATCATAAGAAAACACAATACACAGTTATACTAAAAATAAAGGTACTTTATTTTTATGACAATATGCCAAAGTATCTTAGAGTGTACCCTCAGTGAGAGGATAGGAAATATACACAAGATATATATACACAATAGCAAAAATATGCAGTATAGTCTTAGAAAACAGTGCAAACAATGTATAGTTACAATAGGATGCAATGGGGAAACATAGGGATAGGGGCAACACGAACCATATACTCCAAAAGTGGAATGTGAACCACGAATGGACCCCAAACCTATGTGACCTTGTAGAGGGTCGCTGGGACTATTAGAAAATAGTGAGAGTTAGAAAAATAACCCTCCCCAAGACCCTGAAAAGTGAGTGCAAAGTGCACCAAAGTTCCCCTAAGGACAAAATAGTCGTGTTAGAGGAAAAATGCAAGGAAAACACAAATCAGCAATGCAACAACGATGGATTCCTGACTGAGGGTACCTGTGGAACAAGGGGACCAAGTCCAAAAGTCACAAGCAACTCGGAGATGGGCAGATGCCCAAGAAATGCCAGCGGTTGGTGCAAAGAAGCTCTTACTAGGCTGAAGAACTGTGAATACTGCAAGAACGACAAGGGCTAGAGACTTTCCCTTTGGAGGATGGATCCCCCACGCCTTGGAGAGTCGTGCAGAAGTGTTTTCCCGCCGGATGGACGCCAACAAGCCTTGCTACACGCAAATCGTGCGTTTAGCGTTTTTGGACGCTGCTGGGGCCCAGGAGGGACCAGGAGGTCGCAAATTGGACCTGCACAGAGAGGGGACGTCGAGCAAGACAAAGAGCCCTCACTGAAGCAGGTAGCATCCGGAGAAGTGCCAGAAACAGGCACTACGATGATGCGTGAAACGGTGCTCGCCAAAGTTGCACAAAGGAGTCCCACGTCGCCGGAGACCAACTTAGAAAGTCGTGCAATGCAGGTTAGAGTGCCGTGGACCCAGGCTTGGCTGTGCACGAAGGATTTCCGCCGGAAGTGCACAGGGGCCGGAGTAGCTTGCAAAGTTGCGGTTCCCAGCAATGCAGCCCAGCGAGGTGAGGCAAGGACTTACCTCCACCAAACTTGGGCTGAAGAGTCACTGGACTGTGGGGGTCACTTGGACGGTGTCGCTGGATTCGAGGGACCTCGCTCGTCGTGCTGAGAGGAGACCCAAGGGACCGGTAATGCAGCTTTTTGGTGCCTGCGGTAGCAGGGGGAAGATTCCGTCGACCCACGGGAGATTTCTTCGGAGCTTCTGGTGCAGAGAGGAGGCAGACTACCCCCACAGCATGCACAAGCAGGAAAACAGTCGAGAAGGCGGCAGGATCAGCGTTACAGAGTTGCAGTAGTCGTCTTTGCTACTATGTTGCAGGTTTGCAGGCTTCCAGCGCGGTCAGCGGTCGTTTCCTTATCAGAAGGTGAAGAGGGAGATGCAGAGGAACTCGGCTGAGCTCATGCATTCGTTATCTGAAGTTTCCCCAGAGACAGAGACCCTAAATAGCCAGAAAAGAGGGTTTGGCTACCTAGGAGAGAGGAAAGGCTACTAACACCTGAAGGAGCCTATCAGCAGGAGTCTCTGACGTCACCTGGTGGCACTGGCCACTCAGAGCAGTCCAGTGTGCCAGCAGCACCTCTGTTTCCAAGATGGCAGAGGTCTGGAGCACACTGGAGGAGCTCTGGACACCTCCCAGGGGAGGTGCAGGTCAGGGGAGTGGTCACTCCCCTTTCCTTTGTCCAGTTTCGCGCCAGAGCAGGGGCTAAGGGGTCCCTGAACCGGTGTAGACTGGCTTATGCAGAATTGGGCACATCTGTGCCCAACAAAGCATTTCCAGAGGCTGGGGGAGGCTACTCCTCCCCTGCCTTCACACCATTTTCCAAAGGGAGAGGGTGTCACACCCTCTCTCAGAGGAAGTTCTTTGTTCTGCCATCCTGGGCCAGGCCTGGCTGGACCCCAGGAGGGCACCTGCCTGTCTGAGGGGTTGGCAGCAGCAGCAGCTGCAGTGAAACCCCAGGAAGGGCAGTCTGGCAGTACCAGGGTCTGTGCTACAGACCACTGGGATCATGGAATTGTACCAACAATGCCAGGATGGCATAGAGGGGGCAATTCCATGATCATAGACATGTTACATGGCCATATTCGGAGTTACCATGGTGAAGCTACATATAGGTAGTGACCTATATGTAGTGCACGCGTGTAATGGTGTCCCCGCACTCACAAAGTTCAGTGAATTGGCTCTGAACAATGTGGGGGCACCTTGGCTAGTGCCAGGGTGCCCTCACACTAAGTAACTTTGCACCTAACCTTTACCAGGTAAAGGTTAGACATATAGGTGACTTATAAGTTACTTAAGTGCAGTGTAAAATGGCTGTGAAATAACGTGGACGTTATTTCACTCAGGCTGCAGTGGCAGGCCTGCGTAAGAATTGTCAGAGCTCCCTATGGGTGGCAAAAGAAATGCTGCAGCCCATAGGGATCTCCTGGAACCCCAATACCCTGGGTACCTCAGTACCATATACTAGGGAATTATAAGGGTGTTCCAGTAAGCCAATGTAAATTGGTAAAATTGGTCACTAGCCTGTTAGTGACAATTTGAAAGTAATGAGAGAGCATAACCACTGAGGTTCTGGTTAGCAGAGCCTCAGTGAGACAGTTAGGCACCACACAGGGAACATATACATGCACACCTATGAGCACTGGGGCCCTGTGTGACAGGGTCCCAGTGACACATACATATAGGCCACAAACCTATGAGCACTGGGGTCCTGACCAGCAGGATCCCAGTGACACATAACAACCATACTGAAAACATAGTGTTTTCACTATGAGCACTGAGGCCTGGCTATCAGGATCCCAGTGAGACAGTGAAAACAGTGACAAACACCCTGACATACACTCACAAACAGGCCAAAAGTGGGGGTAACAAGGCTAGAAAGAGGCTACCTTCTCACACAACCCCCCCCCAAACGAAGGACAATAAGGCTAACCTTGGCCAGTTGAGACTTTATTGTCTAAGTGGTGATAAGTAGAGAGTAGCTCTGCAATAGACTGGTTACTCCCTTTATCATCCACTATATGGTTACTTCCCTGTGGGGATGTAAACCACCCTGTTTGAAGTTTTTTAGCTAACCAACAATGCGAAGATGTATTTTCAGAGTTTCTATCAGTAAGTTTTAGTTTAGAGCAGTGGGAATTGTCCACTGAACCTATTTGTAGTGATGGAAATGCCAGACAGGGATGCTGTCTCAGAAAAGCCATAGCTGGGCAAAAACTTTGTCCATCTGGCTGGAAGAGAGAACAGGGATGCTGTTTCTCTTGAGTTGGAGCAGGGCAGGGATGCTGTCCTATGAGCTCCACACTAGGGCAGGGATGCTGTCCTAAGTGTTGTGAGGTAGTGCAGGGTTTCTGCACTAAAGTTTCTCTGGGAGGGTTGGAGGGATGCTCCATGTTAACTAAAATGGTGCTGTTTTTCTCACCAATGTTAGTTATCCCACAGAGAGGTACTTCCACCTCAGGGAGTCTAGCTTTGCCAGCTGATGATTCCCTTGGAACAGGTGCCACCCCAGGAGAGGTTTCTCCCACCACAGGAATAGTATCCTGAATGGTAGGGTGGTTAGGGGATACTGTGATACCCTTTTTACCTGTTGATGGAGAGGGATCCTGAGTTTTCAGGCCTTCTCTCCTTTCCTTTTTCATTTCACTTGAAATGAGAGGGAACAATTCCTCAGGGATGCCCAGCATGGCTGCATGGGCATAAAACTCTACATCAGCCCAACCTGAGGCCTCTAGGTCATTACCTAAGAGACAGTCTACAGGTAAGCTAGGTGATACCACCACCTGCTTAGGGCCAGTAACTCCACCCCAACTAAACTGAATTATAGCTAAGGGAAGAAACTTAGTGGAGTTATGGACATCAATAATCTTATATTGTTGTCCAATGATGTGTTGTTCAGGAGGCACTAGGTTTTCAGTCACCAAAGTGAAACTGGCACCTGTGTCCCTGTAGGCCAAGGCCTCAACACCATTTATTGAAACTGTCTGCCTGTACTTATCCATTGTAAGGGGACAAGCAGCCAGTGTGGCAAGGCCAATGCCACTAGGTGTGACAGAAACTGTCTTGGGACTGATTACATCAGTTTCCACTATGGACCCATAAGTGAACCCAACTACACCCTTTGCTTGACTGTTGCCAGCAGTCCCACCACTAGTACCACTACTGCTAGGGGCACTAGAGCTTGATGTATTAGTGGTGGTAGGCTCAGGGGGTTTACCTGGACAGGACTTATCCCCTGGCCTATGGCCTCTATTTTTACACACAAAGCACCAAGGCTTTTTAATGTGTGCAGGTTGGGAAGAAGAGGAAGAATTTGTTTTATCCCCACCCTCTGAAGAGTGTTTAAGATTTGAAGTGGGATCTTTGGTTTTACCCTTATCCCCATGCTTATCTTGAGATTTTTCACCATCTTTCTTCTTATTGCCATCTTTGTCACCCCCTGTATGAACTTTTCTGTTCACCCTTGTTCTGACCCATTTGTCTGCCTTCTTTCCCAATTCTTGGGGAGAGGTCAGATCAGAGTCTACCAGGTACTGGTGCAACAAATCAGACACACAATTATTAAGTATATGCTCTCTCAGGATTGTGTTATACAGGCTTTCATAATCAGTAACTTTACTGCCATGTAACCACCCCTCCAAGGCCTTCACTGAATGGTCAATGAAATCAACCCAGTCTTGTGAAGACTCCTTTTTGGTCTCTCTGAACTTTATCCTGTACTGTTCAGTGGTTAAGCCATAACCATCCAGGAGTGCATTCTTAAGAACTGTAAAATTATTGGCATCACTTTCTTTCACAGTAAGGAGTCTATCCCTACCCTTTCCACTAAATGATAGCCATAGGATAGCAGCCCACTGCTTTTGAGGGACATCCTGTACAGCACAGGCCCTCTCAAGTGCAGCAAACCACTTGTTAATGTCATCCCCCTCCTTATAAGGGGGAACTATCTTGTGCAGATTCCTGGAATCATGCTCTTTTGCAGGATGACTATGGGGAATACTGCTGCTGCCACCATGGGTATCTAAACCCAACTTCTGTCTTTCCTTCTCTAATTCTAAAGACTGTCTATCCAAATCCAGCTGTTGCTTCTTGAGCTTCAGTCTGGTTTGTTCCACTCTCAATCTATTGAGCTCCCTTTCTAACAATCTGTCATCAGGGTGGGTGGGAGGGACATTTCTAGATACAGAGGTATGATGGGAATGAACAGAAGGAGACCTGTCCCTTACAGAGGGCACCCTAACAGCTTGGCTACCAGTATAATGTGAGAGCACACCATCAGTATGGTGTGATTCAACCTCTGTACCAACTATGCTAGACTGTCTAGTAATGGGCAGGCTGAGAAGTTTCTTTCCTGAACCTTTTCCTGGGGGAGTCCCTGGATCAGATTGAGAACCATTAGCTACTTTTTCACCAGATTGGGCACTTATGGCCTTATCCTGTACTCTAAGCATATTAATTAACAGTTCTAAGGAAGGATTCTTCCCTACACTCAAACCTCTCTCTATGCAGAGACTCCTTGCTCCTTTCCAGCTAAGGTGATCATATGCAAGTTTGGACAGTTCAACATTTTTTCCTGTGCCAGACATTTTTTAGAGAGAGTTAAAGTGATAGAAAAAGAGAAAAAAGTTTTCAGAACTTTTTGGAAAGACAGAAAAAAACTTTTTAAACTTTTAAGAACTTTTTGAAAGTTTTAGAAGTACTTTTCAGCACTTAGAAAAGAGTGAAAAGAGGAAATGCAAAACTTTTTGGCTATGTGTATATACACTGACCTTGTTTTGTATATTTTTCTCTTATGAAAAGTACAATGACAAGAGAGGTAAGTAGTCTCAAGCACTTATCCCACCACTGCACAACCAATGTAGGAGGCTGGACTGGCTTGTAGTGAGTACCAAGGGGTACTTGCACCTTGCACCAGGCCCAGTTATCCCTTATTAGTGTATAGGGTGTCTAGCAGCTTAGGCTGATAGATAATGGTAGCTTAGCAGAGCAGCTTAGGCTGAACTAGGAGACGTGTGAAGCTACTACAGTACCACTTAGTGTCATATGCACAATATCATAAGAAAACACAATACACAGTTATACTAAAAATAAAGGTACTTTATTTTTATGACAATATGCCAAAGTATCTTAGAGTGTACCCTCAGTGAGAGGATAGGAAATATACACAAGATATATATACACAATAGCAAAAATATGCAGTATAGTCTTAGAAAACAGTGCAAACAATGTATAGTTACAATAGGATGCAATGGGGAAACATAGGGATAGGGGCAACACGAACCATATACTCCAAAAGTGGAATGTGAACCACGAATGGACCCCAAACCTATGTGACCTTGTAGAGGGTCGCTGGGACTATTAGAAAATAGTGAGAGTTAGAAAAATAACCCTCCCCAAGACCCTGAAAAGTGAGTGCAAAGTGCACCAAAGTTCCCCTAAGGACAAAATAGTCGTGTTAGAGGAAAAATGCAAGGAAAACACAAATCAGCAATGCAACAACGATGGATTCCTGACTGAGGGTACCTGTGGAACAAGGGGACCAAGTCCAAAAGTCACAAGCAACTCGGAGATGGGCAGATGCCCAAGAAATGCCAGCGGTTGGTGCAAAGAAGCTCTTACTAGGCTGAAGAACTGTGAATACTGCAAGAACGACAAGGGCTAGAGACTTTCCCTTTGGAGGATGGATCCCCCACGCCTTGGAGAGTCGTGCAGAAGTGTTTTCCCGCCGGATGGACGCCAACAAGCCTTGCTACACGCAAATCGTGCGTTTAGCGTTTTTGGACGCTGCTGGGGCCCAGGAGGGACCAGGAGGTCGCAAATTGGACCTGCACAGAGAGGGGACGTCGAGCAAGACAAAGAGCCCTCACTGAAGCAGGTAGCATCCGGAGAAGTGCCAGAAACAGGCACTACGATGATGCGTGAAACGGTGCTCGCCAAAGTTGCACAAAGGAGTCCCACGTCGCCGGAGACCAACTTAGAAAGTCGTGCAATGCAGGTTAGAGTGCCGTGGACCCAGGCTTGGCTGTGCACGAAGGATTTCCGCCGGAAGTGCACAGGGGCCGGAGTAGCTTGCAAAGTTGCGGTTCCCAGCAATGCAGCCCAGCGAGGTGAGGCAAGGACTTACCTCCACCAAACTTGGGCTGAAGAGTCACTGGACTGTGGGGGTCACTTGGACGGTGTCGCTGGATTCGAGGGACCTCGCTCGTCGTGCTGAGAGGAGACCCAAGGGACCGGTAATGCAGCTTTTTGGTGCCTGCGGTAGCAGGGGGAAGATTCCGTCGACCCACGGGAGATTTCTTCGGAGCTTCTGGTGCAGAGAGGAGGCAGACTACCCCCACAGCATGCACAAGCAGGAAAACAGTCGAGAAGGCGGCAGGATCAGCGTTACAGAGTTGCAGTAGTCGTCTTTGCTACTATGTTGCAGGTTTGCAGGCTTCCAGCGCGGTCAGCGGTCGTTTCCTTATCAGAAGGTGAAGAGGGAGATGCAGAGGAACTCGGCTGAGCTCATGCATTCGTTATCTGAAGTTTCCCCAGAGACAGAGACCCTAAATAGCCAGAAAAGAGGGTTTGGCTACCTAGGAGAGAGGAAAGGCTACTAACACCTGAAGGAGCCTATCAGCAGGAGTCTCTGACGTCACCTGGTGGCACTGGCCACTCAGAGCAGTCCAGTGTGCCAGCAGCACCTCTGTTTCCAAGATGGCAGAGGTCTGGAGCACACTGGAGGAGCTCTGGACACCTCCCAGGGGAGGTGCAGGTCAGGGGAGTGGTCACTCCCCTTTCCTTTGTCCAGTTTCGCGCCAGAGCAGGGGCTAAGGGGTCCCTGAACCGGTGTAGACTGGCTTATGCAGAATTGGGCACATCTGTGCCCAACAAAGCATTTCCAGAGGCTGGGGGAGGCTACTCCTCCCCTGCCTTCACACCATTTTCCAAAGGGAGAGGGTGTCACACCCTCTCTCAGAGGAAGTTCTTTGTTCTGCCATCCTGGGCCAGGCCTGGCTGGACCCCAGGAGGGCACCTGCCTGTCTGAGGGGTTGGCAGCAGCAGCAGCTGCAGTGAAACCCCAGGAAGGGCAGTCTGGCAGTACCAGGGTCTGTGCTACAGACCACTGGGATCATGGAATTGTACCAACAATGCCAGGATGGCATAGAGGGGGCAATTCCATGATCATAGACATGTTACATGGCCATATTCGGAGTTACCATGGTGAAGCTACATATAGGTAGTGACCTATATGTAGTGCACGCGTGTAATGGTGTCCCCGCACTCACAAAGTTCAGTGAATTGGCTCTGAACAATGTGGGGGCACCTTGGCTAGTGCCAGGGTGCCCTCACACTAAGTAACTTTGCACCTAACCTTTACCAGGTAAAGGTTAGACATATAGGTGACTTATAAGTTACTTAAGTGCAGTGTAAAATGGCTGTGAAATAACGTGGACGTTATTTCACTCAGGCTGCAGTGGCAGGCCTGCGTAAGAATTGTCAGAGCTCCCTATGGGTGGCAAAAGAAATGCTGCAGCCCATAGGGATCTCCTGGAACCCCAATACCCTGGGTACCTCAGTACCATATACTAGGGAATTATAAGGGTGTTCCAGTAAGCCAATGTAAATTGGTAAAATTGGTCACTAGCCTGTTAGTGACAATTTGAAAGTAATGAGAGAGCATAACCACTGAGGTTCTGGTTAGCAGAGCCTCAGTGAGACAGTTAGGCACCACACAGGGAACATATACATGCACACCTATGAGCACTGGGGCCCTGTGTGACAGGGTCCCAGTGACACATACATATAGGCCACAAACCTATGAGCACTGGGGTCCTGACCAGCAGGATCCCAGTGACACATAACAACCATACTGAAAACATAGTGTTTTCACTATGAGCACTGAGGCCTGGCTATCAGGATCCCAGTGAGACAGTGAAAACAGTGACAAACACCCTGACATACACTCACAAACAGGCCAAAAGTGGGGGTAACAAGGCTAGAAAGAGGCTACCTTCTCACACAGTGCAACTCGTTATTTAAACACGCCCAGTCAAGGAAACGTTTAGCTTTCAAAGCTGTGGCAACTTCTACCTGCATCACAGCTCATGTTTAACCACGAGAGGCTTTTGTGCAGCTGCAACGGCGGAGTGTTGGGTGGCCTCACCCAGAAATGGTGTGCGTTCAAGGGACAGAGAATCCTTGGGATATTGCCTGGCCCCGTACCTTCTAGATTGTGTCAGCTCCTCGGTTTCTCTTTGAGCTTTTGACTCGGCCGTTTCCGACCAGCAGTAGCGAGTTTGTGTGATATGACTGAAGTGAAGATCTCCCCTTCTGCAGGTTCTGTGGAGCAGCGTGGCGTCAGACAAGAGCAATCCCTGCCCCGTTCTTGGAATGTGTCAGTGAGTCACTGCGGGTCTCTCTCCTTCCCCGACGCTCCTAAACTCCACCCTCCGAGGAGCGGTTTTTCTTTTCTCATAGCTTCGCCTTCTGTGTACTTACCTTCATTCCCAAGCCCAGTGCTCCAGGTCCAGGGTGCCTTGTTTATAGCATTCCCACCATCAGCCAAGCGTAGCGAGTGTTTAAAAATACCCCCTTCGGTGGTTAGTTCTTGATGTGGACAAAGTAGCACACCCAACTTTCCTCAAAATTTGGCCTGTGTCATCTTTTCCCAAAAATAATAGTAAAATATCCAGATATTTACAAACATATAGGGTTGTTCTGTGAGCTCCTTAACCATTGTTTTTTTTGAAGTGTTACTGTTATTTGTCTGCCTACCACTGCATACAAAACATAGCAATGGGTCGGCACTCCCGATCCATTGTCGTTCTTGCACTGAGTAACAAGCATTTTGCCTGATACTTCGTGGCAAGTTCTAACTTACCTGGGCTTCAAGGCCACTCTTTTATTGGTATGTATAACTAAAGTGCAAAAAGACCATATTTTTAAAAAAAACACATACCCAAAAGGAAATCGTCTGTGTTTTTTTTTTTTTTTTTACTTTAAAAATTCTCCAGTGGACAGAGGAAGAGTTCGTTTCACACACTACAGTAAATGTAATCTCAAGAGACAGGCAACTCAGTAATAACATAATATTTATCTGTTTAAGATCTTTGACCAGAATTGTTTCCTTTGATTGACCTGTAGAACCATTACTCGTGGGTCTTACATCTTCTAACCATAAGAAGATGTCCTCTTCTTCATCACAAATAATGGTCTATGGCTCTACTCACTAATTACATAGAGCTACAGTAGTTTGAGTCAATGCTGTTACAGGTGTTTTCATGGGATAGTTGATTTTCATATGAGTTAGTGGTGCAGAGCTACAATCAAGAGACACGTAGAAGGTTCACGGTCAATTATTCCTTTAGGAGACAATTCCACTTGGAAGGACTGTGCCAACTGCATATAAACTGGTTATTTCCGAGTTTAGAACATCATTATCGAAAATAGTAGCCAATAGTAGGCAATCACAACCACCAGCAGAACTCATTAGTTAAAACAATGCACATACATTTAAGCCAGCTCAAAGGCACCATATAGTTTGACCTCACTGAGCCCACAGCAGCACTTCATGTGTCCTAAAAATATATTCATCTCCAAAGACCACTCTTAACACAATGCAACAGTACCCCTCAGCTGCACTGATATCAAAGGCTATACCAAACTCTAAAAACACATGTAGTTTTTACCTCAAACATATACACTAACCTCGATGATGCACGTTCCAGTCCCTTTGACGTCATGTACCCAAATTGGTGAAGGTAGTTGTTACAGGCTCCGAACCACTCTACAACAAAACATATACACAAAATAGTAACCACACCCACCCTATCGATGAGCCGACTCAAATAGAAAACAGTCTCTAGTCTGTGACAGAATCCTGACAGTGCAGCTAAGCCACACTAATATAAATCCATTGATATACAGCTCTTGGTTAACCTCTTCTATGTGTGGTACGTCTGAAAGCCATCAAACGCCGCAGTACTTTTGTGCATCAGACGTCTCCTAGCCGTACCCGCGCACAAGGCAGGAAATCCGTTTGGAGCAATCACCAGAGGAATATACTGCTCAAAGAAACACCTTCAGGAGCTGGGGGAGAACTTCCCCAGCTCCTAGGGCTGTTTCTTTGTTTTCACTGAAATGACGATCAGTGCGCCTGGCGCACTGACATTGTTTCACTGAAAAGAAAAGTGAAATGAGCAGATCGGCTCATTTCACTTTCACTGCCTAGGTGTTTGTGGGGCTATTTCAGCCCGAGCACCTAGTAAGACGGGAGAGGTAATGCTGGAAAAAAGGAGAATCCCCCCTATCCAATGGTACCTTTTCCTATTAGATCCCTGCTTGGGGGATGGTCGCAGGAGGGCAATTCACAAGCAGGTCTCCATTCCAGTAAGCACCAGGGAAGGGGAAGCAGTTCCTTGGGCCAGGGATTTAGCTCCGCCCCTTTTTACCAGATGGAGGCAATAGCCCCCAAACTACCCTGAAAGCCCACTAGGCACTTGGGATTTTATATATATATATATATATTTTTAAACGGTGAGGCATGGCCATGCCCCCACCTCCACTTAATGGGACTAAGCCTTTCGGTCCCCCCTGAGGGCAGATCGGTGTCTTTACCCCCTATCCTCCCCCAGGAGTGCAGATAGCCCACTAGACAGCAGGGAATTAAAAAAAAAAAAAGAGGGGTAGGGGCTGGTCACCACCATGGGGCAACAGTCTTTCTGCTCCCCCTGCAGACTAAAGCATCTCATCGCAATGGCAAGCAGGAGGACATATGACTCTTTGGGTGTTGAATTTATATATGATTCAGAAGAGCTTGGCTAACTCCAAATATCGTCCCACTTACAATGGCTAACGGCTGCACTATTTGGGCTTGCGTAGGCTGCCACCTGGAAAAACCTGCCAGTCCCATTCATTTCTGCAAACTAGACATTTGGGGGAGTCTAGAGTTGTGTGCTTCACATGCACCCTACACCATGTTTTTACCCACAATGCCCTGCCAAATTCCAGCCTTTGCCTGAAGTCACACATTTTCCCTGAATGTCTGTGATTGAAACTTCCGTAATCCGCAAAATTCCTTTCACCCAGCCATGCCCCACCTGTGCTGATAAAAACTCTGCCCCACTTGTGTGACTAGGTTTAGCACCAGTGACCGGAATGGATCAAACCGAGGGCAATAGGTTTCTCCACACAAGGGCTCCCATTGTCCTTGGTTTGATCAGTTCCTGTCGTGGCACTAGGTACAGCTCCACAGGTGCAGAAATGATGGGTGACAGGAATTTTGTTGATTCCTGCGGATTCCAGAAGTTTCCATTATAAAAATATAAAGACAATAATTATTGATTTTCAGGTAAAGTTAAAGGTTGTGGGTAAAAAAAAAAAAAAGCCAATGGGATTCATGCAAGGCACGCCACCCTGGATTCCCCTAAGTGTTTCGCGTTGTCACAAATGTCCGATTTTTCCTACTCATTTTCAATATTTCTTTTTTTCAACAGTTATTTTCCTTGGGAAAACCCTTCAGGGATACACATATGACCCTTTGCTTAGTTCAGAATTTTGTCTACATTTCAGGAATCTTTGGCATTTCTGGATCACCCATGGGTTTCACACTGGATTCCACCACAAACTGAAAGTAGGTTAAGAGCACAAAAATAGGGAAAATAGGCTACCTCTTATAAAAATGATAGAACTGTGGTACAAAATTTGTTTTTTGATTCAGCTCTGCCTGTTCCTGAAAGCTGGGAAGATGGCGACTGTAGAACAGAAAACCATTTGTGGGTGCCATTTTTAGGGAAAAACCAGACGCTTTTATCTGGAGCATTTTTTCCATACTTTTCTTAAAAAAAAAAAAAAAAAATTCTATATTTTGCCTATTTTCCCAGTCCCCTCCAGGGGAATCAATAAACGGTGGGCACTTTTAGAATCCCCAGGATGTTGGAAAAAAGGGCACAAATTTGTCTCACCTAGCTGTGTGCACAAAAAGTTATGGAGGCCTCAGCGCAAACTACCACAAATAGCCACACAAGCGTTGGCATAGCCAATAGGTATCGCCTTTGAGACCTTATAAGTGTTTAACCATGAAGTGCATTTTCCTGGGTGCTGTGCTGCCAGAGATTGAGGAGTTATGCAATTGCTTTTGTCATGGTTTTTGCACAACTTTACTGTTGGAGAAGCTGCTGGGTCGTCAGCAGTCTAAACAATATTAAAAAGCAATATTTTATCGCATAAACAGTTTGCTTAAGTAGGCCCTGGCATTTAAGGAAACTACATGTAATCCTTGTGAAAAGGCAGAACACCATCACTCTGCTCATATGGACAGCACCAATTGACCATGCTTTACACTGTAGTAAACAGAAGAAAAATGTGAACGAAACAATAACGGACAGGTGGATGAAGAGGGCTGACTGAAAGCTCCTGTAAATATATTATATATATATATTTTATCAAAAAAATAAAGACTTGAATAATGCCAGACCTACAAATAAAAAGGCGCATGAGGCTGTCCTAGTTAAAAATCAGTTTGTGGCATTTCTGTTTTGTTCACAAATTGAGAGTGGGCGGACTTGGCTCTTGTGTCAAGTAAACCTATTACATGCCTTTTGTAGTCCCAAGTGGAAGGAGTATTTCACAATACACCATTACAACCATAGCCCTTATAATGGTGAGTGGAAAATACGTACCACTTATCTAGAAGTCACAGTGAATTACAGTAAATGATTGAAAAAACAACTGAGAAACAACCCCACCCGCCCCCCAACACAAGAGGAAATCTCTGTTTCCTGTGACCGGAATTGTGCCACCTGCAGTCAAGTCTGCAGGATGTCTTGAGTTTGTGATATGTAGCAGAATACATACAGCCTCCGTTCCAGACCACCGGTTTATTACAGATCTGCTGTGCAAGGGATAACAGCATACTTCTGTACAATGTCCCAGTTACTTACTGGTAATTTTCATTAGCTCTTTTTCTATTCGTCCACATCCCAGTTATTATTTGTTAGGTGAATCCCACAGCACAAGTAATCCCTGAAATGAGGGATGTAGAGGGAATGCCACAATTACTTTCCAGTAATCTTCCTTACTCTTAGTCCTTCTGGTCCTCACTCCAGTCATTACAAGTAATAACGACGGACATAGAGGTAATGGCAGACAGATAGTTCTGAAAATGTATTGATTTCTTTCTATGTTGTTTTGGTGTGGGAATACATTTTAAATATGAGTTTCGTTCAAACACTAACTATTTGTTCTGAGTCCCCCCCAGCCCCCACCCACCCCCAGTGCTGAGCCCTTTTTTTGCTAGTTCGCACTTAAGCCTTCATAACTTTGTGTCCACATAAGCTATCGATGCCAGATTTGCATCCTTTTTTTCCAACATCCTAGGGATTCTAAAGGTACCCAGAGTTCGTGGGTTCCCCTGGAGGAGACCAAGAAATTAGCCAAAGTACATCGAAATACAGCAAAAATTTCGTTTTTTCTAACAAATTGGAAAAAAGGGCTGCAGAAGAAAGCATGTGGTGTTTTCCCTGAAAATGGCATCAACAAAGGGTTTGTGGTGCTAAAATCACCATCTTCCCAGCTTTCAGGAACAGGCAGACGTGAATCAGAAAACCCAATTTTTCAACACAATTTTGGCATTTTACTGGGACATACCCC
This sequence comes from Pleurodeles waltl, assembly GCF_031143425.1. Taxonomy (NCBI): domain Eukaryota; kingdom Metazoa; phylum Chordata; class Amphibia; order Caudata; family Salamandridae; genus Pleurodeles; species Pleurodeles waltl. Next base: position 272,949,094 of record NC_090448.1, on the reverse strand, counting down.
AGTTTTACTATGTTTTGTGCTTTCATCCTCCTTCCCGTTAGTGACAGAAATGGGTGTGAAACCAGTGCTGGATCCCGGACAGCTAAACTTTTCTGAAAAGTAGACAACATTCTTAATTCAGCAAGGGGTCATTGTGTAGATCCTTCAAGGTTTTCCTACAGAAAGTAACAGCTAAAATAAAAGTATATTGAAATTGAGCTGAAAAAACAGCCATTTTCTCCATGTTTTACTCTGTAACTTTTTCCTGCGATGTCAGATTTTTGAACGCAATATACCGTTACGTCTGCTGAACTCTTCTGGTTGCGGGGATATATAGGGCTTGTAGGTTCATCAAGAACCCTAGGTCCCCAGAGCCAATAAATGAGCTGCACCTTAATATGGGGTTTCATTATATACCGGATATACAGCAATTCATTTGGTGAAATATAAAGACTGAAAAATAGGTATCAAGGAAACCTTTGTATTTCCCAAATGGGCACAAGATAAGGTCTTGAGAAGCAGTGGTTATTTGCACATCTCTGAATTCTGGGGCCCCCATACTAGCATGTGAATTACAGGGCATTTCTCAATAGACGTGTTTTTACACACTGTCTTACATTTGGAAGGAAAAATGTAGAGAAAAACAAGGGGCAATAACACTTGTTGTGCTATTCTGTGTTCTCTCAAGTCTCCCAATGAAAATGGTACCTCATTTGTTTGGTTAGGCCTAGTGCCTACGACAGGAAACGCAACATGGACACATCACATTTTTACATTAAAATCTGACGTGTTTTTTGGCAAGTGCCTGTTTGTGGTCTTTGGCCTCTAGCACAGCCGGCACCTAGGGAAACCTACCAAACCTGTGCATTTTCTAAAACTAGACACCTAGGAGAATCCAGGAGGGGGTGATTTGTGGGGCTCTCGCCAGGTTCTGTTACCCAGAATCCATTGCAAACCTCAAAATTTGGCAGAAAAAAAAAAAAAAAAAAACCTTTCCCTCAGATTTCGGTGCTGCAAAGTTCTGGAATCTGAGAGGAGCCACAAACTTCCTTCTACCCACTACTCCCCCAAGTCTTCCAATAAAAATGGTACCTTACTCGTGTGGGTAGGCCTAGTGCCTGTGACGGGAAATGCCCCAAAACACAACGTGAACACATCACATTTTTCCAAAGAAAACTAACCTGTTTGTTTGTAAAGTGCATAGCTGTGGTCTTTGACCTCTGACTCATCCTGCACCTAGGGAAGCCTAGCCAACCTATAAATTTTTTGAAAACTAGACATCTAGGGGAATTCAGAATGCGGTGACTTATGGGGCTCTCGCCAGGTTCTGTTATCCAAAATCCATTACAAACCTTAAAATTTGGCAAAAAACACTTTTTCCTCACATTTCGGTGATGGAAAGTTCTGGAATTTGAGAGAATCCACAAATTTCCTTCCACCCAGCATTCACCCAAGTCTCCCAATAAAAATGATACTTCACTTGTGTTGGTAGGCCTAGTGCCCGAGACAGGAAACGCCCGAAAACGCAGCATGGACACATCAGATTTTTACATTGAAAACTGATGTGTTTTTTGGAAAGTGCTTAGCTGTGGATTTTGGTCTCTAGCTCAGCCGGTACCTAGGAAAACCTACCAAACCTGTGCATTTTTTAAAACTAGAGACGTAGGGGAAACCAGGATGGGGTCATTTGTGACACTCTCACCAGGTTCTGTTACCCAGAATCCTTTGCAAACCTCAATATTTGGCAAAACAAAACACGTTTTCCTCACATTTTGGTGATAGAAAGTTCTGGAATCTTAGAGGAGCCGCGAATTTCCTTCCACCCAGCATTCCCCCAAGTCCCCCGAGAAAAATGGTACCTCACCTGTGTGGGTAGGCTTAGTGCCCGTGTCAGGAATAGATCACACAACGGTCAATGTTGGTCCTTACGTGAGGGCAACTGCACTAGGTACAGGCACTCAAGTGGGATAGCGTTTTTATGAGGACAAGTGGGGAAACACTGGATGGTAGGAATTTTGTGGATCCCAGCATATTCCTGTAGTTTGTGTGACAGAAATGCAAGAAAAATAGAGTTTTTATTCAACATTTCAGGGACTCCCCAGGGTGTCTAGTTTCCAGAATTGTCTGGGTTTGGTAGGTTTCCCTATATGGCCGCCGAGCCCAGGACCAACAACACAGGTGTCTGCCTTACAAAACCAGGTTGTTTTGTGATAGATAATTTTGATGTCTCCACAATACAATTTGGGCGGTGGAATTTGGGGCTGAACTAGATTGGGGAGCTCCCAAGAGAGCACTCTCTCTGTGCTTGCCGCTGCATGCACCTGCTCTCTGGGTTGGGCTAACCCGCTATTGTCCCGCTGCTCAGACTGTGCTTGTGAAGGGACAGCAGGACTGTCCTCATCACCTCCCTCATAATCACTGGAAGAGGAGTTATCGAATGGGACTCCTCCAACTAAAAAATCACTCCCAGAATCTGCACCATTGCCCTATCCCTCAGATGCTGTCTCACTACCTGCTTCCTCAGTCTCTGATCCTATGTCAGAGCTGTCCTTTATATCCCGAGTTAGAGCTTGAGCAGCAGTCATCCAACGAGATGCCATCTCTGCTACTGGCTAAACTGTCGCTCTAAAACACTAGCCTATGTAAACAGTCACAAAATTGCTGGTGGGTGTGTAGAGGTCACCTTACCTTCGCTTCTTCTCTCAATCAGCATGTTCTTTCAAGACGCTCAAAAACAAAAAAGACACACTATTACATCACCTTGTCGCATACCAATTGTCACAGTCTTTAGCGCCTCTAGCACGCAGTCCAAGAATCATTATTGGTTCTCCCACTCACATTACCACCTCCTCCGATACCCTCACTACCACCTAGCAAAAGTGCATTTCATCTCTCCATAGCCCCGTCGCACATACATTTAATTTGTATTATAGTGCAGGTAATGGATGGATTTACTAATCCACTCAGCTATTCACATATAATACAGTTTTGATCCTTGTAGTAGGCATATAAACCTTCTGTGCTACTTTATGGCATCAAAACTGCCACTAGACAAAAGTCAGATCCTTTTATAACAGAAACATAATCACAAAAGTTACTTGTCTTTTTTATTGCTGCCTAAAGGCTACAGTTGAAACATGTCAGTTGAAGTATGTACATTGCTTTGAAGACACAAGCTGCAACTGAAAGAGTACTGGTGGCGAATAAATATATATATATATATATATATATATATATATATATATATATGTTCAATGGCATGTGTAGCTGCAGATACACATGCTGTGCATTATCCTGCCATCTAGTGTTGGGCTCGGAGTGTTACAAACTGTTTTTCTTCGAAGAAGTCTTTTCGAGTCACGAGACCGAGGGACTCCTCCCTTTCGGCTCCATTGCGCATGGGCGTCGACTCCATCTTAGATTGTTTTCTTTCTGCCATCGGGTTCGGACGTGTTCCTCTACGCTCCGTGTTTCGGTTCGGAAAAGATAGTTATACATCGGAAAATTTGACGGTATTGTTTGCGCTCGGTACGGGGTTAGTGCTAGCACATCGACACCGAAGAAAGAAAAGTTCCGGCAGCCCTTCGGGGTTTCCACGCCTCGGCGGGGCCTGGTCGGCCCGACCGCGTCCATCTTCAACGCTCATGGACCGGACCCCCTTCCGCTTCTGCCCCAACTGCCACGCAAAGTATCCTTATACAGACCAACACTTGGTCTGTAATCTGTGTTTGTCCCCCGAAGAGGATACTTGTGAGGCCTGTTGGGCATTTCGATCCAAGAAGACACTGCGGGATTGAGAGCTCGAAGACTCCAGATGGCGTAGACACCGGCCGGACACACCGATGTCGAGGAAGAGGAGACATTCTCCATTCGAGATTCGGACTCGGACGAGTCCGAGAGTGAGCAGCCGAAGACTCAGCAAACCGTGAGTAAACCTGCCCCGGCAAAAACTCACTCGACGATCATGAAGGCCCAGGGGACGCCACCGCCAACAGGCCATGGCTCTACCCGAAAACACGGTGACCAAACATCGGCACTGAAAAAGGCCTCCCAGCAGCCGAAGACATCTGACTCCGGTCGAGATACCGGCTCCGAACAGACTCGGCACCGAGAGTTCGGCACACCGGAAGTCAAAAAGGTTTCTTCGGAGCCAAAAAAGACTGTCAAAAATGTTTCGGTACCAAAACATTCTTCCTCGGAGCCGAAACAAAGCTCCGATACAGAGGAACAAGGCCTTTCCACACACTTAAAAGGCCACCGATTTGAACAAGAGCTGGGCATGGGAGAGCCTGACCATACACAAAGAAGGCTTCATATCCAGAAGCACACGGGGAAAATCAGAACTCTTCCTCCAATCAAAATGAAGCGGAAGCTCGCATTCCAAGAGGTGGAAATGCAGCCTAAGGCAAAAGTGGCTAAAGATAAAACTCCACCACAATTTTTGCCACAACAATCACCAATACCTTCGCCACATCTGTCCCCGGTAGCAACACCCCCAATGAAGCAGTCACCAACGCACACAGGGATGAGTCAAGATGACCCGGATGCATGGGATTTGTATGATGCAGCGGTCTCTGACAATAGTCCTGAATGCTACCCGGCACGACCTTCACCACCTGAAGACAGTACTGCTTACATGCAAGTGGTTTCCAGGGCAGCTACATTTCATAATGTAGCATTGCATGCAGAGCCCATAGAAGATGACTTCTTGTTCAACACCCTGTCAACTACGCACAGCCAATACCAAAGCTTGCCAATGTTGCCAGGCATGTTAAAACACGCTAAACAGGTGTTTCAAGACCCAGTCAAAGGCAGAGCCATCACGCCTAGGGTGGAGAAGAAATATAAACCTCCCCCTACTGACCCGGTGTACATCACACAACAGTTAACTCCAGATTCAGTGGTAGTAGGAGCAGCACGAAAAAGGGCGAACTCACAAACTTCTGGAGACGCACCACCGCCCGACAAAGAAAGTCGGAAATCTGATGCAGCAGGCAAAAGGGTGGCAGCACAGGCAGCCAATCAATGGCGAATTGCCAATTCACAGGCTCTTCTAGCAAGATACGACAGGGCACATTGGGATGAAATGCAACATCTCATTCAACACCTTCCCAAAGAGTTCCAGAAACGTGCCCAACAGGTTGTCGAGGAGGGCCAAAGTATCTCAAACAACCAAATAAGGTCGGCCATGGACTCAGCGGACACATCGGCCAGAACAGTAAACACGGCGGTAACCATTCGGAGACACGCATGGCTACGAACCTCCGGATTTAAGCCCGAAATTCAGCAAGCAATGTTAAATATGCCATTCATTGAACAACAACTATTTGGGCCGGAGGTGGATAAAGCGGTAGACAAACTGAAGAAAGACACTGACACGGCCAAAGCCATGGGCGCGCTCTACTCCCCACAGAGCTGAGGCACTTTTAGGAAGCCGCACTTTAGAGGGGAGTTTCAGGCCCAGACCACAGAGCCTTCCACCTCACAAGTTAGACCCACATATCAGGGCCAATATCAGAGAGGGGGTTTTCGAGGACAATATAGGGGTGGACAGTTCCCTAAAACAAGAGGGAAATTGCAGAGCCCAAAAACCACACAAACTAAACAGAGACTTCAACGTCACAAACCCCCACCACACAACACCAGTGGGGGGAGACTCGCAGATTATTACCACAACTAGGAACACATAACTACGGACGCGTGGGTCCTAGCCATTATTCAACATGGTTATTGCATAGAATTCCTACATTTGCCACCAGATGTGCCTCCAAGAGCACACAGCATGTCCAAACAACACTTAGATCTGTTACAACTAGAAGTCCAAGCATTGCTACAAAAAGAAGCAATAGATCTAGTACCCAACCATCAAAAAGGAACAGGTGTTTACTCCCTGTATTTCCTAATTCCAAAAAAGGACAAAACACTGAGACCCATATTAGACCTCAGAACACTAAGCCCCTCATTCCAACCCTGGCGGTCATTGACCACAAGGGTGGCTGTCCACGGAAGCACCGCCAACAGGCTGGCGGTGCTTCATGGCCGGGTCCGGCGGTTTCCCGCCGGATTTCCCCCGGCTGGGAGAATCCTCAGTGCAGGGGCCCCCTAACGGGGCCCCAGCATGATTTTCACTGTCTGCATAGCAGACAGTGAAAATCGCGACGGGTGCAACTGCACCCGTTGCACCCCTGCAACACCGCCGGCTCCATTCGGAGCAGGCTTCTGTGTTGCAGGGCCTTTCCCACTGGGCCGGCGGGCGCTCCCTTGGCGGGCGCCCGCCGGCCCAGCGGGAAAGTCTGAATGGCCCCAGCGGTCTTCTGACCGCGGAGCGGCCAATTGGCGGGGTAAGTTTGGCGGGCGGCAACCGCCGCCCGCCAAACTTGGAATGACCCCCTAAATCTTTACATCAAATCAGATCACTTTCACATGGTGACACTTCAAGACGTGATTCCCTTCCTCAAACAACAAGACTACATGTCAACATTAGATCTCAAGGATGCTTATTTCCACATACCCATACATCCTTCCCACAGGAAATACTTGAGGTTTGTAATCCAAGGCGTGCATTACCAATTCAAAGTGTTACCCTTCGGCATAACAACAGCCCCAAGAGTATTCACAAAATGCCTTGCAGTAGAAGCTGCTCACATCAGGAGGCAGCACATGCACGTATTCCCTTACTTAGACGATTGGTTAATAAAAACCAGCACTCAGCAACAGTGTCTTCTACACACAAAATACGTCATAGAAACCCTTCACAAACTAGGGTTCTCTATAAACTACCAAAAATCACATCTACAACTGTGTCAAATACAACAGTACTTAGGAGCAACAATCAACACACAAAAAGGGATTGCCACTCCAAGTCCGCAAAGGGTACAAGCCTTCCAAAATGTAATACTAAACATGCACCCAAACCAACACTATCAAGTGAGGTTTGTAATGAAACTCCTAGGCATGATGTTTTCATGCATAGCCATTGTCCCAAATGCAAGACTACACATGCGTCCCTTACAACAATGCCTAGCAACACAATGGACACAAGCACAGGGTCAACTTCAAGATCTAGTGTTGATAGACCGCCAAACACACTCCTCGCTTCAATGGTAGAATCCTATAAATTTAAACCAAGGGCGGCCATTCCAAGACCCAGTGCCTCAATACGTGATCACAACAGATGCTTCCATGATGGGGTGGGGAGCACACCTCAACCAGCACAGTATACAGGGACAATGGGATGTTCAACAAACGCAACTGCATATAAATCATCTAGAGCTGTTAGCAGTGTTTCTAGCATTGAAAGCATTTCAACCGCTAATAGCACACAAACGCATTCTTGACAAAACAGACAACATGACAACAATGTACTTCCTAAACAAACAAGGAGGGACACACTCATCACAACTGGGTCTCTTGGCACAAAAGATTTGGCATTGGGCGATTCACAATCACATTCGCCTAATAGCACAGTACATCCCAGGGATTCAAAACCAGTTGGCCGACAATCTCATTCTAGATCACCAACAAACACACGAATGGGAAATTCATCCCCAGATACTACAAACTTACTTTCGACACTGGGGAATACCAGAAATAGACCTATTTGCAACAAAAGAAAACGCAACATGACAAAACTTCGCGACCAGGTATGCACACCCTCAGTCCAAGGGCAATGCGTTATGGATGAGTTGGTCAGGGATATTTGCCTACGCTTTTCCCCCTCTCCCACTCCTTCCTTATCTTGTAAACAAATTGAGTCAAAACAGACTCAAACTAATACTGATAGCACCAACCTGGACTCGCCAACCATGGTACACAACACTACTAGACCTGTCAGTAGTACCTCATATCAAACTACCAAACAGATCAGATCTGTTAACTCAACACAAGCAACCGATCAGACACCCGAATCCAGCATCGCTCAATCTAGCAATCTGGCTCCTGATGTCTTAGAGTTTGGACATTTAGACCTTACACAAGAATGTATGGAGGTCATTAGGCAAGCTAGAAGACCCACTACAAGACATTGTTATGCAAACAAATGGAAAAGATTTGTTTATTATTGCCATCCTAATGAAATCCAATCACTACACGCTTCTGCGAAAATCATCGTAAGCTACTTATTACACTTACAAAAATCAAACCTAGCTTTTTCCTCTATCAAGATACATCTCACAGCAATATCTGCCTATCTGCAGATTACACATTCAACATCACTCTTTAGAATCCCAGTCCTCAAAGCATTTAAGGAGGGTCTAAAGAGAATAATACCCCCAAGAACACCACCAGTTCCCACGTGGAACCTCAGTATTGTAATACCACGACTCACGGGTCCACCATTTGAACCCATGCATTCTTGTGAAATGCAATACTTAACCTGGAAAGTGGCCTTCCTAATAGCTATCACATCTCTTAGAAGGGTAAGTGAAATTCAAGCATTCACTATACAAGAACCCTTTATACAAATACATAAACATAAAGTGGTTCTCTGGACAAATCCAAAGTTCTTACCAAAAGTTATATCACCGTTCCACCTAAACCAAACAGTGGAACTCCCAGTCTTCTTTCCACATCCAGACTCAGTAGCCGAAAGAGCCTTACATACGCTAGACATCAAAAGAGCATTAATGTATTACATTGATAGAACAAAACAATTTCGCAAAACAAAACAATTGTTTGTAGCCTTTCAAAAACCTCATGCAGGAAATCCAATATCCAAACAAGGCATTGCCAGATGGATAGTGAAATGTATTCAGACCTGCTATATTAAAGCAAAAAGAGATCTGCCTATTACGCCAAAGGCGCTCTCCACTAGGAAGAAAGGCGCCACAATGGCCTTTCTAGGAAATATACCTATGACAGAAATCTGTAAGGCAGCCACATGGTCTACGCCTCATACATTCACAAAACATTACTGTGTAGATGTGTTAACAACACAACAAGCCACAGTAGGACAGGCTGTATTAAGAACATTATTTAAAACAACTTCAACTCCTACAGGCTAGACCACCGCTTTTGGGGAGATAACTGCTTACTAGTCTATGCACAGCATGTGTATCTGCAGCTACACATGCCATCGAACGGAAAATGTCACTTACCCAGTGTACATCTGTTCGTGGCATGAGTCGATGCAGATTCACATGCGCCCTCCCGCCTCCCCGGGAGCCTGTATCCGTTATAAGTTGATGAAACTTGCACATTTATAAATTTGTTAATATATAATATTTTTTATACACATTATGTACATACAGACTCACTCCATTGCATGGTCACTTTTAACTAATATACAGAACTCCTACCTCACCCTCTGCGGGGAAACAATCTAAGATGGAGTCGACGCCCATGCGCAATGGAGCCGAAAGGGAGGAGTCCCTCGGTCTCGTGACTCGAAAGGACTTCTTCGAAGAAAAACATCTTGTAACACTCCGAGCCCAACACTAGATGGCAGGATAATGCACAGCATGTGAATCTGCAGCGACTCATGCCACGAACAGATGTACACTGGGTAAGTGACATTTTCCATATACACACATATTTATACATGTTCGGTAACATGTGTAGCTGCAGATACACATGATGTGCATTACTTCTGCCATCTAGTGTTGGGCTCGGAGTGTTACAAGATGTTTTTCTTCAAAGAAGTGTTTTCGAGTCAAGAGATCGAATGACTCCTCCTCTTCAGTTCCCTTGCACATCAGCATCGACTCCATTGTTAGATTGTTTTCTTTCTGCCGTAGGGTTCAGACACGTTTCATCTCGCTCTGAGATTTCGATTCAGAAAACTTTGAAAACACTTTCTTTTTGTCAGTATTGAATCGATCGGGTTTACATCGACACATCGGTATAGTCGGAGAAAACAACTTGACTCGCCCCTCAGGGTGCTCGTGCCCAACTCGGGCCTATTCGGGCCGACCGCGTGGAAGCCTCATGGATCGGACTCCGTTCCGATTCTGTCCTCGGTGCCAGGCAAGATACCCGTATACAGACCAGCACCTGGTTTGCAATCTTTGCCTTTCCCCAGATCATCGGGAAGAAATTTGAGAAGCCTGTCAATCCTTCCGATCCAAAAAGACTCTTCGAGACAGGAGAGCAAGAAGACTCGAAATGGCGTTGAGAAGCAGTGAACATCTCGACGCGGAGAAAGAAGAAATTGGTCAAACAGCGGTCTTGGTTCGAGATTCCGACTCCGAACAGGAATCAGAAGAAGATAGACCGGTCACAGCAGGACAATATGTGAGTACGCCTGCCCCTGTACCCTCACAAAAGCAAAAACTTAAGGCCTTGGGTACGCCACTGCTGGAAGGCCATGGCTCGACCCGAAAAAAGACTACAGGTGAGCACCTTACCAGTTTGGCGATTAAAAAGGCCACTCATCCCAAAACATCAGAGGGAACAAAGAACTCCGTGTCCGACTCTAGTAAACATCATTTTTCGGAGTTGAAAATCACTTTCGGAGCCGAGAGCATCAACCGCATCGTCTTTTTCGATCCCGAAAAAGCCTGCTTCGGAGCCGAAAAGGCCAGCATACACAGAGGAACATAGACTTTCAAAGAGACTTAAAGAAAGCCAGAATTCAAATCCATAAGGAAACAGGCAGAATTCAGACAGCACCTCCTCTAAAAACCAAAGAGAAAGCTAGCCTTTCAGGAGGAATTGGACACTATGCAGCCTCCAGCAAAAGTGCCAAAGCAGAAGGAGAAACCACCAAAGCCTCAATCTTCCCCTCCTCATTCGCCTCCTCACTCTCTACACCTGCCTACCTCTCCTCCTCCACCAGTGCAGTCACCCACTCACTCTTTCGACTCACAACAGTACATCGTGGATCCATGGGACCTTTATGATCCAGATCCCATTCCTAGCAATGACCCAGACAGGTTTCCCTCTAAACCTTCACCTCCTGAGCATAGCACTGTGTACAATTAAGTTTTAGCTAGGGCTGTAGCATACCATGGGGTCACCATGCGTACGTAACCACTGGAAGAGGATTTCTTGTTTAACACCCTATCCTCAACACACTCAAAACCTCAATGCCTTCCCATGTTCCCAGGCATGTTAAAACACGCAGATCAAATATTTAGTGAGTCTGTTAAGGCACGTATAATAACACCCAGGATAGAGAAGAAGTATAAACCTTCACCCTCTGATCCTGATGACATAACCCATCAATTTTCTCCAGATTCTGTGGTAGTTAGTTCTGCCAGCAAAAGAGCGAACAGTCAGTCATCAGGAGATGCGCCCCCACCTGACAAAGAGAGCAGAAAATCTGCTGCTGCAGGGAAGCAAGTTGCATCCCAGGCAGCAAATCAGTGGAGGATAGCTAACTCACAAGCACTGTTAGCTCGATATGACAGGGCCCATTGGGACGAGATGGAAGACATAATCCAGCATCTCCCCAAAGAACACCAAAAGAGGGCACAACAAGTAGTGGAAGAAGGGCAAGCCATTACTAATAATCAAATTCGATCTTCCCTGGATGCAGCAGACACCGCTGCTAGAAGTGTCAATACTGCAGTGACAATACGTAGGCATTCATGGCTCAGATCTTCAGGTTTTAAACCTGAAATATAGCAGGCTGTGTTAAATATGCCATTCAATAAAAAACAACTTTTTGGGCCAGAGGTTGACACAGCCATGAAAAAATTAAGGAAAGATTCAGACACGGCAAAGGCAATGGGTGCACTATACTCGACACCATACAGGGAATCCTTTCGGAAACCTCAGTTTCGAGGTGGGTTCAGACCACAGACAACAGAGGCATCCTCATCACAGGCAAAACCAACCTACCAACCACAATGCCAACAAGGTGGTTTTAGGGGCACATATAGGGGACAGTGCCCCAGAAATAAAGGGAAATTTCAGACCTCTAAGCAACCTCCACAGCACCCTAAACAATGACTTGTCTCATTCCCTTCTACTCCACACCCCTCCTGTAGGGGGAAGACTACAACAGTTCCACACAAATTGGCAAAACATTACCACAGACATTTGGGTACTATCAATTATCCGCAATGGCTATTGCCTAGAATTGATACACTCCTCCAAATATACCACCAAGGTCACACAAACTATCCACAGAACACATCAATCTGTCACAGGAAGAGGTCCAATCTCTATTACTCAAACAAGCAATAGAATCGGTACCACAATCTCAAATAGGGACAGGCGTTTATTCACTATATTTCCTAATTCCCAAAAAAGATGGCACCCTCAGACCAATATTAGCTCTCAGGACCCTCAATCTTTATATCCTGTCAGAACATTTTCACATGGTAACTCTACAGGATGTTATCCCACTACTCCAAAAACACGATTTCATGACAGCATTAGATCTCGAAGATGCATATTTTCATATATCGATCCATCCTGCGCACAGGAAATATCTCAGGTTTGTCATTCAAGTAAAGCACTATCAGTTCCAAGTGTTACCCTTTGGAATAACAACAGCTCCAAGGGTATTCACAAAGTGCCTAGCGGTAGTCGCAGCCTACCTAAGAAGACAACATATACATGTCTTTCCATATCTAGACGATTGGCTAATAAAATCAAACATTCATACGCAATGCCAAAACCATACGAATTATGTAATACAAACCTTGCACACACCAGGGTTCTCAATAAACTACCAAATGTCACATCTACAACCGGCACAAATACAACAGTATTTGGGTGCAATACTAAATACTCAGAAAGCGCTAGCATGTCCAAATACACAAAGGATACAAGCATTCCAAAATGTAATCACACAAATACAAACAAATCAACGCTACACTGTCAGATTTGTCATGAAGATTTTAGGGATGATGGCATCATGTATTGCAATTGTTCCACACGCAAGACTAAACATGCAGCCCTTGCTACAGTGCCTTTCACAACAATGGTCACAAGCACACGGTCGGCTTCAAGATCTAGTGTTGATGGACCGCCAAACACATATGTCCCTTCAATGGTGCTATCGCAGCAGTTTAATGAAGGGGCGGTCTTTTCAAGACCCTGTGCCTCAGACCATAATTACAACAGATGCATCAATGATTGGTTGGGGAGCTCACATAGACAATCACACCATTCAAGGATAATGGAATGTCAAACAGAAACAGCTACATATAAACCACTTAGAATTATTGGCTGTATTCCTTGCCCTAAAGGCATTTCAACCTCTTCTCAAACAGAAGAATGTTCTCATAAAGACAGACAACACGACAACCATGTATTATCTCAACAAACAGGGAGGGACACATTCATCTCAACTGTCCCTTCTAGCCCACAGAATTTGGAAATGGGCAATTCACAATCAAATTCACCTAATATAAAACAATACATTCCAGGAATAGACAATCAGTTGGCAGATATCCTCAGCAGGAATCACCAACAAACACACAAATGGGAGATTTACCCCCAAGTACTTCAAAAGTACTTTCAAAGGTGGGGAACAACAAGCGAAAACACAAAATGCCAAAACTTCGCATCCAGACACCCACATCCCCTGTCCAGGGGCAGTGCTCTATGGATCAATTGGTCAGGGATATTTGCTTACGCTTTCCCCCTCTCCTTTCATTTCTGGTCAAGAAGTTGTGTCAAACGTCACTCAACATGATACTCATAGCACCAACATGGGCATGTCAGCCTTGGTGCACAACACTGCTAGACCTATCTGTAGTACCTCACTCAAAACTCCCAAACAGACCAGATTTGTTAACACAAAACAAAGGTCAAATCAGGCATCCAAACCCCAATGCTCTCAATCTAGCAATTTGGTTCCTGAAGTCATAGAATTTGGATACTTAAATCTTCCATCTGAATGTATGGAAGTCATTAAACCAGTGCTTAATTTGTGCGTGTTGTTTCTAGTGCTGCTGAGCACTGGCACTTATTTTTGAGGGCTGGCTCTTATTCTTCTGCCACAAGCATTTGCTGCGAGCAAAAGACACATACGGGAAAGACGGAGGAAGAGAAAACGAAAAAGCGTCACAATGGTAGAAAGAAGAAAGCTGCAAGAGTGAACTGAACGGGCAGGGATTGGCTTTATATGGATTGAAGAGGCCCAAGATGGCTTCAGGATTACACTGCTTCAGTATTCCGTGCTCCCACATTTAATTGCAGCAGCCATGTTTTTAATGGGAGAGCTTTGAGCACTGGCACCTTTTTATTTATAAATTAAACACTGCATTAAACAAGCACGAAAACCCACTACTAGACAGTGCAACGCAAACAAGTGGAAGAGATTTGTCTGCTATTGGCAATCTAAGACCATAGATCCACTTGCAGCATCTATACAAGATATTGTATGTTATTTACTTCATTTACAGAAAACAATTTAGCTTTTTTCTCCATGAAAATACACCTTACTGCAATATCTGCTTACTTACAAACTATTAAACATACTTCTTTATTCAGAGTTCCTGTTATCAAAGCCTTCATGGAGGGATTAAAACGCATCATCCCACGCAGAACACCACCAGTTCCATCATGGAATTTAAATATTGTATTTACAAGACTCATGGGACCACCTTTTGAACCCATGCACTCTTACCAAATTCAATGTTTAACATGGAAGGTTGCCTTCCTTGTGGCTATTACTTCTTTAAGAAGAGTTAGCGAAATACAAGCATTCACTATTGAAGAACCTTTTTTCGAAGTACACAAATATAAGGTTGTACTTACAACAAATCCAAAATTTCTACCAAAAGTAGTATCTCCTTTTCACATCAAACAGTGGAATTGCCAGTCTTCTTTCCAAAGCCAGAGTCTGTGGCAGAAATAGCTCTTCATACCCTAGATCTAAAAAGAGCTCCAATGTATTATATAGACAGAACTAAACAGTTTAGGAAAGCAAAGCAACTTTTTGTTGCTTTCCAACAACCCCATACAGGCAATCCTATATCAAAACAAGGTTTAGCAAGATGGATTGTTAGATATATACAAACATGTGATATCAACGCAAAAAGACAACTTTTATTCACTCCTAAAGCACATTCCACAAGAAAGAAAGGTGCAACAATGGCTTTTTTAGGAAACATACCAATGGTTGATATATGTAAAGTAGCTACATGGTCACCCGCTCATACATTTACTAAACACTACTGTGTTGAAGTTTTCTCACAACATCAAGCCACTGTAGGACAAGTTGTCTTAAGAACATTATTTCAAACAACTTCAACTCCTACAGGCTAGCCACCTCTTTTTGGGGAGAAATAACTGCTTTGTAGTCTATGCATAGCATGTGTATCTGCAGCTACACATGCCATTGAACGGAAATTGTCACTTACCCAGTGTACATCTGTTCGTGGCATGTAGTGCTGCAGATTCACATGCACCCTCCCTCCTCCCCGGAAGCCTGTACTCTTTTAAGTTCCTAACATTTGTACATATGTATATACATTTACAGTTGCATGGAAATCTCTTTTCTCTTATACACTATATCGCTCTTTTCTTCACCCTCTGCGGGAAAACAATCTAAGATGGAGTCGATGCCCATGCACAATGGAGCCGAAAGGGAGGAGTCACTCGGTCCCGTGACTCAAAAAGACTTCTTCGGAAAAAAACAACTTGTAACATTCCGAGCCCAACACTAGATGGCAGGAACAGTGCACAGCATGTGAATCTGCAGCGGAACATGCCACGAACAGATGCACACTGGGTAAGTGACATTTTCCATATATATGTATATCTATATATTTTTTTTGATAGTTGTATGGTTTCCTTGGGGGCCATAGTGGCCTCCAGGGAAACTATACAGCTGTTAAAAAAAAAATTGCCCCGACAGGGGGTCGTCCTTTTCACGGGCAACCCCCTGTCAATTTCATTTTGTTTTTTTTAAATGTTTTACACCCCTGCGGTGGGGTGCAATCGAGGCCAGAGGCGTAAACCTACCTTTAAGAAAAAAAAATGCCCAGGGGGTAGTGGGGTGGAGTTTTCTGAGGGGTCTGACCTGCACTGCGATTGAGGGCCAGGAAACTGGTTCAGGAAGGCCTTGTTTCAAAGGGGAGAGTCTCCCCTTTCAAACAAGGTCTTCCCGAATGTTGGGACGGCTGTTTGGGCCCGCTTTCCCCACTGGAGCAGGAAGCGGCCACAAGGCCGCTTCCTGCTCCGGTGGAGAAAACCAACAGTGATGTCAGTGCGCCTCAAGGCACCGAGACGTCACAAAGGGGCGGGCAGGGGTAAACACAGAACATCTTATGTGTCTCCAGGGTTTTTTTTTTTAATAAAAAAGAAAATCCTCCGATACAACGCATCGGAGGATTTTTTTTTAACCCCTCCATGGTGTCGGTCAATGGTCGTGACCTGCACCAAGGGAGGTAGTCTGGACGATGGCCAGTGGCCGACACCCGCACTGTAGAGGTTAAAGAAAATGTTGCTATTGTTAACTTGCTATGTGTTGGCAGCAGTGGGTGCTGCTTCTAAATCCATTGTGTTTTGCTTGGTAAAAGTCAACTAAAATGGTGAAACAAGGAGTAGGCTTGGCATTATTGTGTCTGTATTACCTTCCTTAGAATGATAACATTTTGGATTTTTTGTATAGCCCTTCATGTCACAATGTTTGCACATTCTAAATGGTGTCAGTAGTAGGTGTGATATTTTTTTTTGTTTATTTTTTTATTTTTTATACAGCAAACTTTTTAGGATATAAACAATTGAACACTTGGACCATTCACTACCCATAATCACTTTAAAGTTATAGCTACCTCTTGCACATAAGGCATTTTTGATCACGAACACCCATATCAGTTAAAGAACGAGTCCTCCTTCGTCCACCACTACAGTTCTACAGGGTTTGTCCCAACCATTTCCCCCAAACACGTCCATGTTTCTTAATGCAGCCCCTGGCTTCATAGACTGACTTCTCCTGTTGTGAACACCAATCAACCCCTCGGCGCCACTGAGCTAAGGTGTGGGGAGTATGGTATTTCCAGTGTGCAGCGATCAGTAGGGCTGTCCATAGAAAGGTCTTTTCAGCTCTCGTGCCATCCACGCTATCTTTGACCCCCAGCAAGATCACCCTGGGGGACAAGTGGACTTCCCACCCTATGATCTTGGTGAGTTCTGCTGTTTTGGCATACTAGTATCTTTGAATCTTGGGGCACATCCAAACCATGTGATAGAAGTCGGCTGGGATGGCGTCACACCGTGGGTAAGTAAGTAGGTGTCATTATTATTATGTGAAATTGTATTCAATCTACCTCGGATGGATTAAAATCTAAATAGGCTCTGCTGTGTGTCAGACTTGTTAACTGCAGATCACATACAGATGTTAGCAGGGAGCTTTTAACTCACCTATGCATCTGTTATCAGTTGTTTCATATTCAGTACGCGTTTGCTGAATGAACTGAATCGTGTTCACGTTTTTCTTTTTTTTTCCAGAATACGATGCCCTCATAGTGACACTGACAGACCTGTTCAGTTAATCCGTTTCTAGAGGATAGTTCAGCTATCTTCTGTTCGTGCTTATTCTTCTGTCAGTGCTTATTTTGTACAAATATAGTGCGAGGGGGGAGGTCTTCGACTGTAGCTGGCATTACCCACGGCTCCTGCTGTTGAATGGCAATTTCAGAATTACACCTAGCATTAGAGAAGACCTGGAAGTGCAAGTTCTGTGTGTGTATATATATATATATATATATATATATATGTTTTAGTTCATTGAACTGGTAAACACTCAGCTAGCGTATGTTGCTCAAAACTTAACAGAGAGCGCCACCTTGTGCAGTATTGTCTTAAATAGGTGTTGTCATTTAGAAGCAAGTTCCGGTGCCAACCACCTGCAAAGGCTTCCACAAGTTAAGCACTACATTGGTAGAGATTGAAAAATATTACTCTGATTTTAAATGTATAAACTAAAAATATCTTCCAAGGCAACGTTTTGGCCTAGAATTTCTTTGCCATTGAAATGAAAATCCTTGATTATTGTTGTGCCTGACAGACAAGCTTCTAGTAACAGGTTTGTTTAGAAATGTGACCGAAATAATTATTTTTGAAAGTGTACCCCTTTATTTAAAAAAGACAGAAGAGAGATAGAGGGCCAATAATGGCTGGCATAGACCTTTTGCTCCAACATTCCAATTTCTGTCTTTCTGTTTCTGCCTGTTATAGTTCAGTATTATCTGGGATTTCCAGATGTAATATTTTAACAGCATTGTAGGCCTTAGTCCTCGGGTAATACCAGCTGTTAAAAGCCCTCTCTGTGGTTCTAATCCGGAGCCACATTCTGTAAGAGAGATACGTTACAGATATAGCCCGCTGTAACAGGCTGTAACGCTAGATTCAGAGTTGCCACAGAAAAGGAGATTTGTATTTTGCGCCCCATATGTCCTATGTTGTGTAGCTCCGCTCCAGGTTTCTTCTTTAAAAACATAACCTTTACCACACGCTCTGCTGTGCTCCACTGCAATGGTGGTTGCATAGATCTTCAGTTTGATAAATGTATTGCAGTTACAGCTGAGGGATCAACTGAAAGAAGTTAGAACTTAAGATTTTCATCCTTTTGTGCTTCATAAAGCAGCTACCATTGAGAGGGTCAGGAACACCCGATATTAAGCACCAAGATACAGTTGATTTGAGATGTACACAGTGGGTTGCAGTAACACATTTGTATTAAAATGCAGCCGTTATTTTTCAAAAAATGGAAGTTTATTAAAACCCTCTGCCTGTACCAGAGCCTGCATCCTCCTCACCAAACACCATGTAATGGAAGCTGGGACAAGGACACTGAAGACGGGGGACACAGACATTGGGCATGGAGACAGGGACAGTGGATCAGGGAAAGACTGTCATTGGGACATGGAAGGAGAGACCTGGTACTTGGGCAGGGACACCTAGATGCTGGAACAGGGAAAGACTGGGATTGGGACAGGGAGAGACAGAACTGGTAACCCCGGAGAGTGAGACAGGCTTGAGAGAGGCGTGGTAACCTGGACAGTGAGAAGGGTCCCCCAGATGCTATGACATGGAAAGACTGGACTTGGGACAGGGAAAGAGAGACCTGGTAACCTCGACAGTGGGGCGGAACACCCAGATACAGGGACTGGGAAAGTCTTACACTCGGGCAGTGAGGGACATACAGGGGGAATACAATCATTAGGATAGAAAAAAACAGTTAATAGAATATATTATTATTGGGCCAGAGATATGGAAACACAGGAACAAAGGACCAAAGATCCAGGACAGAGGAAGATGGACAGTGGGCATGGCGAACAAGCACTAGGATATGAAAACACAGGCACTGG
Source organism: Pleurodeles waltl (assembly GCF_031143425.1). Classification (NCBI taxonomy): domain Eukaryota; kingdom Metazoa; phylum Chordata; class Amphibia; order Caudata; family Salamandridae; genus Pleurodeles; species Pleurodeles waltl. Next base: position 272,929,901 of record NC_090448.1, on the reverse strand, counting down.
GACAAAGAACCATTGAGATGGGAGCACACTTACACAGCGCCAGAGAAACGGCATGACCAGGAAATGAGACCAACACCAGAACTCGAAGTGTAGGGCTTCAGGGAAGCACGTAGGACAGGGAAGTTTGGGAGGCCGGAACAGCGAAACTTGACATGACCACTTTAGTCAACGCTGTCACTGCCTCATGCTTCAATACCTTGAAGATGCGGAGGAAGGTAATCAAATTTATCCCACTCAGCGAACTGAGAACTGTCCCGCACGCCTGCTCACAAACAAGCTGGACTACGAGAACCAAGATCATCAAAAACTCACCATTAGGCTGCAGACCGTTCAGAACTCGGTGGCCAGAATCACTCTCAACCTCCCATGCCACACTCACATCACACCGCACCGGAAAGTGCTCCACTGGAGCCCCAGACACAACCTAGCACAATTTAAGGTCCTCACCCACACTTTCAAGGGACCTCACAACACTGACCCAGCATACCTTAACAATAGCATCTGATTTCTCAAACATTCCTACCTGCTTGTCCGGACTCCTACTTGCACACATCTCACACATATGAAAAACTAGATCCGGCAGTCAAGCTTTTGCCTACATTGCTCCAAATGCATGGAACTACCTCACTACATTAAAGAGCCTCCTCCCTACTTCTTAAATTCTGCAAGACGCTGAAGACCTGGTATTGTGGCATCCATGAAATAAAGACGTGTCACACAGTGGTAGGAATATTCAACACCTTTTATTTTCAGTGCCCGTTACAATCTACATGTTCCTCAGCGACCGGCATCCCAGGACTGTCTCACCAAACGCTCACTCTGGAATGCCGCTCCCTGAACCAACCCCAGCATTACACACAGAGTCCTCATGCAGCGCCATAGATCTTAAGCACTCATGAGAACTCTGAACATAACATTGCTTTTCAAGTAGTCCCACTAGGCACCAGGAACCTCCCCCCAGGTGAGTGTCTGCTATACAAATCTGCATAACGTACAGGCCTCACACAGTGGATATGAGGGTAAGGGAAATAGTCTCCCTGGGATTACAAAATAGGCCTCCCACTGCAAGAATGGTAGAGACAAAGGGCAGGGGAACTCGCACTGTAACAGGGAATCACTGTCCCCAGAGAGGGAAAAGTGGGATAGGGGAACACAGATATCAGGATAGGGTAGCATGGATGCTGGTAAAGACAGATAAAGGCCCAAGATAACAGGGCAGGAAACACACGTTTAGGGGTGGGTGAAAACGGGCACCTAGGTAGGGGTACCAATATTGGGATGGAGAAACACAGCAGGGTGGAGGTGTGAACACTGGAACTAGGAAACATGAGGCTTGGAAAATGAAATTACAGGCCTAGGACGAGAACGTTGACTGTATGACAGGAGACACATGCACAGGACTCTGGAGTAGAGTACCTGGATAGGAGAACACAAAACAGGTGAATACAGATACCTGGACTGGAAATTCATCACAGATATCATCTTTGGATCAGGGGTGCCAGTCTGTAGCAGGAGTGCCATGACTGGGAGATTGAAGTGGATTACAAGGTGTTGGTGCAGTGGAATATGGCCATTGTGATAACAGGACATGAATTTCGTGACAGAGGAACTCATTAACATTGGCTCAAAGACAAGAGTGGAGGGAGCCCTGGGCAAGTCATGGAAACAGATTCAGGAACACGTGAAGGTAGGCTCAGGAACTGACAGACCGAGGAGGAATCAACATGCTGGGACAGAAAATCTCACACTTTGGCCCAGGGAATAAATGGGCTTTGTGACAGGGACATCTAACACAGGAATTGGAACTGGGGCTCACAAGCACGAATAGAGAAACGGGGTCAAGGACCAAATTCATGGAGGTGGGACAGCAGGGAATCAATGATAAGGAAGTGTAGACTGGCAAGAGGTCGGGAAACCACACGGTCTAGAGAAAACGGGTAGGGGGAGAGACTGCACCCCCAATCATACATCACTTATGGAAATTACAAGTCACAGATCATCAACATGTATATTTGCTTTCCTGGAAAATTTCTGTTTGACTGCATTTCTTTTTGCCGAATTCATTACTTGATGGTTAACAGTGCCCAGTGCCGTTGCAAATTAATCTCTTTTTACCTCTGCAAACTCTGTCCTGTTCCACTGCCATAAGGTGATGTACAAATGGGTCCCTTAAATTCTTCTCAGTGTGTCTCAAGCACTAGTCCTCCAGGTTAGTCTGCTCAGAGACGCTCTGCACTGCTGGTGGTTGCGATCTTATGTTTTTTTTTTTTTTTATCAGAGGCAACGTTGTGCATCCTTTAGAATCTCAGAAGCACTCTGTAAATTCATGTTGTGCCATTCCAAACATAAAATCTATTGCACATGGCATATACACATATGGAAAATCAGAAATTGTGCCCAATGGGCTAGCATTCTGTCCTGTATATTGAAGAATCCCCATCATAGGTTTTGCAATACTTCATCTCCACAATGATTTTACTTAACCATGCACATCACAACTTCATGTTGCATGTATAATTATCTGTTGGAAACCAGTTGCGGTTATCTGTTTGTCACAAGCTGCTGTTTTCAACAGGTAAAGTGTGACCCGTAATAGCTGTTCAAACCTTAGCTGACGGGGTAGATAGAAAATCATGTGCATAATGAAAGGAAGAGTGCTTTATCCGGGGGAAATTCTTATGTTTGTGGTACGTTTATGAATTAAAAATAAACGATGACTGAAAACCTGTAAATATTAACGTCTTTTCCTTCCTACATTGCAGAAAGCCATGGCCAATTTAGAGATATCAGTTAAAAATGTATTCTACAAATAGTGGGCACGCTGTTGTGGATGCATTTCCTACAGACTGCAAATTCGCCATGGCTTTCTACATGGTAAGAGGGTTATGTGTGGTACCTGATGAGCATTCTTTCAAAATTCAACCCCTTCGTGTTCCTTGAACAGTGGAGGTGTCGGTGTCACAACTGGCTAGGAATGGAATCCATGATGAATACAGCATATACAATCTGTTCGCTTTACTTTCCTATGAGGACTCAGACATGTAATGTTTTTGCTCTGAGAATATTAGTAATATGTTGATGTAATGTTGCACTTGTTGTCTTCAGTTCTTAGAAATGTTTTTTTACTTTGAAACTTTTGTTAGCAGTTTTGATTTGTAAGCCTTTTCATTCTATTACATCGGGATCATTAAAATAGAAAAATGCTTTTCTTGATGCTTTTCTTTAGCTAGATGCTTTTCTTTAGCTAGAATCAAACATGACTTAACTTCATTGTTTGGGAAACCATATTCCATATTTTATCACAGCAAGCTAGTCCTCAAAACTTTCTCCTCTTTTTGTCTAACATTCTTTGGGAATTTCATGCGAAAGAGGGAATTGTTCTTTCTGCCTTTTCACTATCCTCCACATTACGAGGTTGCTGGGCCCACCCTCCAACCTACTGCCATCCCCGCCAGGATCCAAGATACTGATGGGCTGACGGTGGTCCTGGTTGCAATCAGCCAGGGCGGCACTAAAGGCGCCGCTGAATTCAGCGCCGCCCTGCTGATTACAGCCTTGTTCTCTGCTAGCCTTTTCATGGCGGTTTCACCACCATGAAAAGGCTGGCGGAGAACAAGGTGTAGGGGGCCACAGAGAGGCCCCTGCACTGCCCATGCCCCGTGGCATGGGCTGTTCAGGGGTCTCCCTGCCTAGCACCCTTGAAATGCAAACTGTCTGCTGTGCAGAACCCTGTGTGCGGCAGCATTGCTGCCGACTCAGTTATGAGTTGGGAACAATGCTGCTGCACCTTTCCCACTGGGCTGACCGGCAGAAGCTTTGGCTTCCGTTGTCAGCCCAGTGGGAAAGTTGTAATGGGGCTGGTGGGGAGACTCGTCTTGAGTTTGCCAGATGGATGTTGCCGTCCACCAAACTCCGAATGACCCCCATAAGATTGGTTTTGCCCAGCTCATGACCTGGCCGTCTGAGTCTTATAGACAGGGACGTCTGATCGCCCCATGCCACCTGCACGCTTTGCAAATTAATATTTGTGCCATCTTCTTGCACATCCCCAGAGAGCAATATACATAATTTCTGGGCATACCTGATGCTCTGGCACACAATGCAGTCAGCTGATGAGTATGTATGTTTAGCGCCAGTTTGCGGAGTGAAAAGACAGCCTTTCTAGGTGCACCTAAAACGCATAAAGTCAGTCCCTCATCCTCGTGATGGCTTTGGTGGTCAATGGATTCCTGAACGTCACACTGTCCTACCAAGAGAGTTCTGGGTTCAGCCGGTAGAATGCTTGGCAGTAACATATAGTGATCTTCTGTATGAACTCAAGAAATTTTAAAATAGTCATTTTATTTGCTGTTTTACAGCATCACAATCCTCGATTAAAAAATATACTACAATGCATTGGGATAATAAGTTTTTTTTGGCTTTAGGTGGGGCACATTGTTTCCAAGACCTTCGACCCAAATAGATTCTTACATAAATTGCCAATCACTGAACTAGATCTGAGTGAAAAAAATGCAAGTTCATCTCCACACATGCCTCTTCCCAACACGCACACACTTGTTAAGCACATCCAGTGACATTTTCATCTGTTGATAATCACTTATCTCTTTCACTTTAAATCAAATGATTGATTTAAAAGTCATTCAAAGTGAAAACATTTTAACATTGTACGTCAGTTTGGAGCATCTTTCAATGATAAATTAAAATGTGCTGCATGTAGATTTTTAAAAAGGATAGCGGTTTTGTTTGTTAAAATGGGTGCGGCACACAGATCCAGCAACATATTTTATTTGCTCATTGATAGAAAGCTGAGGGATGATATTGAAAATGAGGCATATACATGCAGCTTCCTGGTCAATTTTACAGAAATAGACACCCAGGCAAAAACAAAGCACTGCAGCTAGAATTAATTGGTTTGTGTAGAGGAATTGATTTTGCTGCCTCTTTCTCCTATTGCTTAAGACAGTTGCCTGGAGGTGTGCCAGGTTACAAGGCCTGCAGTGGCTTGATGCGAAACTGTTTGGTCTTACAGGTAATCTTGCAATTCTGCACCTGAAATAAGTGTGTGATCGTAGGAAAGTCAGCGTAAATGCTAGTGATCTTAGTTTCTCAAAATGCCAGAGCTGAGAGAATGTTTCAACATTTAAACACAAAAACTTTTATTGGACTTTGGCATAACAGACATAAAAGTAATCACAACCGATGCATTTCGGCACAACGTCTTCAACCAGGCCTAGACGTACTCCATGACAGGCACTCTTTCAATACATCACCTTCCACTATTTTCTTAGCCCAATGTACTGGACTGCTAACCCATCCTGCTACATGGCTATATTCATCCTCCATTTTCACGCCAAATATATAACCCCTTCAATGATGTATGTTACACTCCCCAATTTTTATAGAAGGCTCCTCATAAAGCAAATTATTCTTATCAATACTTTTTACTATATTTAGGGTGCTTGTAGAATGGTATTTTTTACATAAAGTGCATATGTTAAGGGTACCTAAAGGGTCAAGTACTAGTCATCCTCCCACCCCCACAGACCACGCACCAAACCTCGGCGTCGTCCTCTACTCTGCGCTCACCATGACCAGACAGGTCAACTCCGTTGCATCCACCTGTTTCCACACCCTCTGACTCCTATGGAAGATTTTCAGATGGATAGCAAGCGACTGCCACAAAACCTTGACACGCCTTGATCACAAGCAGACTTGACTACAGCAACACTCTCTATGCCGGAACCATCAAGAAGAATGTGAGCAAGCTGCAACAAATCCAGAACGCCACGGCCAGACTCATCCTGAACATCCCCTGCCGAGAACACATCACAGGACACCTGAGAGACCTCCACTGGCTCCCTATCGAGAAGAGAATCAACTTAAAACTCCTTGTACATGCCTACAGAACCCTCCACAACATGGGACTCAGCTACCTCAACCAGCGCATCACCTGGGACTCCCCTTCTAGACCTCTCCGCTCCTCCCAGCAGTTGCTCGCTACCGTACCCCGCATAAAGAAGGTCTTAGCTGGAGGAAGATCGTTCACCTACCTGTTGGCAAAAGGTGGAACACTTTACCTCTCCACCTCAGTCAGTCGCCATCGTTACCTCAATTCAGGGAGGACCTCAACACCTGGCTCTTTGACTGAACCCTGAGGACATACCCCACTAGTCCCTTGAGACCCTATGGGTGAGTAGCGCGCTCTAAAATAACTGATTGATTGATCCTCACAAACTAAATAAAATGGCAATGCTCTGTTGCAATACAACTCCACATAATGCAGTAAGAAGTATTTACTAGTCATCTACATCACATGTACAGTGCTTTCCTGAGATGTCCCCTCATATTTAGTGTATTATATTTTAAGAGTGCACACAGTATTACACACTAAATGGTAGGTACTACTACTCCCCATCACATATAAAGTGCTGAATCTTCCTTAAACACGCTCCCTAAACATAAAGTGCTAGAGTCTACTAAAGTGCACCTAATATAATGCATATATAGATCTTTTAGGTCCTATGTTGAAAAGAGGCATCTGTGAGTTCGGAGATAGTACTCCAGCAGTATTTCTTTACATACACTTGAAGGCCTATGTGAATTTGCCCCAAAACATCCAATATTGTAATTTCCAGGTAATATACACATACCTGTTGTCAAAAAAGAAAGGACTGTTCTCTCTGCGCTTTTACTAATAGGGAGTTAGATGTTTTGGTGCCCATACCCAAAGGCATGTAGGAGTACTGAAGTAGTAATCCAGAATCTGCAACAACATATGTGTTTGATGGCATATGTAGCTGCAGATACACATGCTTGGCGTAAGTCCGCCATTTAGTGTTGGGCTCGGAGTCTTACAAGTTGATTTTCTTCAAAGAAGCTTTTTCAAGTCACAAGATTGAGTGACGGCTCCTCTCGGTGCATGGGCATCGATTGAGTCCTTTGTTAGATTTTCTTTCTGCGGTCGGGTTTGGACACATTTCTTCTTGCTCTAGTACTATCTGAACTTTTCTATTCTTTCTCTAAATGTCTGTATCGTTTCTCAAATGTGTTTTCTGACCATATTCGATCCGATTGTATTGTTTGGGTCGAGTAAACGCCCTTGCGGTCGGCCACGCCCTTCTCGGGCCTACTTCGACACTGGTCGTTGGATCGGACTCCGTTTCGCTTTTGCCCTTGGTGCCACGCCAAGTTCCCATACACCGACCAACACTCAATGTGCAACCTCTGCTTCTTTCCTGATCACTAAGAGGAAACCTGTGGGGCATGTCGATCCTTCCGTTCCAAGAAACCTCTGCGGGATCGAAGAGCGCAATGATTAGAGATGGCATCCAAGTCGTCGGAACAAACGCCCAACATTTTTGGAACGGAACAAGCTCAGACTGCAGTTTCCATTACAGATTCTGATTCCGACTGAGACTTCAGTGGGGACAACCAAGTGATTCCAGCAGCGCAATACAAGAGTACATCAGCCGATTCACATCACCAGAAACCGTCCAAAAAGACATCAGCACTGGTCTTGGGTCCACCACTGCTTGTTGGCCATGGTCGGACCCAAAAGATAAATCCTAATGACCAACTCTCTGTTTCGGCACCGAAAAAAACTGAAGTGCATTCTGCGTCAACCGAACAGCGTTCCACACCTGTTTCTGGATTGACTCGAAGATTGGAAGCTTCCACTTTGGAGCCAAAACATCCATCTTCCACCTCCGAGCTGAAACGCCCAAAATCCATTTCAGAGCTAAAACCTGTGCTCCAACTGGTGAGTAATCTTCAGAGAAAAGGCCCATACTTGAAGTGATGGATGATAAACAGCACAAAATCCAAATCCATAAAGATACTGGAAGGATTATTGCTTCTCCTCCTCCTCCTCCTCCTCCTACAACTAAAAGGAAATTAACTTTCCAAGAGACTTTAGAAGCTGGGCCTTCACCTGTAAAAAAAATTCAAGCACAAGAAGAAACCAAAGGCAGTACATCAGCCTTCACGACCACATTCTCCTTTGCTTCATGCTTCTCCACCACCTGATACTCCACCACCATCACCTACACATTTTTCTCCAAAATCCCCTGTTTCTGGACATGGGAATGAGTTGGGTGACACTTCTTACAATGTAGACCCATAGGATCTTTATGACCCAGGCCCTGTTGCATCTAATGATCCTGATTTATACCCCACTAGGCCATCTCCACCTGAAGACTCCACTGTCTATAATCAGGTCATTTCTAGGGCAAGTACATATTGCAATATGCAGTTGCACTCCGATCCTATAAGAGGATGACTTTCTATTTAACACACTATCCTCTACGCACAAGGAGTATCCATGCCTACCAATGCTCCCAGGCATGCTTAAGCATGCAGATGACATTTTTAAGGAGCCTGTAAAAGCTAGGATAATTACATCAAGGGTGGTAAAAAAATACAAACCGCCCCTTCAGATCCACTCTTTATCACACAACAATTGCCACCTGACTCTATTGTTGTAGTGCAGCAAGAAAAAGGGCAAATAGTCAGTCCACCGGGGATGCTCCTCCCCGATAAAGAAAGCCACAGGTTTGATGCAGCAGGGAAGAGAGTGGCATCTCAAGCTGCTAATCACTGGAGAATTGCCAGCTCCCAGGCTCTTTTAGCCAAATATGATAGAGCTCATTGGGACAAGCTGGAGGAGTTCTTACAATATCTCGCACCAGAACACCAAAAAACAGCACAGCAGATAGTGATGGAGGGCCAGGCTATCTCCAACAAGCAGATTAGATCTGCACTAGATGCAGCAGGCACTGCAGCAAGGGGTATTAACACTAGTGTGATGATCGGAAGGCATGCATGGTTGCGAACTTCAGGGTTCAAACCTGAGATACAACAGACAGTACTCAATATGCCTTCTGACAAACAGCATTTATTTGGCCCAGAGGTGGATACCACCATAGAAAAACTGAAAAAAGACTCTGAGACGGCTATGGGTGGCCTTTACACTTCACCTGCTCGGGGTACTTTTCATAAGCTCTAGTTCAGAGGTGGTTTTAAACCATCAATATCAGAGCCCTCTACATCCCATCAAAAGCAGGGACAACAATATTACACTAGAGGGTCTTTCAGAGGATCCTACAAAGGAAACAGCTTTGGAGGTATAGGCAAATCCACTGCAACACGAGGTTCCTCCACCTCCTCCAAACAGTGACTCTCTACACATCCCCACACAGTATACATCCCCTGTGGGAGGAAGACTGGACGTTTTCTACAAACAATGGCACAACATTACATCAGATCAATGGGGGCTGTCAATTATCCAAAATGGTTATTGCCTAGAACTCATATCTACTCCACCAAACATTCCCCCTCGCTCACACAGGCTTTCTCTAGAACACCTCAGTTTGTTAAAACAAGAAGTAAAATCACTTCTACCCAAAGGTGTAATAGAGATGGTACCTATACCTCAAAAAGGGGCAGGAGTATATTCTGTATACTTCCTTGTACAACAAACGGATGGTACCCTCAGACCAGTCCTATATCTCAGACCCCTCAATCAGTACATCCTCTCAGAATTTCCACATGTTTACTGTTCAGGATGTCATTCCCCTACTACAAAAACAAGAGTACATGACAGCATTAGAATTAGAAGATGCTTTCTTCCACATTCCCATACATCCTGCACATCGCAAATACCTAAGAGTTGTGATAGCAGCCAAACCCTACCAGTTCAAAGTGCTACCTTTTGGGGTAACTGCAGCACCAAGGGTATTCACCAAATGCCTGACAGTAATTGCAGCATACCTCAGAAGGCAACATATACATATCTTTCCCTATCTGGACGACTGGCTCATAAAAGTCATCACTATTGTGACCTGTCAACAGCCCACACTATACACAATCGATACCCTACACAGTCTAGGGTTCACAATCAGTTACCAAACATCTCATCTGCAACCAGCACAAATACAACCATATCTGGGAGCAATTCTGAACACTGTCAGCATTAGCGTACCCAAACCCACAGAGATTCAAGCTTTCCACAATCTCATAGCTCAGATACAATACAATCAAACTTACACAATAAGGGTTATCATGAAACTGCTGGGAATTATGGCATTTTGCATAGCAATAGTACCCAATGCACTTCTATGCAATGGTGGAATCACACCAACTTATCAAAAGGGCGTCCATTTCAGGACCCTGTGCCAGAGAACATAATCACCAGTGATGCATCAGTGACAGGTTGGGGAGCCCATCTCAACAATCTTACTTTACAAGGAGAATGGGACTTAATTCAACAAACTTACCACATAAATCACTTGGAATTGCTAGCAGTGTTACTGGCACTGAAAGCATTCAAACCACAGATCACACACAAAACAGTGTTGATAAGGAGAGACAACATGACAACAATGTATTATCTGCAAAAACAGGGAGGGGGGCACTCATCTCAATTGTTGCTTCTAGCACAGACAATTTAGAAATGGCCAATTCACAGTCACATTCAACTGCTAGCGGAGTATATCTTAGGGATACACAACCAACTAGCGGACCTCTTAAACAGGACGCAGCAACAAATACACGAATGGGAGATTCACCCACAAGTGATTCAACAGTACTTTCATATGTGGGGAACACCAGACACAGACCTCTTCACAACAAGCAAAAACGTAAAATGCCCAAACTTCATATCCAGGCACCCACACCCTCGATCCAAGGGCAATGCTCCATGGATCAATTAGTCGTGGATATTTGCTTACGCTTCCCCTCCCCTCCCCCTCCCCCTCACCCCCACCTCCCACTAATTCCATTTTCGGTCAGCAAGATCCATCACACCTCGCTCACAATGATATTCATAGCTCCCATGTCGGCACGTCAACACTGGTACACAACTCTATTGGATCTATCTGTAGTACCACATCACAAGCTTCCAAACAGACCAGACCTATTGACTCAAAACAAAGGTCAAATCGGGCATCCCATAATGCTCAAACTGGCGATTTGGCTCTTGATGTCATAGAGTTTAAATATCTACAGCTCCCATCAGAATGTATGGACATTCTAAGGAAAGCACACAAACCTACAACCAGACAGTGCTATGCAGATAAATGGAAATGTTTTGTACATTACTGTCAACCCAAGAACATTGATCTACTTAAAGCATCAGTACAGGATATTGTCTGTTATTTGTGTTACTTACAAAAAGCAAATCTTGCATACTCATCTATTTAAATTAATTTAACAGCAACATCAGCTTAACTCCAAAACAGACAGCATACCTCTTTGTTTAGAATTCCTGTCATAAAAGCTTTTATGGAAGGCCTTAAAAGAGTTATTCCCCCTAGAATTCCACCAGCTCCTGCCTGGAATCTTAACATCGTGCTCACAAGGCTTATGGGTCCACCATTTGAACCCATGCATTCTTGCGCTGTTCAATTTCTTTCACGGAAGATTGCTTTCCTAGTAGCGATTACTTCCTTAAGGCAAGTAAGTGAAATTCAAGCATTTACTTTAGAAGAACCTTTATTCCAAATTCACAAAAATAAAATAGTACTTAGGACAAACCCAAAATTCCTACTCAAAATTGTTTCACCATTTCACATCAATCAGTCAGTGGAGTCTTCTTTCCACAGGCAGATTCAGTTGCTGAAAGAGCTGTTCAGACTCTTGATACCAAAAGAGCTCTCATGTATTACGTAGACAGAACAAAAGATTTCAGAAAATCTAAACAACTTTTTGTGGCTTTTCAGCAACCTCATAAGGGTAATCCTATTTCAAAACCGGGTTTGGCTAGATGGATAGTAAAGTGTATTCAAACTTGCCATCTTAAAGCTAAAAGACAGTTATTATTAACTCCTAAAGCACAATCTACTAGAAAGAAAGGAGCTTCAATGGCATTCTTAGGAAATATACCAGTGGCAGACATATGCAAAGCAGCCACATGGTCCACACCACACATGTTTACTAAACACTACTGTGTGGATGTGTTATCTCGCCAACAAGCAAATGTTGGTCAAGCAGTGCTTAAAACACCATTTCAAGCTACTCCAACTCCTACAGGCTAGCACCTGCTTACTTTAGGATGGGTCTGCTTTTCAGTCTATGCAAAGCATGTGTATCTGCAGCTACACATGCCATTGAACGGAAAATGTCATTTACCCAGTAGACATCTGTTTGTGGCATGTGGTGCTGCAGATTCACATGCGCCCTCCCTCCTCCCCGGAAGCCTGCACCCGCTGTAGTATTTTCTTTCTATTAATATGTATATACATTGCACGGACCTCATCTTTTCTTACTATTTGCAAATAAATATAAATGGGTGTGTGTGTGTACATATACATTTCTTCACTCCTCAACTTCACCCTCCTACGGGAAAACAATCTAACAAAGGACTCAATGGCCATGCGCACTATCACCGAGAGGAGGAGTCACTCGATCTTGTGACTCGTAAAAGCTTCTTAGAAGAAAAACAACTTGTAACATTCCTAGCCCACTGGCGGACTTATGCAAAGTATGTGAATCAGCAGCACTACATGCCACGAACAGTAAGTGACATTTTCCATATTTAACATAGTGGGAGATTAACAATGTGTTCAGATGATTAGGTTTGATATTATTGCAGTAGTGTGTGATTATTCATTATTGAATATTGTTAACAAGTTGGCATTTTACCACTGTATACTTCATCATACTTTTCATAAGCTGCTATGCTATGAAGTTTCGTTTCAATATTTACGTTGCATAGCATTAATACATTCTGCAATCTTGTCTTTACTTGAAAGAAGAGCCTTCTGCCACTTAAAAATTACAACAAATGAACTCCTTTGTTATAGAAGTGAGAAACGACTGAACGTTTATCACCTTAGTAAGACTAACGCCTTAAGGGAAAATCATTTCTGACCAAAACCAGACTTTTTCGATGGAAAGAAAAGTTTTATGTTGGTTTGCAAACACTGTAGCTTGCGTTTTTGTCTTAGCTGTATCGCTGATATCACACAAATCATACGATTTTGTTCCATATGCAGATAACTCGGCTGTATGTGTAGCCGTCCACAGGTTCCCGCTCTTGTGTTATGTTAACGCGGGCGCTGAACCCCAATTAAAACTTTTTTAACTCCACTTTCAGCTTCTCTTTAGATTCCAGTCACATGAGCACCTCTTCAGCGGTTGTGATGTGGCTGTACAGGTCTTAAGACTGATCAGGTTCAGGTATGCCTTACATTGTATGAGGAGGCTCAGCTAATGTACCCTTTAGCTCAGTGCACTAACATGTTTCAGCTGGAATAAGCTTGGTTACAAACAGCTGCCAGCAGGTTTTAATGAGTGCCTTTTAGATGTCCTATTGTGCCCAGTAATGTGTTACCCTGTCAAAGTAGCATTATCTCACAGCATCTAGATACACAAACACTCTTTCCCTTCCAAAGTGGCAGTTTCTCCCCTTTCCTGATGCTTAGATTATTGTATATTAAATTCTTTATAATTATACACTTTCTTCCTCAAGTTATTTTCCTCAAGGGGTTTCCCCAGACAGACTGTAGCGTTGCACACAACATCTCACAGCATCATCTGCACTGGTGCTGGTTTCCAGCCCTCCTAATCTGGTAGGCCAAACCAAATTATAATAAAGGGAAACTAAGGCTAGTCCTAGATTCGGATAACTGCCTTAAATGCACAGGATTATTCCGGAACACTCAAAGACAAGGGGGGGGGGCTCCTGGACACCTTTGCTTTCTCACCGTGCCACAGTACTGACAATTTGTAATTCTTCTTTTCAAAAACTTGATATGTACCCTAAAATGGTTGGCTTTCTCCCTTAAAGTGCTGAAAAAACAAGTTCCTGTACATTCTGGATAGATTACATTTTTTTGTGAAAAGATGTGTATTGGTGTTCCTCTAAATGTGCTATATTCCTGGGCACCTTTTGGTAGAATTATTGCATAACATTTATTCTCACACTTGCAACTTGTGGAAACGTCTGATACCTAGTAGCGAGATTCGGAAGTGCTCTCTGTCAATGGTGGTAAATAAAAGCCTCTCCAGTTTTACCCATGTAAATCCAGACTTTCCATTCCTTCTCCTTCCTTCACACCCACCCCTGTTCCTCACTGTCTGCCAACCACTGAGGGCCTAAATCCATTTTGTTATTTGCGAACTGTTCAAGAGCCTTTGCATGGGGTTTGCTTTTAAATTTCAGTAAAGCACCTTCCCATCATGGTACGAAGCGTATTAAAAATAAAATGTACCCAGTTTGTTCCTTTGCCATCTGCTGTTTGGAGTAACATAACAATAACCTTGATCCAGACAATGTATGATACGCATTAGAAGTAGCTTTGTAAGTGATCACTGGGCTGCATCACTTAACTAGCAAACTGATTCACTCAGGCCCTACCTGATTCGTGCCTTAATTGCTCCATGTTCCAATATAGCGATTCTATACAGAGGAACCCCAGAAGACCATTGCTATTGTTAAATGCTCCTACTCCCATTTGGTACATATTTATATTTAAGTGTGACATAGTGTTGCAGCAGTGCTCGTTAGTGCTGTAACTGTACCCACAGCCTTCTGCTAGTTGTTTAGTGGGAGACCCTGTCCAAGGCTTTACTCATTTGGAGAATGATCCTCTGCCTCGAAACGACCAAGCTTTGAGCATATCCCTTCATGACATCCTGGTAGAACATCTTTAGCAAGAGCTTCAATGTTTGAAGATGTCTGTTCCAGATCATTCTTCCTGAGGGCACTTGCTCTAATTTCAATGTGTGTTTTTATTTAATGTCACCCATACCGTGGCCTCCCTTTTAATGTTATGTGTGTACCCCCTAAAGTTCAAGTTTAGGTGGCTTGATAAATAAACAAAATGATCACAGCCGTGCAGAGGGGCAATTACATTTTTGTGGAAGCACACAACTTCTGCCCAACCAAAACTAATACTCCAGGCTCCCATATGTGTCTGCCAACAGCTGCACTGTCAAGCCAGAGCTTACAAAGTAGAGTAGCAGCACATAGACTGTAAAATTAGCCTTTTTATAAATTGGTGCTTCATAGTGGTCATCAAATCTGCTGTTAAGGTTAGTGTACTAGACAATGTTTGACCTTTCACCTGTTCATTGGGTTTAAGGCGTGTAGTGCACTGCCTCTAATCTATTTAATTTCACAGATATGGGGCAGAACTGTTAACACACCTGTTAGATTTTGCTAAGGGTCTTTTAACGTTTATGAAATGTTCATCTTAATCTTGAAATGTACCAACCTGTTTCCTTCTCAAAACTCATACCAACATCATGGAGAAGATTCTCTATGATCTTGATATCCGAGGACTCCTAAAGATCACTTTAAATATTGGTAAAAAGAACAGGATAGGCTTTCCCACATATGGTGGGAATGTCCAGTGATGGTGACCTGCAGGACATTATCAAGATGCATAATATTCTCCATCCCCCCTTATGTTACCCACGTTATTAGAGGTAAAATGTCATGCAACAATTCACACAGGCAGGTTTTACTCTGGGGTGTCACATCTTGAGAGGTATTGATGTTTACGTTGTCCTTCACACGTTATTTTCTTAAAGATTTACCTGTGCTTCAGAAAACTATATCCTCTCTTTGTTTGGTCTTCAAAGAATGTACACTGCCACCCGCCTTCTCTTTAAAATACCTAGACACGAATCGGCCAAATCATCTCTCTCTGCTCTGCATTGGCTCCCAGTTGATTGTACAGAGATGAAGGAGTTTGTTAAACATGCGGATGTCCTTTCTGATAAATTAAAACAAAGAGGTTATCCCATTAAAGTAATAAGAAACTCGCTTACAAGAGCGAAGTACTATAACCGTGATACACTCTTTCAAGGCAAGAAACATACCAGCACTGACAGGCTGGCATGCGTAATCCATCATTACACTCTAAATGATAGAATCAGAAAAATCATTAATTCTGAATGGCATATCTTGAACACGAATGAAGACTCTGTACATTTAGAGAAGCCATTATTCGCGTTCAAGAGAAATAAAAACTTGTGAAACATTTTGGTTAAATCTCCAGTCAATCACACACAAGACTTGGTGCAAAGATCCATTGTTGGACTCGATCCCAACAGAGGCAATTTCAAATGTGGCAATTGCCATGCTTGTGAAACAGCCATAGTCACACAAAATGTCATATATAATGGGAAGAAAATCGTACCCACTACCATGACGAACTGCAAATCAAAAAACATTATTTACCTTATTGTATGTCCATGTAACCTTGGTTATGTTGGCGAGACATCTAGGGAGTTCAGGGTCAGACTATCTGAACACAAATCCTCTATTAAAACTAGGAAACCTTTTGCCCCCCTAGTTTCCCATTGGGTGGCCTCCAATCACAAGGAAGAGGACATCAGATGGACTATTCTCGAAAAAATACCTCTAAGAGACGATACAGGCTCTGAACAATACAGACAGAAGGAGGTCTATTGGATATTTTTTCTAGAGACTTTTAAAAAGGGCCTGAACGAGGACGTTCCTTGGCATAATGCCCTCTGAGGCCCCCTGTGATGGCTGTGCCGATTTTTATTAGTTCTCTTTTGAGCATTTTTCAGGCTTGCAAGCCCCAACCAATTTTTACTATTTGGAAGGTTAAGTTCACTGAGTCCTTTTAAATAAGACTCCTTCCTTCGAGTTTGAGCCCCTTCACTCTGCATGTCATTACTTCTTTCTACTTTGGCCCATATGATTTTTTTCATTGTTCTTCACTTTATTAGACCTTGGCCTCTACAAGCTTTTCTTTCTTTTATGTTGCTCCACTCCAAGATGGCCGCCACTTTTTGGCTGTTTATTCTTTGGGACGCATATCCCTTGTTTGTCTAGTTTGCCCACATCACCTGCCGGCTATTAGGATTGGGCTTTAAAATATGCGGTTTCAACATGGTGCAGCACAGAAGCCATTACTTTGCCGGATCCTCCCATACGCCTGACAATTCTCTGCCTGTCATTTTGTTTTGATAAGTATTTTTATTAGAAATTACACCTCGAGCGTTAATCTGGCATTGTAGTTGCCGCATCTGTTTGAGTTTATTTATTTAGCATTCTTTGACTGCTCTTTTTACTTTTCCAGCAGTCCTGGCCCCCGTCCCTTAATTTTTGTGGCTATTTTCTTTGTTTGCTCTGAACAGGTAAGAATATTATAAAAAAATCTTTTAGTTTACACTTTTTTGAGCTCTGTTATTACACGAGTCTTCAGAACTTATTCTTAACATTTCACGAGGTTGGTTATGGGTCCAATCTTTTTTGCATGCAGGGCCATTTTCTGCTCTTCAATCTGAGGCAAGCGTCCGTTGCAAGTAATGATGCTATAAGCTGCAACTTTTTCAGCATTGACGCTATGCAGACCTTTGAATTGAACTTCCTTATATCTCGAGGTTTCTTTTGGCTGTCATTTTACAGTAGCATTTTGGAGACCTTGAAGGCCTTTTTACTCACAGATTCCGGTGCACACACTTGGGGGGTCATTATGACCCTGGCGTAAGGCGAGAGGCGGCGGTAAGACCGCCAACAGGCTGGCGGTCTTTTTTTTTGTATTATGACCATGGCGGTTACCACCATGGTCATCCGCCGGTTCTCCGTTCTGCCCGCCAGGGCGGAGACGACCGCCGGGCTGGAGACCAGGGTCTCCAGCCCGGCGGCCGTCACTATACCGCCGCCGGTATTTTGACCCGGCTTACCCCCAGGGATTTCATGCGGTTTGAAACCGCCATGAAATCCATGGCAGTAAGCACTATCAGTGCCAGGGAATTCCTTCCCTGGTACTGATAGGTGTCTTCCCAACCCCGACTCCCACCCCTGCCACCCCCCAAAGATGGCAGGACCTCCCTCCCCACCCCGACCCCCAACATAACAACACTCATGCACACACCACATGCACGCAGGCACCACCAACACACATACACGCACACACACCGACATACATGTCAACATCCACACACTCAGTCAGACACACACACCCACATTCAAACATACACGCACACATCCATACAGACATACCTACAGATATACACGCACTCATTCCCATACACACAACACCCCCGCAAGCATACACGCACTCACACACCCCCTCTACATACACACACGCACACCCTCACGCACGCACGCACACAACACACAACACCCCCCTCCCCTCACGGACCATCGACTTACCTGGTCCGACGATCCTCCGGGAGGGGACGGGAGCCATGGGGGCTGCTCCGCCGACACCACACCGCCAACAGAACACCGCCACAGGACGTGATTCGCTGGGCGGGGTTCTGTTGGTGTGGCGGTGGAGGTGGAGCAACGTCCACTTCCCCGCCGCCCGCCAGTATGACTGTGGGCGATCTCCGTCCGTAAAAGGACGGAGAGCTGCCAACGGTCATAATAGGCCGAGCGGCAAACCGCCACCACTGGTGGTCTTCCGCACGGTGGTCCCTCAGTGGTCTTGGAAAAAAAACGCTGAGGTCAAAATGACCCCAATGGTAACATACGTATATTTTAGATGCTCCCTGTACATCTATTTTTGATTGAGATAGATGGATATATTTATGTTCGATGGCATCTGTCGCTGTAGATACACATGGTATGCATGAGCTCGCCATCTGGTGTTGGGTCGGAGTGTTACAAGTTGTTTTTCTTCGAAGAAGTGTTTTCGAGTCACGGGACCGAGTGACTCCACCTTCTGTGCTCATTGCGCATGGGCGTCGACTCCATCTTCGATTGTTTTCTTTCCGCCATCGGGTTCGGACGTGTTCCTGTCGCTCCGAGTTTCGGAACGGAAAGATAGCTGAAGACGGAAGATTTTCGACGGTATCGTTGCGATCCGGTTAGAGATAGACACATACGACGACGCGTTGAACATCGAAGCGCCTCGGTGCCCTTCGGGGTAGATTTCGGCACCCCGTCGGGGCCTAGTCGGCCCGACCGCGTGGAGGACAACGCCGATGGATCGGACCCCGTTTCGATTCTGCCCCGAATGCCACAACAAATATCCTTATACGGACCTACACTCGGTCTGTAATCTGTGCCTGTCACCCGAGCACAGCGAAGAATCCTGTGAGGCCTGTCGGGCGTTCCGGTCCCGAAAAACTCTGCGCGACCGTCGAGCGAGAAGACTCCAGATGGCGTCCACGCCAAAAGAGCGTCGACAGTTCGAGACAGAAGAGGAACAGGAGGAATCCTTTTCCATCCAGGACTCAGACTCCGACGAGCTACACTCTACAAGAACTGTGAGTAAGACGTCGAGATCAAACCTTAAAAAAGGAAAGAAGGCCCAGGGGACGCCACTGCCAACCGGCCATGGCTCCACCCAAATTCTCGGTGACCAACAATCGGCACCGAAAAAGGCCCATCCAGTGTCGAGATCGTCCGACTTCGGTCGAGACACCGGCACGCAGCCTCCTCGGGACCGAGAGAGTGCTAAACACAAGCATCGACACCGAGAGTTCGGTGTCGACACGGATCGACGCCGAGACAGTGGCGCCGAAGACCATAGAGGCCAAGAATTTTCGGCACAGAAAAAGAGGAAGGTTACCTCGGAGCCGAAAAAACAATCGACTGGGTTTTCGGAGCCGAAAAAAGCGACATCAGACCCTGTTTCTGGCTCCTACACTGAAGAGCATTCTATGTCTTCTCAAATGAAGAAACATAGATTTGAACAAGAACTGCAATCCACTGACGTGGATCACACGCAAAAGCGTATCTTTATTCAGCAGGGGACTGGGAAGATCAGTACCCTTCCACCTGTCAAACGAAAGAGAACGCTTCAGTTTACTCCTCAGCAACAAACAGCACAAAAGGTAACACCTCCTCCCTCGCCTCCACCTGTAACTCCGGCTTCGCCAACTTACACCCCGTCACATTCGCCAGCTCACACCGCCATGAGCCACGGTGACCAAGATCAGGATGCGTGGGACTTGTATGACGCACCAGTGTCTGATAACAGCCCAGACACATACCCAACTAGGCCATCACCACCGGAAGACAGCACAGCCTACTCACAAGTGGTGGCTAGAGCAGCATTATTCCATAATGTGGAACTACACTCGGAACAAGTAGAGGATGATTTTTTATTTAACACCCTCTCCTCAACCCACAGCTCCTACCAAAGCCTGCCGATGCTCCCAGGCATGCTACGCCATGCAAAGGACATTTTCAAGGAGCCAGTTAAAAGTAGGGCAGTGACGCCTAGGGTGGACAAAAAGTATAAGGCGCCTCCTACGGACCCTGTATTCATCACCTCTCAGCTGCCACCAGACTCTGTGGTGGTAGGGGCTGCCAGAAAACGGGCAAACTCACACACTTCTGGGGATGCACCTCCCCCAGATAAAGAAAGTAGGAAGTTCGATGCAGCCGGGAAGAGGGTTGCTGTCCAAGCAGCAAACCAGTGGCGCATCGCAAATTCACAAGCGCTGCTAGCGCGATACGACAGAGCCCACTGGGATGAGATGCAGCATCTCATTGAACATCTCCCAAAAGATCTGCAAAAAAGAGCAAAACAGGTTGTTGAGGAGGGTCAAAACATTTCCAACAATCAAATACGCTCCTCCATGGATGCAGCAGACACGGCCGCAAGAACCATTAATACGTCGGTTACCATCCGTAGGCACGCATGGCTCAGAACGTCTGGATTCAAGCCAGAAATTCAGCAGGCAGTGCTTAACATGCCAGTAAATGAGAAACTTCTGTTCGGTCCGGAGGTCGACACAGCCATAGAAAAGCTCAAGAAGGACACTGACACTGCCAAGGCCATGGGCGCACTCTACTCCCCGCAGAGCAGAGGATCTTATAACACCTTCCGCAAAACACCTTTTAGAGGAGGGTTTCGGGGTCAGGCCACACAAGCTAGCACCTCACAGTCCGCACCGCCCACCTACCAGGGACAGTACAGGGGAGGTTTTCGGGGCCAGTATAGAGGGGGGCAATTTCCTAGAAATAGAGGAAGATTTCAAAGCCCCAAAACCACTACCAACAAGCAGTGACTCACACGTCACTCACCCCTCCCACACAACACCAGTGGGGGGGAGGATACATCAATATTACGAAGCATGGGACAAAATAACTACAGACACATGGGTCCTAGCAATTATCCAACATGGTTATTGCATAGAATTCATGCAATTCCCTCCAGACATACCACCAAAATCACAAAATTTATCAAAATACCATTCACAGCTTCTAGAGATAGAAGTTCAAGCACTACTGCAAAAAAATGCAATAGAATTAGTACCAAGCACACAAATAAACACAGGAGTTTATTCACTGTACTTCTTGATACCAAAAAAGGACGAAACACTGAGACCAATTCTAGACCTCAGGGTAGTAAACACATTCATCAAATCAGACCACTTTCACATGGTCACACTACAAGAAGTGTTACCATTGCTCAGAAAACACGACTACATGACAACCCTAGACCTCAAGGACGCATATTTCCATATACCAATACATCAATCACACAGGAAATATCTAAGGTTTGTATTCAAAGGAATACATTACCAATTCAAAGTATTGCCTTTTGGTTTAACAACCGCTCCAAGAGTATTCACAAAATGCCTAGCAGTAGTCGCTGCACACATCAGAAGGCAGCAAATACATGTGTTCCCGTATCTAGACGACTGGCTAATCAAAACCAGTTCGCTCACACAATGCTCAAACCACACAAATCAAGTCATACAAACCCTCTACAATCTAGGGTTCACCGTCAACTTTGCAAAATCAAACATTCTGCCAAGCAAAGTACAGCAATATCTAGGAGCCATAATAGACACGACAAAAGGAGTAGCAACGCCAACTCCACAAAGGATCCACAATTTCAACAGGGTCATTCAACACATGTCTCCAAACCAAACAATACAAGCAAGAACAATACTACAGCTCCTAGGCATGATGTCCTCATGCATAGCCATTGTCCCAAACGCAAGACTGCACATGAGGCCCTTACAACAGTGCCTAGCCTCACAGTGGTCTCAAGCACAGGGTCACCTTCTAGATCTGGTGTTGCTAGACCGCCAAACTTACCTATCGCTTCTATGGTGGAACAGTATAAATTTAAACAGAGGGCGGCCTTTCCAAGACCCAGTGCCACAGTACGTAATAACAACAGATGCTTCCATGACAGGGTGGGGAGCACATCTCAATCAACACAACATAAGAGGACAATGGAACATACATCAAACAAAACTGCATATAAATCATCTAGAATTATTAGCAGTTTTTCAAGCACTAAAAGCTTTCCAACCAATCATAACCCACAAATACATCCTTGTCAAAACAGACAACATGACAACGATGTATTATCTAAACAAACAAGGAGGAACACATTCAACGCAGTTAAGCTTGTTAGCTCAAAAAATATGGAAGTGGGCAATCCACCATCAAATTGGTCTAATAGCACAGTTTATTCCGGGGATCCAGAATCAGCTGGCAGACAATCTCTCTCGAGATCACCAGCAAGTCCACGAATGGGAAATCCACCCACAAATTCTGAACACCTACTTCACACTCTGGGGAACACCACAAATAGACTTATTTGCAACAAAAGAGAACGCAAAATGCCAAAACTTCGCGTCCAGATACCCACACAAGCAATCCCAAGGCAATGCCCTATGGATGAACTGGTCAGGAATATTTGCTTACGCTTTTCCTCCTCTACCTCTCCTTCCTTACCTAGTAAACAAATTGAGTCAAAACAAACTCAAACTCATTTTAATAGCACCAACGTGGGCAAGACAACCCTGGTACACAACACTGCTAGATCTGTCTGTAGTACCACACATCAAACTGCCCAACAAACCAGATCTGTTAACGCAACACAACCAACAGATCAGACACCCGGACCCAGCATCGCTGAATCTAGCAATCTGGCTCCTGAAATCCTAGAATTCGGACACTTACAACTTAGCCAAGAGTGTATGGAAGTCATAAAGCAGGCCAGAAGGCCATCCACTAGACACTGCTACGCAAGTAAGTGGAAAAGATTTGTTTGGTACTGCCATCATAATCAGATACAACCACTAGAGGCAACTCCAAAACATATAGTAAATTACTTGCTCCATTTACAAAAAGCAAAGCTAGCCTTCTCTTCTATTAAAATACACCTTGCAGCAATATCTGCATACCTGCAAACTACATATTCAACTTCCTTGTATAGGATACCAGTTATCAAAGCATTCATAGAAGGGCTTAAAAGAATTATACCACCAAGAACACCACCTGTTCCTTCATGGAACCTAAACGTGGTTCTAACAAGACTCATGGGCCCACCTTTCGAACCCATGCACTCTTGCGGAATACAATTCCTCACCTGGAAAGTTGCCTTTCTCATCGCCATTACATCTCTAAGAAGAGTAAGTGAAATTCAAGCGTTCACAACACAAGAACCTTTTATACAAATACATAAAAATAAGGTCGTCCTACGACCTAATCCAAAATTTTTACCAAAAGTTATTTCTCCATTCCATCTAAATCAAACGGTAGAACTACCAGTATTCTTCCCACAGCCAGATTCTGTGGCTGAAAGAGCACTACATACATTAGATGTCAAAAGAGCATTAATGTACTACATTGACAGAACGAAGAACATCAGAAAAACTAAACAGCTATTTATTGCATTCCAAAAACCTCATGCAGGTAACCCAATATCAAAACAAGGTATAGCCAGATGGATAGTTAAATGCATCCAAATCTGCTACCTTAAAGCAAAAAGACAACTGCCCATTACTCCCAGGGCACATTCAACAAGGAAAAAAGGTGCTTCAATGGCCTTTTTAGGAAACATCCCAATGCAAGAAATTTGTAAGGCAGCCACTTGGTCTACGCCTCACACATTCACCAAACACTACTGTATAGATGTGCTATCCGCACAACAAGCTACAGTAGGTCAAGCTGTATTAAGAACTCTATTTCAGACAACTTCTACTCCTACAGGCTAAACCACCGCTTATGGGGAACTAACTGCTTACTAGTCTATGCATACCATGTGTATCTACAGCGACAGATGCCATCGAACTGAAAATGTCACTTACCCAGTGTACATCTGTTCGTGGCATCAGTCGCTGAGATTCACATGGACCCACCCACCTCCCCGGAAGCCTGTAGCAGTTCAGAAGTTACCTTCAATTTTGTACATTTGTATATATATTACTTAATCCTTTAATAGGTACATACTTACATTTTTCATTGCGCGGGCACTATTACTATAGTACAACTCCTACCTCACCCTCTGCGGGGAAAACAATCGAAGATGGAGTCGACGCCCATGCGCAATGAGCACAGAAGGTGGAGTCACTCGGTCCCGTGACTCGAAAACACTTCTTCGAAGAAAAACAACTTGTAACACTCCGACCCAACACCAGATGGCGAGCTCATGCATACCATGTGAATCTCAGCGACTGATGCCACGAACAGATGTACACTGGGTAAGTGACATTTTCATTTCTACTCACACATAGATTTGAAGAAATGATGCTATGTGCAGTAACGGATCTAACACACTGATGAAGGTGGCTGTTTGCATCATGAACACTTTTCGGAAGCGTAAGCCCACCGAAATTCTTGTTGGCAGGAATAACGACGCATAAACAGATGAAGTAATTCTTTTTCCAAAAAGAACTTCACTTCTAAGACACACCGGATTAACTCGATACTGAGGTTATGAGCATTGATTTCTGAGATACCAACCATTTTTTGGTTGTATGGACTCTGTTTGAGCCTATCATTTGAGACAATGTGGATATTGATTGTTTTTTTGTTATGATTTATATCTGTGACTTATATTTGTCTTGAGAGAAGATTTACGATTTACTATTTATGTTAATGAGATATCCTGTTATGTGTTATTATTTGTGTTTCCGGTGTCTTGATGTTGTCTTTGTTTGTCACATGTTCTACGTGTTTTTAGTCGTATATGGTCCTTGTCTGTATATTTGAATAATTGTTTTGTGTTTTGATCTGGTTAAGGGGGTGTTCTATGTATGATTTTGTTTAACATATTTTGTATGATTTACATGATTTTTGTCCATTTATTTATGGTTTGATCCTTGAAAAAAATATATATGTTCGATGGCATATGTTGCTGCAGATACACATGTTGAGCACAGTCCGCTGCCTGGTGTTGGGCTCGGAGTATTACAAGTTGTTTTTCTTCGAAGAAGTCTTTTTTGGTCACGGGACCGAAGGACTCCTCCCTCTTCGGCTCCATTGCGCATGGGCGTCGACTCCATCTTAGATTGTTTTTTTCCGCTGTCGGGTTCGGACGTGTTCCTTTTCGCTCCGTGTTTCGGTTCGGAAAGTTAGTCAGAATCTCGGAAGAAAGCGTCGGTATTGTTCCGTTCGGTATCGGGATAGTTAGGTACATCGACACCGATCATCGGAAGACTTTGGGGTAGCTTCGATCCCCCATCGGTGCCTGGTTGGCCCGACCGCGTGAACGAACCCCGTTCCGTTTCTGCCCAAAATGTCACAGTAAGTATCCTTATACAGATCAGCACTTGGTCTGTAACTTGTGCTTGTCCCCCGAGCACAAGGAGGATACCTGTGAGGCCTGTCGAGCCTTCCGGTCCAGAAAAACACTCCGGGACCGAAGAGCCAGGCGTCTACAAATGGCGTCCACGCCGACAAAACAACGTTTCAACGACGAAGAGGAAACATTCTCGGTTCCGGACTCAGAATCCAGAGACTCCGACGTCGAACAACAACAACAAACAGTGAGTAAGACGTCGAAAATAAAGACCATCGAAAAAACAAAAGCCCAGGGGACGCCACTGCCAACAGGCCATGGCTCGACCCATAAAACCGGCGACCCGTCGAAGGCGCCGAAAAAGGGCACGCCCATAGCGAAGACACCCGACTCCGGTCGAGGGACCGCCATGGAGCAACCTCGGAGCCGAGATAGCGGCTCCGAGAAGCAAAAACAAGATGCCGGCACCGAAAAACATCGGCACCGAGACACACTGCCGAAAGCCACAAAAATTCAGTCGGTACCGAAGCCGAAAAAAGATTCTCTCTCGGCGCCGAAAAGTTCCACACCTCCTTCCTACACAGAGGAACAAGGAATAAGTGGCCAGATGCACAGATTTGGACAAGAGCTCCAAAGTGTAGAATCAGACTACACACAAAAGAGACTGTACATCCAACAAGACACAGGGAAGATATCAACCCTTCCCCCAATAATGAGAAAAAGAAGGATCGGATTTCTCAAGGATGACGCACAACCACAAGCCAAAGTGGTTAAAAAAGTCACGCCTCCGCCCTCTCCACCACAACAGGCATCGCCGGCACAAACTCCGCCACAAATGCACTCACCAGCGCAAACTACTATAAGTCAAGATAATCAGGATCAAGACGCTTGGGACTTATACGACACCCCAGTGCCGGACAATGATCCCGATTCATACCCCACAAAGCCGTCAACGCCAGAGGACAGTACCTCATACTCGCAACTGGTGGCTAGGGCAGCAGAATTCCACAATGTCCAACTGCATTCCGATCCTATAGAGGATGATTTTTTATTTAACACCCTCTCGGCTACACATAGCCAATATCAATGTCTCCCAATGCTACCAGGGATGTTACGGCACGCAAAACAAATTTTTGAAGAGCCCGTAAAATCAAGAGCCATCACCCCAAGGGTGGATAAGAAATATAAACCACCACCCACAGACCCAGTGTTTATTACTTCGCAGTTACCACCTGACTCCGTAGTAGTAGGGGCAGTTCGCAAAAGAGCAAATTCCCATACATCTGGCGACGCCCCACCTCCGGACAAAGAAAGCCGAAAATTTGATGCGGCAGGAAAGAGTCGCATCACAGGCAGCCAACCAATGGCGCATCGCAAATTCTCAAGCGCTGCTAGCCCGATATGACCGCGCACACTGGGATGAGATGCAACTTCTCATAGACCATCTTCCCCAGGAATACCAAAAAAGGGCGCAGCAAATAGTTGAAGAGGGACAAACGATCTCGAACAATCAAATCCGCTCTTCAATGGACGCAGCCAATACTGCAGCAAGAACAGTCAACACTGCTGTCACCATAAGGAGACACGCATGGCTCCGCACTTCAGGGTTCAAACCTGAAATCCAGCAGGCTGTCCTTAATATGCCCTTCAACGAAAAACAACTTTTTGGCCTTGAAGTGGACACAGCCATTGAAAAACTTAAAAAGGACACAGACACAGCCAAAGCCATGGGCGCACTCTACTCCCCGCAGAGCAGAGGCTCTTTTAGAAAAACTCCATTTAGAGGGGGGTTTCGTGGCCAACCCACAGACACCACCAGCCAACAAACAAGAACCACACCCTATCAGGGTTCATTCCAAAGGGGAGGTTTCAGGGGATATAGAGGGGGTCAATTCCCAAGGAGTAGGGGAAAATTCCAAACTCCAAAAACACCTCCACCTAAACAGTGACTTTCAAGTCACACAACCCCTTCACTCAACACCAGTGGGGGGAAGACTAAGCCAATTCTACCAATCTTGGCAGCAGATTACAACAGACAATTGGGTACTAGCAATAATCCAACATGGCTATTGCATAGAATTCCACAAATTCCCACCAAACATCCCTCCAAAAACACGCAAAATGTCACTACAACATTTAGAACTTTTAGGACTAGAAGTTCAAGCACTACTGCAAAAGGATGCAATAGAATTAGTACCAGTACAACAAAAAAACACAGGAGTTTACTCCCTGTACTTTCTAATTCCAAAAAAAGACAAAACATTAAGACCAATATTAGATCTCAGGACACTAAATACCTACATCATATCGGACCACTTTCACATGGTCACACTACAAGACATCATTCCACTGCTCAAACAGCAAGATTACATGACCACATTAGACCTAAAAGATGCGTACTTTCATATACCGATACATCCTTCTCACAGAAAGTACCTAAGGTTCGTATTCAAAGGAATACATTACCAATTCAAGGTGTTGCTATTCGGAATAACAACTGCACCAAGAGTATTCACAAAATGTCTAGCAGTAGTAGCAGCACATATCAGGAGACAACAAATACATGTGTTTCCTTACCTAGACGATTGGCTAATCAAGACCAACACAGTAAGAAAGTGCACAAACAACACCACATATGTCATACAAACCCTTCACAAACTGGGTTTCTCCATCAACTATACAAAGTCACACCTCGAACCGTGTCAGACACAACAATATCTAGGGGCAACCATCAACACATCAAAAGGAATTGCCACTCCAAGTCCACAAAGAGTTCAAGCATTCCACAAGGTAATAAGTGCTATGTTTCCAAACCAAAAGATACAAGCAAAATTTGTGCTAAAACTTCTAGGCATGATGTCATCATGCATAGCCATTGTCCCAAACGCAAGACTACACATGCGACCCTTACAACAGTGCCTAGCATCACAATGGTCACAAGCACAGGGTCAACTTCTAGATCTGGTGTTGGTAGACCGCCAAACATACCTCTCGCTTCTATGGTGGAACAGCAACAATTTAAACAAAGGGCGGACATTTCAGGACCCAGTGCCTCAATACGTTATAACAACAGATGCTTCCATGACAGGGTGGGGAGCACACCTCAATCACCACAGCATTCAAGGACAATGGGACGTACACCAAACAAAATTTCATATAAATTACCTAGAACTGTTAGCAGTATTTCTAGCGTTAAAAGCCTTTCAACCCATAATAACACACAAATACATTCTTGTCAAAACAGACAACATGACAACAATGTATTATTTAAACAAACAAGGAGGAACACACTCAACACAATTGTGTCTCCTAACACAAAAAATATGGCAGTGGGCGATTCACAACCACATTCGCCTAATAGCACAATTTATTCCAGGGATCCAAAACCAACTAGCAGACAACCTTTCGCGAGATCACCAACAAGTCCACGAATGGGAAATTCACCCCCAAGTTCTGAACAATTACTTTCAAATTTGGGGAACACCCCAGATAGATTTGTTCGCAACAAAAGAAAACGCAAAATGCCAAAACTTCGCATCCAGGTACCCACACCGCGAATCACAAGGCAATGCTCTATGGATGAGGTGGTCAGGGATATTTGCATACGCTTTTCCCCCTCTCCCTCTCCTTCCATATCTAGTAAACAAATTGAGTCAAAACCAACTCAAACTCATACTGATAGCACCCACATGGGCAAGACAACCTTGGTATACAACTCTACTAGACCTTTCACTAGTACCGCATGTCAAACTACCCAACAGACCAGATCTGTTAACACAACACAAACAACAGATCAGGCATCCAAACCCAGCATCATTGAATCTAGCAATTTGGCTCCTGAAATCCTAGAATTCGGACACTTAGACCTCACACAAGAATGTATGGAGGTCATAAAACAAGCTAGAAAAGCTTCCACTAGACACTGCTATGCATCTAAGTGGAAAAGATTTGTTTGCTACTACCATACCAATCAAATCCAACCATTGCATGCCTCTACAAAGGACATAGTGGGATACTTACTACATTTGCAAAAAGCAACCCTCGCTTTTTCATCTATAAAAATACACCTTGCAGCAATATCTGCTTACCTACAAACTACTCATTCATCGTCTCTATTTAGAATACCAGTTATTAAAGCATTCATGGAAGGGCTAAAAAGAATTATACCACCAAGAACACCACCAGTTCCTTCATGGAACCTTAACATCGTCTTAACAAGACTCATGGGTCCACCTTTTGAACCCATGCATTCCTGTGAAATGCAATATTTAACGTGGAAAGTCGCATTTCTCATTGCAATCACATCCCTCAGAAGAGTAAGTGAAATACAGGCATTTACCATACAAGAACCATTTATTCAAATACACAAAAATAAAATAGTTCTAAGAACAAATCCAAAATTTCTACCAAAAGTAATCTCACCATTCCATTTAAATCAAACAGTAGAATTACCAGTGTTCTTCCCACAGCCAGATTCCGTGGCTGAAAGGGCACTACATACATTAGACATCAAAAGAGCACTAATGTACTACATTGACAGAACAAAGTTAATCAGGAAAACAAAACAACTGTTCATAGCTTTTCAAAAACCACACATAGGAAATCCAATCTCTAAACAAGGCATTGCTAGATGGATAGTCAGATGTATTCAAACATGCTATCTTAAAGCCAAGAGAGAATTGCCTATTACACCAAAGGCACACTCAACCAGAAAGAAAGGTGCTACAATGGCCTTTCTAGGAAACATTCCTATGAGCGAAATATGTAAGGCTGCAACCTGGTCTACGCCTCATACATTTACTAAACACTACTGTGTAGATGTACTAAATGCACAACAAGCTACAGTGGGCCAAGCTGTACTAAGAACATTATTCCAAACTACTTGAACTCCTACAGGCTAAACCACCGCTTTTAGGGGAGGTAACTGCTTTATAGTCTATGCTCAACATGTGTATCTGCAGCAACATATGCCATCGAACTGAAAATGTCACTTACCCAGTGTACATCTGTTCGTGGCATTAGTCGCTGCAGATTCACATGTGCCCTCCCGCCTCCCCGGGAAGCCTGTAGCCGTTTAGAAGTAAATCTTAAATCTTAAACATTTGTACATTTGTAAATAATTATTATAAACTTTTTATGTACATACGTATTCACTCCATTGCATGGGCACTATTTATAGCAAACAACTCCAGCCTCACCCTCTGCCGGGAAAACAATCTAAGATGGAGTCGACGCCCATGCGCAATGGAGCCGAAGAGGGAGGAGTCCTTCGGTCCCGTGACCAAAAAAGACTTCTTCGAAGAAAAACAACTTGTAATACTCCGAGCCCAACACCAGGCAGCGGACTGTGCTCAACATGTGAATCTGCAGCGACTAATGCCACGAACAGATGTACACTGGGTAAGTGACATTTTCAATATTTTGCATGTATCATTTAAGCCTTTTTAGTGGCAGTTTAAATTGTTTCTTAATTTTTCTAGGAGAAAGATATACTTTTTACTTATTGGCTCCCAGTTGAGCAACGGATAAAATTTAAAACACTGTCTTGCATCCACAGAGCCTTTTATAACAAAGGTCCCCCCGCCTTTGCGAACTCTTGCCTCATTCCACAATCTTGATAGACATCTCGGGTCTTCTTCGGTGGCTCTTGCCATAATCCCTTTAATAAAAAAGTCTACATGGGGTGGAAGCTTCATGGCCTATCTTAGTACTAATTTGTAGAACTCTCTTCCTATGGGCTTGCGACTAACCAGCCACAAATTGTCCTTTCATCGTCTGCTTAAAACTTGGTTATTTTGATCTTCACCCTCAGCTTGTGTTTGGAAGATTTCGGTATAGCACTGGGAGGCCTTTGGGTAGCCATGAGCTCTATAAATCCTCATAACATAACGTGTTCTAACAAGTTCCTGAGTCAGGAAGATTAATATAAGAGATAAAGACAATTTAATGGAGGCTCTTATACTTTAGACTCAAATTCCTTTCATTGTCAGAGTGCAGATTTTATACCCTCTCAACAGTGGCCTTGCTTTGGGTCAGTGAGATTTTGCAGGAACAGAAATGCATACAATAAAGATGCATATTTTTGGAGCAAAATGTGAACTTGAGAATGTACATGCATGATGATTGTTCTTCATTTTTTATTTAACTGGTTGTTTAAGAGTTCACTTTTGATCAACCCACTGGTGGCTAAAAGTAATGGATTCAACAAGGCACTTGAATGGAGACACATGTATAGTAATACATCTAGCCTCTAGTCTGAACAAGTAACCTTGCATGTTGTAACACTTTATAAAGGGAAAAAAACCATGGAATAACAAAACAGACACTAGCGCACAGCAAAGTAACAGAGTATAGAAGGTGTTCACTATCAACTGTGCCACTACAGTTACTATGACGACCTATCAAAAATCAATAGAATTGGTGTTTTTTGTTTTGTTTTGATAGTCTCATTAAACTAGCAAGAGTACAAAGTTCATAGTCAAAGTAGATGCCTGGCTGAAAACTGTTTCAAACATTCCACAGGTAAATGAACTGAATTGTGCTACTGGCAGTGCAGTATTACATTAACATATTTAACTTTGGTCAGTTAAGTTTATTCCTGCATCACAAAAAGCACAAACCATCGTGACAGTGAATCTTAGTTAAATTATTAACATTGTTAATTGTATTGGTCATATCTCTTTATTGGCATTGCAGCTGTGTTAACAAGAAAGCAATATTGCGGGCACTCAGTGCTGGTCTGCAGTGGCTCATAGAGAAGTGACCCAGAAAGCCCCAAGCAAACAAACACCTGCACCCTCTTTCAGTCCCTGAACCTGCAGAATCATAAAAGCAAGGGTAGTGCGGCACAACCTGTTTCTACCTGTATCTGCCTAAACAGACTCCTCAGTCGGCAAGGTTTATGAATCGAAGTAAACAGAGGTCCTTGGGGGCAAGTGAGATCCCGAAATTCGGCCTAAAGTAGGGCAATGTATGGATGCCAGATTTCGCCATATGAGTCTCCCTGTGCAGTGAGGGATAGGGTCAATTTCTCCATCCGGAGGATATACCACAGGCGGTAGATCCATCCTTGGTATGCGGGGACTACGCCGGTGTCCAAATGTGCCAGAATTTTCTGCAGGGCTGCACCCAAAGCCAGTCCTATCAGCCAGCCCCTAAGGGATTTGAGGGGGAAAGTGAGAGTGTTGGGTAGCCCTAGAACAATGTGGATAGGGCAGTGGGGTAGCTGTGAATGTAGGTGTGTGTCGGTGTCATCTAGAATCCTTGCCCAGTATGTAGTGAGTTTCTGGCAATCCTGCAGCAAATGTAATAGGGTCCCGGGGGATCCGCAGCTACGCCTTCAGCACTGCATTTGGAGTTACACCTATGGTGGCTCACTGGTGTGTGAGGTACCAATAGGTAGAGATTTTGATGGTGGTTTGTACGCTTTCCCTATTGCGGGCTGTATGTCGTGCACAGTAGTATATATCTTCCCACTCTTGTTGCGTCAGCTGTCACCCACGTTTTAGTTACCAACACCCCTACCCTGCTGATTTATCCTGCGGGGTGGTCTGCTGCAGAAGGCCATACAATTCCGTAACCCGGCGTTTGCCGATGCTGTAGTCACCAGCCACTTTTCAAACAGGGTGAGAGAACATTGCGCTCCCAGGTGAACCGTTGGCGGAATTGTCCAGTGTCTGATTTGGAAGTAGCTCAGCCTCTCTGTTTCAGGGAACTCATAGTTGGCGCAGATTTGAGAAAAGGTAAGGAAGCTGTTCTCGTCAAACATATGACCTACAGATCGACATATGACTCTCTGCCATTTGTGAACTGCTGCTTGATTGAGTCCATGGGTGAAGTCCGCATTACCCATAATCTGTGTCAGTGGAGAGAATAACGAGATCAAGGCTCTCTGCTCTCCCACACAGTCCCAGACCTCCATCGTAGATGCAGTGATGGGGATAGATACAGGCATTGTGGCTGGGCTGTCTTACTTAAACAGGGAACCTTACATAGATGTTGCCCTGCAATTGCCTGGTCCATGAAACGTCAGTGATTTTCACATTCCTATATAGACCATTCAACTAGGAACCAGAGTTGGGCCACCTGGTAATATTGTAGGAGGTTTGGTATGCCTAGGCAACCCTCTTTCGGGGGTCTGTAGCTCTACTCCTTCCACATTTGCAGCCTATTCCCTTCCCAGGCAAAGCAATTGATATCCTGTTGAAGGGCTTGGATGGAGCCTCAGGAAGGGGTTATTTGTTTACCGGGAGTGCCTGGAACAAAAATAGGATTTTTAGCAAAGCCAACATCTTTAGGGCGTCTATCCAAGCCAAGAGAGGTGGTGGTGTCGCCACCTATATAGGTCATTTTTAATTTGTGTATGGAGGCCTTTGTAGTTCAGGATTGAGGTCGCTTTGGCTATGGGGGTGAGTTGCATCCATAAGTAGGGAAGCAAGGTTGTCGCCCATGGCATCGGGTATTGTGCAATTGCTGTCTCCATGGCTAGGGAAAGCAATTGGTTGAGTGCCTGGGATTTATTAACGTTAATGCGGAATCCAGCCACTTGCCTGAAGGCCTCTAGTTCTGTTAAAAATTCCAAGAGCAACTTAGTCGGATCTTCCAGGACCACTATTACGTTGTCTGCATAGAGACTAATATTGTGCTCCTTACCCCCAAAAGGGATCCTTTTAATAGCAGGATTGTCTTGAATACTTTGGGACATAGGTTCCACATATAAGACGAACAGCACATGTGAGAGTGGACACCCCTGTTGTGTGCCTCTGTGATTGAGGAATGGGGCTGAGGCCTGGCCATTTACTCGAATGGACACGTTTGGGCAGCTGTAGTTACTAAGAACTCACATGCTGTATCTTTCACTGAAGCCAAAATGGTTGAGGGTGGATTCCAGGTGGGGCTGGTGGACCTGGTCCAATGGCTTCTTGGCATCTATGGCCAGGAGCATTTACTCCCAATTGAATAGCTGGCCTTGTTGATCAGGTGTATGAGGCATTTCATATTGTCATTACACTGGCAAAGTGGCACAATTCCCGCCTGATCCAGGGCAGCAAGGCCCAGCATGAGGGGGATAAGACTGGCGGCCAAGCTGTTGGTAAATAATTTAATGCCGACGTTTAGGAGGGATAATGGGCGGTATGAAGTTTATGGTATTTTATCTTTCCTAGGCTTTGGTTATGACCACTATAGAGGCCTCCAGCATGGAAGGTGGTACTGTGTCCGGACTCTGAATAGAATTGAAAAGTCGGGTTAATATAGGGGCTAATGCAGTACAGAAGGTTTTATAGAAAAGGGCAGGAAACCATCCAGCCCAGGGATATGAGAAGCTTCTGTCGGGCATTAGCGGATATTACTTCCTCAATCTGGATCAGTTGATCTATGGTGGCCACCTGACCCTGGTTAAGTCTCGAGGTTCGAGCCTCTCATGGAGGTATTGGTCCGGTTCGTTCAGAGGCAAAACCTCCTTATAAAAATCTCAAAAGGCAGAGGTAATAGAACCATTGCCCTTGAGTCCAGAGCCATTAGTCGCTATTAGGGATTGCATGGTTGCTGCCTGCTGCTGTGCCCTCAATCTATTAGCCATAAATTGCCCACATTTATTGAAATTGAGGAGTGTAAGAGTCTGAGGCCAGTGTATTACTCTCTGTCCAGGTCAGGGTCCGCACTTGCCCGCACGACTCATGGTGGCCCTCCGCCCTCGGACCCCCACCCACCCCTGGCAGCCACGCAAAAAACCTCGGCTTCATCCTGGACTCCGCCCTCACCATGTCCAAACAGGTCAGCACCGTCTCCTCCTCCTGTTTAAACACCCTTCGAATGCTCCGCAGAATCTTCAAGTGGATTCCAACAGAAACCAGAAAGACGGTGACCCAGGCCCTCGTCAGCAGCAGACTTGACTACGGCAACGCACTCTACACAGGCATCCCAACCAAAGACATCAAACGTATCCAAAATGCCTCCGCCCGACTGATCCTAGACATACCCCGCCGAATTCACATCTCCCCTCACCTAAAGGAACTCCACTGGCTTCCGGTAGACAAGAGGATCACCTTTAAACTCCTGACCCACGCTCACAAGGCACTTCACAACACCGGACCCTCCTACCTCAACACCAGACTCAACTTCTACACTCCAACACGTCAACTCCGATCCGCCAACCTCGCCCTCGCCATCGTACCCCGAATCCAGCGCAAGACATCCGGCGGCAGATCCTTCTCCTTCCTCGCCGCCAAGACCTGGAACTCTCTCCCCACATCTCTTCGCCAGACCCAGGACCTCCTCGCTTTCAGAAGGCTCCTCAAGACCTGGCTCTTCGACCGCTAAATCTGGTATAGGAGGTTTAATGCATCCACCACAACGCAGAGGGGCATCGTGCCAAAGGAAAGGTCATGGTGAGAGCAAGCGCTGCGTCATCAGACAAGGAGCAGGGCTGTATCTCAGTAGTTGTGACCAGGGACTGAAGTTCTTTGGTGACTAGGAAAAGATCTTTGTGGGTGTATGTTTTGTGTGCACAGGAGAAAAATGAGTAGTCTTGTATTTGTGGGTGGAGATCATGCCAGAGGTCTCCCATTCCCATGTCCTGTATCCAAAGTGTGCCCTCCTGGGGAAAAAGCCCCTGTTTGTCCATATTGACGCGTGGATCTGACCAGGTCATTGTCGAAGACTAGATTAGGTCCCTACCCCCGTAGCACAAACCTGTCCCGGGTGGTCATGACCTCTGCCACTGCACGGCATATGAATCGCTCCTGGCTGTTGCTGGAGGATAAATAGGCGTGAAGGTGCAGTTGCCCACGTTCACTGAGTGAGCCATTAGTCTTTCTTTGATTTTGGCCAGCTTTGGGCTCTCTCGACCGTGGAATGAGTGGGAAACCAATATGGCCACCCCTACAGTTTTGGATGGGGTAAAAGAAAAGTACTGTTGCTGAAAGGCTCAGGAGCCCATTCTGTGCCAGTCACTGGGGGCTAGATTAGTTTCTCGGAGGAGACAAAAGTCTGCCTGAGACTCTTCTAGATATAGTATAGCCTGGCGTTAGGTAGGATGATTAAGTCCCTTTACATTAAGGGTGATGATCTTTACAGTGTCATGCATTACAGGGACATATGATATGTGCTGTGGAATTTCTGTGAGTGGAAGCCCTGGTCATCCGGTCAAATCATCGAGACCTGTATTGACCAGGCCAGTATGGGGTTCCCCTGTAAACAACAAAAAAATGCATACCAAAACAGTAAAAATAACATAGTTCATTAATGGGTGACCTTGAGGAATCCGAAGGGCCCAAGGGAGCTGAGGTGACCAGGTGTGTGTGGTGGCTCAAGACGTCTGCACCCCCTAAAGCCAGCTCATCGGCCTCAAGCGCTAAAGTCATCTCAGAGCACTCTGTAAATGTTCATGTGTTGTCAGCTCTAGTGGCGTCACCAGAGAGGGTCTCCAACACTGCTCGTCTCTCCAGCTCAATGGTCTCCGGGTCTGGTCGAAGCTCGGCTTTGGAAGCCCTGAGCCCCTGCCGTCATGGGCATCTGTGAGTTCTCCAGTTGCACTTACCAGACTGTGGATTTGTGGTAGAGGATTCCTCAATGTTGAACAGTTGGGAGGCTTCACTGAGGGAGCGGAGTTAGTGGAGCCTGCCATCTAGGCAGAAGATTACCCAGAAGGGGGGTCCCCAAGAGTATGATATACCTTTACTCCAGAGGTGAGCAGTGACCAGGTGGAATTCCCAGTGCTTCTGGAGAGTAGCTGCTGCTAGATCCTGGTACAACATTGGCTTGGGTCCGTGAAAGTGCACTGAGTGGCGGTCCGAGGTCGCGCGCAGAATGCGCTTCTTACGTTGGAAATCATGAACGCATACCAAGATAATTTGCTGCGGGTGCTGAGTCTTGTTTCAGTAGTCCCACTCTGTGCATTCTGTCAAGCTGAATGTCCATTTCAGGTGGGGACTCCAAGATGGCTCTAAGAAGGTCCTTGGCATACACCCCCACATCTTTGTGTTCCGGCCCTTTGGCACTTTAATGCAGTTGTTGATACACCTTGATCAGTTTTCCAAATCCTTTGAGTGTGTCTGTTGATCTCGGAGTCTGACGATTTCCTGTTGGAGCTGCTTGATCTCCTCGTCCCGGCTCTGTTCATGGTCTTCCAAGGAGGAGACTCTTTTTCCCTCTACTTCATCCCGATCACAGCAGACCTCCCTGAGGTCGTTGGACAGATCTTTCTTGACTGTTTGGAGGCCCTCCCACAGGGAAATAAACAGAGCCTCCAAGGAGTGAGTCACCAGGCCCTCCATCTGCTTGCCATCAGGTACTGGGTCTGGGCCTGATGTTTTCGAACGGTCCTGTTGGGGGGTTTTTGGGGGATGGGGGCTTGTTGTCAGAATGTCCTTCAGGTTGCGGTCTTTCTTCTCTCGGGTTGCGGCTCCTGGTGTCAGCCGCTGGCTCAGAGCTAGTGTTATCACCCTCTTCTGCGACAGCAGGGTCCGGAAGGGCCCAACTTTCTACTCTAGTAGGCAACAGGGCCTCTCAACTTCTTCTATAGATTTTCTCTTCCCAGTGATTTTATCGCTGACACAGGGCATGCTATCAGGCAAGCAGTGAACAAGTAGCAAGGCACAGTTTGTTGAAACCGTGTGCAGTCATCGCCCTAAGGAGGAGGCCCTCGAGTGGTGACTAGCTTATCAGCTAGGAACCCTAGTCTGTGCTCACCCTTCTATGCGCTGTGGCAGAGAGTTGTGTTTTCAGACTTGCTTAGGGTGGAGCCGCTGGACCTGTGTACACTGCCTGTCACAATTCACTCCCTGCACTCTTGTGCCTATCACCACGGGGATAAATTGTGTGACTTTACAATACTCTATTAAGCTTCCAGACTTTCCCTTGATTGCATATCCTGACTTCCAGCCATTTGGACGCTATTTGCAAGATACCATCCATTCCTAGTCCATCCTGGGTATTGTGGAATGCAGTCTGCTCATGCTTTGAACTCCATTACCTAAATACCCTGCTCACTGCTTTGTCTCCACCCCTGCAGGCCAAGGATGGGTGGAGCAATTCAGCACACCTATGACTGGCTGCTGATTGCCTTCTCACACCTGGTGATTACTATCTGCTTTCAGTCCAGTGTTGGTCATTGTATCAGTGTTCCAGAGAGACTGACCCTTGTTTCCTGAAGCTTTCTCAGCCATAGTTATTCCTTGTTCTTGTTCTAGAGCCTTAGTTATTCTTCCCTTGTTTGCTAAGCTTTTATTTTATGAGGTCGAGCTATTTTTAGATTCCACTCAACCCTTCTGGTGAGTGGACCAAAGAACAGGTGTTTTAATAGGATGGAAAAAAGTCAGAACACTTTACTTGATGATATGCAAATGATAAATGCTTTCTGAAATCCAATTTTCACAGATTATTGTTAATACATTAGATTGTTTTTTCAGTAAAGCTGCAAGTTAGTGGGAAGGTTGTTGGACATTTCTTGGAAATGTACTGTTTGTAAATGACAATGTGCTACCGCAGCATGCTTTAGTAATATATTTATTAAAAGTGAGTGTTTAAACATAAAATGAGAAACACTCCTGCCGTGATGGCACAGCTGTTAGTAAACTAAGAGGCAAGTCATGCATGGACCATGTGTACCCTATCTGTGTGCTAGATTTATTATACATAGAGCAAACGTTTAGTGTATTTAATCAAACAAAAGAGGATTTATTTACAGTAGAAATGCTTAACTCACATATTTGAATGTGCACTCGTGAGAATGAAGGAAAAGGAGACTGTAAAATAGAAAATTTGCCTAGGATTACACAATTTGAGACCTGTTAACGGGTCAAGTACATTACAGTTAAGTCGAGTAGATTGTTCAAGCTACTCGACCTGCAGGTCTAGTAACATTTTTATGATTTTTCGAGGCCTGCTTGTTCTTGAGCTGTAGCAAATCCTTTTTTCTGAACTAGCATTTCCTGCAGTGCTACCTTGACTTCTGAGCCTCAGCTATTCCTTGTTCCTTGAAATATTTCTGCCTGCTGTGTTTCCTTGATTCCTGCACCAGCACTCCTCGTGCTCCCTTGAAGCCTCTCCTTCTGTATTTTCCTTTTCCCAGTCCTTGCCTTTCTTTCCTCTTCTTCGTTCCAGTTCCTAGTTTGCTGTTTTCCTGCTGCCTTGCATCTAGTTTCTTTGTATGTTTACTTTCTTTTTGCCAAGTGTGCCCTTTGTGTTCCCCTCTTTTCTGTTTGGCACTTATCCTTGTTAGCTCCTTGTCTATTGTGGTTGTATTTAGTTCTACACCCTTGCTGTTACCGCCTTGCATGTTCCTGTTTGATTGCTAGGATCCGTGGGCTTAGTTGACAACCTAGGTTGTGTTTCTTGTTCAGTGTGAGTATTGTCTTACAGTTACTTTTTTAACATCACCATAGGGGTCAGCTCAACAGACCCTGCCTTTGCATGTATATCCAAAATATGGGTATTAGCAGTCAGAATATTTAACAGCAGTTGTGGGTGAGGAGTTTACTGAGCTTCAGTCTTACTGTGTAGAGCTCTGGATTGCTTTAACCTACGTTCCCTTTATTGTTTATGTTGTTTCAGACTAGAGTTGGTCACAGGACTGGGCAGCTCAGTGGGCCCAGTGATGGTGAGGCCCACGCAGCAGGCCTTCCTACAGCTGGGCTTTGCTTGTGGGCTTGGTGGGGTCCTCCCTGACGAGTTACACCCTACTAAGATGGGGGGGGAAGCAGTGCGGCCGTTGCTGTCAATCAGTTCCAGGAATTGGGCTGCCAGGCTGGTCGGGGCCAAACTAAGACAGCTCTTCCTGAGAGGGCGATGGGGGCATGCAGTGTCAGGAGTACCTGCTCTCCAGTGGCTCAGTTCTCCAGGTGTGGGGAGCTCTCTGTAGCTCCACAGTGACCTCAGGCTCTGATGTTCCTGCAGTATGCAAGTAGATGTGGCCTGTTGCCCAGCGGGGAAGCATAGATCTCCTCAGTCGGCTTGGGGGCTGATAGCAGGCCACACTTGGTGAGCTTGAGGAATGTCTGATTTCCCCACTTCCGGATATCGCGGCAGGGCACTCGTTTTCTTGGAGTGGCTCTGGTTGTGGAGTCGGAGTAGGGCTCCACATTCAGCGGGTCCAGCGATGGTGGGCTGGAATGTCGTTGTGGTCAGTGTGCACAGCCAGATTTTCAAGCGCGGGTGGTCACGGCAGGCCTGCAGTTGTTCAGCTGCCGTTTTACCACAGGCGGTGTGCTGCCTGGAGCCAGCCGAAGCCACAGCGCACTGTCAGTCATTTTGCTTTCTCCCCACTGGTGCGTTGCCAGCTCCCGCGGCGAGAAGTGCCCTGAGGGCTCAAATTGAGCCAGTGTGTGGCATTAAAGGCAGTCAGGGCCGATGGGAGGAGCAGAGAGACATGTCTTAACAGTCTGCCATCTTGGTCACGCCCTCAATATTGTTCATTTTAATAGTTGACATCATCATCATCATCTCCTACGCAGACAAAACCCAGGTCATCCCCTCACTCACTGAAAACCCCTCCACCACCTTAACAAACTTCCTCAATGCCATGACCAACGTAGCCGACTGGATGAAAACAAACTGCCTCAAGCTCAGCTCCAACAAAAAAGGAAGAGCTGATCTTCGAGAGAAACACATCCAGATGGGAACACAGCTGGTAGCCATCCAAACTCGTACCCACTCCCACAGATCATGCATGCAGCCTCTGCATCATCCTCAGAGAGCTGATCATGATGCGTCTAATCAACGCAGTTGCCGCCTCCTGATTCCACCCCTTCTGCATGCTCCAGAGATCCTTCAAGTCGGTCCCAATCAACACCAGGAAAACCGTCACCCAGGCCCTCATCACCATCCGTCTTGACTATGGGAACACGCCGGCAGCTCCTCACAAGACTTCAGACCATACAGAATGCAGCAGCCAGACTCATCCTAGATCTCCCTAAATGCGCCAGCATCTCCCCAACTCAGAGACCTCCACTGGCTCCCTGTCCAGAAGAGATGCCAATTCAAGCTCCTCACACACGCCGACAAAGCCTTTGGACCAGCCTACATCAACCACTGATTACGCTTCCACCAACCCTCCAGACACCCGAATTCCTCCTTGTTGTCCCTTGCACACACCCTCAGAATGTGCCGCAGCCATGACAGGGGCCGCTCCTTCATCACTGCCAAAACCTGAAACGACCTTCCCTTTCCCCTCTGAACTGCATCCTCCCTTACGGACTTCAGGAAGAGACTCAGGACCAGGCTCTTCCACAGAGACATCGCACTACAGCCCCCAGATACCCCTTAGTGTGACAGCATCATGCCGTACATATAATTGATTGATTGATGGATGACAGCTGTTGAGGTGGGTAACAGA
Organism: Pleurodeles waltl; assembly: GCF_031143425.1. NCBI lineage: Eukaryota > Metazoa > Chordata > Amphibia > Caudata > Salamandridae > Pleurodeles > Pleurodeles waltl. The sequence continues at coordinate 272,888,141 of NC_090448.1, read as the reverse complement.
AGATGGCTCAGAGCCCTGCTGTTTGTTCATACTTCCCAGCTGTCTCTTTAGCAAGACTTCTATCACTTTAGACCTATATATTTACTAATTGTGAAAGTATTTTACTCTTTTCGGTCTTAAAAATTCAGTTGGCCGAAAATCCGGTAAATGGCAGTTTAAAAAAAAGAAATGTATGCTTCGAAATTGAAAAGTGGGAACACCAGCATTAAACCTGCCTAGCAATTTTAGCTTTTACCTTTTTCAGATGTACTGCTTTTGACTTAGAAACCTGCAGACCTTCATCATATCATGGGATGGGCTTGTGACCAAAAATTAGAGGCACATCTCTGTATCCTAAGTTCTAGTTCTCTTTTTCAGTCTCACGATTCTTAACAACCAGTATACTTGAAAGTTTAAATAATGTTCAGTTCAACATACCAAGCAGATCTTTCCTTTCCAGATGGGCATATTGGACATGCTAAGATTGTAATAATTATTATTATGACACCCTGGTGTTAACCATTAGGTTATATGTGTTGTCCATTCTTCATTTGAAGAACTAATGACTCGCAATACAAAAATAAATATTCTGTAGAGGATAAGAAAAGAGTTTCTGTTTTGCCAAGTAGATGTGGGCAACTCAAAAAAAAAGCTTTATACCGCCCTCCTCATTGATGGGTCATGTTTAATTTGCAGAGAGGGCCCATGCAACAAGGAAAGTAAAGGCTTTACCATAAAAGAAAATCCATGTTTTTGGAATTTGACCATAAAGCAGAAAGGCAAATACATCACCAGGGATGTGGAATTCCTATAGCCCGATGCCCAGGGCATATTGTTTAGGATCAAGGGCACGAAGTTTTCATGTTAATTTTGTCCTTGGGACAAGTAAGCCCAGCCCTCCCTGAAGCACAAAGGCTTTGGCTGCCAGTTTAGAGGGAAAGGAACTATCTGCAGTTAGGTTAATTTGTATGTCTATGTGTTAATGCTGTTCAAACTTGTACTTATGGTTTATTATTGAAAAGCCTTTATTACTAGGGTGAGTGCTATAAATAAACTAGGGTCACACTGCACTACTGACAGTGGTTCCAGCAAAAAAGTGTATACACGTTTGAAAAGTGTAACAATATGAGGCTAAGTGTAATGCTCCCAGAATGCCCTCTGATTAGATGCAAATGTTTGGAGAAGCTTGTAAGCAAGAGTGATTATTGTGTGCTTTCAAAATAAATAAAATGTTAGGACAAAAATGTTTTGCTGTTGTGAAATTTTAGGTACTATTTCATTGAAGCATAATTTAGTAAAATGTTTTGATGCATGCTATTATTTCCGAAAATATATACATAATAGACATTCAGTGTAACCATTTTCAACAACATTATGGAAACATGAAAATAAACAAGACTGGCAACGCCAACCGATCCAACATTTGTTGTGAGTTTTTTGGTTTTGTCAATGCATGTCTTGTTTTGACGTGGCTTTTGTAACACTTTATTGTTGTGGGAGCTGGTATGCCCTCACCATTGTAAAGAACTCTAGCAAAAAGCAAAAAAAAAAATTTGGGTCTCAAAAAGCACACATTGCCACCAGTGGCATAACAAAGTCCCTCGCAGACGGTCGGGGTGTTTGTTTGTGGTGGGGGCGGCAACTCCAGGCGGCCCCCTAAGCACAGCACCTGAGTGAATCCAGAGGGGGACCCCCTCCATGTTATTGGCGGGGGCCCCTCCAGTTTTGTTATTCCACTGACTGCCACAATAGTTCCTGGCACGGAACAGAACTACTTTGTGTGCCAATCTGCTCCTTATGGAAGAGCAGAATGTTATCACTGACAGTAAAGCCAGAGGATAGAGAGAGAAATAGAAGGTTAATAAAACCAAAATGTTTTGGCTAACACCAGACCTAATTAGGGGCCCAATTCTTAACGAAAGTCACAAAAGTGCACCCATGGTATATGCTTTTGAATTAATGGTTTCATGAATTCACAAGAACTTACAGAACTAGACCAGGAAATCGAACGCCTGGAAAATAATTATGAACTTTATTTTAGCACAAGTGAATATGCATGTGTAGATTTGATTATGTGAAAATCTTTTGAGCGTTTACAAGTTCACTTTCCCTTCAACCACTTTTTGTCCCCAACCCTGGAAGAACTTCTTCTTCCGTCCTTGGCAAGAGTAAATTTTTACTTTCTCAGTATGGGAAAAGATTAGAGAAGAGATGGTGAAAAACCTTAAAACATGTAAATTAGTACGTTTTCACAGAATCAAAGGCATTCCAGCCCTGGAACTATTGCTTACTGCTTCCTTAGCCCTCGTACGTAGATCTGCAGAAAGGTGGCAAAATAAGGACATTGCTATATTAGGGCTTGAAATTGCTAATATTAAAGCCCTACTATTGTATTAGCCCTGGCATAATCAAAGAGGCTGTTATCGGAGCTCTTACATAATGAGATTGCTGCCATTATTTGTCACAGCACTACATGGCACCAACGGGGCAAGTCGTTTTTCTACAGGACAAGTAGATTTAAGAAGCAACTTGTCCCTTGGACAAGTAGATATTTTATTAAATTCCACACACCCCTGCATCACATGATCAGGAGGAGTTAAGAAAGAAAAGAAAAAAAATGTTTTTTGAAGGGGCTGTCTCCAGACAAAGACTCACTTCACTGATAAGGAATGGGAAGAGGAATTCAGACAAGGTGGTAATGTATGCTTTCTGGTAGTTGAGAGTAAGATGTCTTAATGTAACCCTGAAACGTTTTGGCAACATGAGTAAAATGTCTGACAACAGGAGAGGCTTAAACTTGTGACTATGAAGACCCCAGACAAGAATACATGGTGAAAGGACAGGGCAACAAAAGGAGGCCCGAAAATATGGAAGCAACATTTTTTTTTAAGTTCCAAAGATTTGATTTGAAGTAGTACTTTGTTGTGGATTATGAATACAGATTGAGGAATAAAGTAGGTTGAAATAAGTTTAATATTTGTTTGTGACACTCTGATTTGTTTGATTCTAAGTGAACCATCATAGTGCATTTGCAGAGTAAATGACTCATTTACAAGTTTAAACAAGCAATTAGTAATGTTTCTCCAAAAGGCAGCTCTTCTCTGTTATTACATTAGCAGATCATTCTGTCCGATTAGCTAGAATACAAATTGGCCTGCAGACGCGTGGATTCTAGGGATTAGCATTGCCTCAGTGAGAGGATGTTTTTTAACAAGTGTCATTAGAAAAAGCAGGAGAATAAGCCAATAATAAATAGCAAGTGATTCATTTTGTTTGCCTATGTTTAAAAACATAACATCATCTGAATTGGAAAACAATTTGGAAAGATATGTGAAATGTAGTATATTGGAAATATATGTAATACTACAAAAAAGGGATCATATGATTAAAAAAAATAGTTACTCAGTTCAACAAGACCATTATATAATATATGTATTATTGGAGCTTTAAGGTATGCACAATTTTGGCTTGTGGGAACTGCATGCTGAATGAGACAATGACAAATTATATGTGTGCATTTATAAATAAAGGCCCCTGTTTCCATCTAGTGTAGAACCTTCACATTATTCCTGTGAGCCCTTATCCTAGCCCACTTAGCTTTTCCCTTCTGTTATGTTGATTAGAGAGTGATGGATCTAATGACGAGCTGCTTCCCAATTGCATCACCCCTCTAGGATCGTTTCTCATTTTTTCTTTCAAACTTTGAAGTGCACGTGGTTTGCGGTTAGCCATTTTCCTACCACTGCAAAAAACAGCACTATCCTCACCTAGTCAGTTCAGATGTAGGGCTTATGCATGCATTAACACCCCTTTTGCAGCAGGTGAACCAGTTCCATATGCTTATCTGTTTTCCTAGTCCATACCCAAGAATTTGGGCAATGACTGTGAGAGTAGTTAAACTTAGGCCAAAAACTACAGGCAAACGTCAAAATCCTTAACGCTGCATGACCTTTTACCTCCAAATATCTTTCCACCTATTACATCCAAACATTGGTATACTCTTGGGTCCATAATGTCCTAACGAAATCCGTATGCAAATATCCATGTTGCCCTAGTTTAACAACCACTGAGAGGAATAATAAAGTTTAATTTATCAGTTCCTTGAACCGGCGAATATAACCCCAACTACCTGAAATGCAAAATACTCTTACCTCAAAGAAAAACAACTGTAGGATTTCATAGTTTTTGTACTGTTGAGGCTAAAACCAGATTTTCCACTTGAAAATTACTTGAAAGACCTATTTTTCCCTGGATCTACATGGCAGTTTACATCTACTGAAGTTGCCAGCGCTAGTCTTTTCATCACCTAGTCGCATTTTAGGTAAAGAATTGTAAATCATCGTGCCGTCATCATCAAGAATGAGCATTGAAGGTCTAATAACTGATCTGTCTGAGACACGGTACTCTCCTGCGCTCAGCAGAATTAAACTCTACTCCCAACAGTCAATATATGCCAAGAAAGTGGTTTAAAAGTGAAGTTGGATATGTGTATATTTCACCCTTGAAGAAAGTTTGTGAATATTTGGGAAGTCTGTTTCCATAGTTGAAGCATTATGTTTGAGCTGTAAGATCAAGGCAATAAAGAAGGCCAGACACTCTCATCTGCTACCTATAACCCTATTCGAATCTTATTTCTAAAACGGAGAGTCTCACACTTACAACTATAGCTCCTTAAATGAGCTGATTGTAAAGAAGTGTTGAGTGTAACGTTCCCAGAATTACTTTTTTATATATTTACTAATCGTTACTACAGATACAATTTTTGTAGTAATAATTCCTTTGTGTAAGCTTAATTATTAAGTACACCATGTTAGTTTACATCACTTTTTTTTCCCCTCACTCTTCAGCACCTTTAAGAAAAAATAAAGTTTAATGTAAACTAATATGTTGTACTTAATAATTAAGCTAACACAAAGAAATGATTAATAAAAACAATTGTATCTGTATTATGGATTATTAGATATATAAAAAAAAGTAATTTGGGGATTGTTACCGCTGGAACGCGGCAAGGGAGTGGAGTGTAAGTCAATAGATGGTTAGTTTCAGAAACAGTCTTCTGCATCTTCCACAAATGGGTTATTCATTATAGATGGCAAATGCACAGTATACAATGGGCACGGCCTATGTATAATGTAGTATCAGAAGATATATGCATCTAGGAAAGTGTTATACAATATCGAGGGAATTCAGTTTTTTCATAGGATGTCGTTATTGCCCTACTGAAGGTGATTTACACTCTCCAATACATCACATAATAAAGCCCTGCCTGTCCTTCGAAGTGATGTCCTGTCACCCACATTACTATCCACGTGATTATCGGACTGGTCCATGGATAAAAATAGTCTGCACCCGGAAAATAATCAACGCCAAAGGTCCTTAAAAGTAAATTTGTTATAGAACGGCTGGATTTTTAAAATAAGGTTTATCTATTAAACACTTTTAAGAAGTAGAAATGTACCAAGGTGACCAAGGCCTGCTGTAGATTTCACATTAATCTTTTAATCACCCTGTTCACTCTGACTATATCTTCATATTAAATAAGAACAAAAATATCTATCACCAGAATCCATTCTCTCTCCGGATGGAGTACGAGATCCCGAGATATATGCATTTCCCTTCCTTTAGAGTTAGGTCACAATACCACAGCGTCTTTTTCTCTCCGTACTAAAGTCTTATTTATAAGGATTTGGTTCCTGAAAAGTAGAGAAAAAAGCAGGTACCGATAGGGACTCTCTCCCGTCTCATCCCTCTGCCTCCCAGACTCCTCTTCGGTATGCCTTACTTCCCAGATGTTAGAGAGGAAAGTAGTTATCAATGAAACTCTGTCACTCCGACCCCATGCCACTGTCTGCCTGCTTTTTTCTCCCCCGTCTGTACCCTGACGGTGGAGTGATTGTCTCACCCCCTCCTGTGTTCCTCGGGAAGATGTGCCTGAATTTCACGTTCTCCTCGAGTCCCATCCTTTCTCTTGCGGATTGGCTGAGGAGTGGCTCTTCTCGATCGGAATCTGCCCCTTTAAAAAAAAAGACTTCTCTTGTCTTCCTGCTGGGAAATCCGACATGGCATGGAGTGCCTTTCTTTGGCCTTGGTCTGGGCTCCCAACACAGCCTGGAACCACTGGCGCAACCTCCTCTGGACCCAGCGGGTGAACAGAGTAACACCGAGCTCTGTTCCGCCTCCGCCGTTAGTGGTTTCCTCCTCTTCTCCTCAGTTGTCCGATTCCATGAGCCTAGTGCGACAGGTACAGAAATGTGCCTATCTTCCCAATGCCAGTTTGTTCCGTATATGTGAACACATCCCCCACCTTTCCAGAGATCACGTACGTCCTCGTAGCGTGAAATGCGTCCGTTTTACAACGGATCCTGCCGCACCTTGAGGTTTCTAAATGCCAGTTCCTTTCGCCGCTGCACTCTGCATGCAGATTGCACCTTGGTTACTTAACGGCTCCACATATAAAATCCTGCATCGCATTTAGAAACTCTACTCATTAGTTTGAATCCAAAGCTTAGAAGCGGTAGCAGCGGAAGTAGTCTTTGTATATATAAATTTCCCTTTTGATCATGACACACTTCTTTCTGTCTATTGCTCTATGTCACGCTTTCAAAAGGTACTGTATTTAGTTTACCACATGTACAAGCATCAGATACTCAGCTGGTGCCTTGAAGCAAATTGGGACAGGGACCAAGAAAAGGATTGTTTTAGCAGGAGCAAAAATTAGCTCATGAGTATGCGATCTTGTTGGCCTTCGATTAGTACCTGAACCTTTGAGCGCAACTGGCCAGGAAGAAGACGTGATAGCGCTTTATAAAATGTATTAACTAAATATGAGTTGAACAGAACGAACTCTGGGTGGAATGTGAAACAAAATGGACATAACTAATGAAACTTTTTGCTTTACAATTCCTTCTAGGTCACTTGCAGCCTGCCGGTTACAGCATGTTTAGCAATGCCTAATTGTTTATAACGATCGGACAGATCTCTTAGTTTTAGATTTAAATGTTGACATTGATGGTGCATGAAACTGCACAAACAGACCATTTAGGAGCTATTCATCAAAAATAAACCAGGCATTGAGAGTCATCATTATTATTAACAATCTCTCAGGGCCAGATGTACAAAGCTTTTTTTCTTGTTCTAAAGGCCAGATTGTAACAAGAAACACGATTTCCTAGTGTACAAACCAAGTTTTGCGATTCGGTAATCTATTTACTGAAGCACAAAAAGGGATTGCGCATCGCAAATAGGAAGGGGCATTCCACGGGCATCCCTTCCTAATTGCGAGTTGCAATGGTATGTATGATTGTTTTGTGACCGTGAATGCGGTCACTAAACAATTGCATTTAACACCAATTTCCAATTGGTGTTATCCCATTCGCAAACGGCCTTCCCCCCTTTGTGAATGGAAGCTAAAATATTTTTTCAGAAAAGGTAACTTTTAATTTTTTTTGTTTGAAATGCATACCATCTTCCTTTAAGGACAACAAGCTGCATTGAAAGAAAAAAAAAATAATAATTTAAAAAACTGCTTTATTAAAAAAGCAGTCTCAGGCATGGTAGTCTGATGTACCCAGCAGGACATCCTCCCTGTGAGTGTGGCCAGTCCTAATGGGGTTCTAAATTGTGACTTACCTCATGAATATTGATGAGATAGGTTATTTGCGACCCCATTGGTAATCACAAGCAGTATACTTTAAACTGTTTGTAGGAAAGTAGCCTCTTTTTAGCATGGTTACCCCCACCTTTTGCCTGCTTGTCAGTGTGTTTGACTGTGTTCACTGGGATCCTGCTAACCAGGACCCCCGTGATAATGCTTTCTTCCTTCAAACATGGTTACTTGAACCACTTACAACCCACATTTGGCATACTGGTGCCCCCATGTAAGTCCCCAGTATATGGTACCCAGGGCACTGTGGTACCAGGGGATCCCCATGGGCTGCAGCATGTATTATGCCAGTCATGGGGAGCCCATGCAAATTGAATCTGCAGGCCTGCCGTTGATGCCTGCGTGAAAGGGTGCATGCACCCTTTTCACCGCAGGTCACTGCATCAGCTCACTGTAAGTCACCCCATGGCAAGCCCTCCTAGCCCAGAGGTCAGGGTGCAAGGACCTGTGTGTGAGGGCACCCCTGAACTAGCAGAGGTGCTCCCACAAACTCCAGTTTTATTTTAGTGGATTTTGTGAGTGCGTGGGCGCTATTGTATGCGTGTACTGGACATAAGTCACTACATGTGTCCAGCTACATAATGGTAACTCCGAACCTAGGCATGTTTGGTATCAAACATGTCGGAATCATAACCCAATACTGTTGCCAGTATTGGAAGTATGATTCCATGCACTCTGGGGGGCTCCTTAGAGGACCCCTAGCATTGCTCCTACCAGCCTTCTGGGATTTTCCAGGCAGCCGAAGCTGCTGCCACCCATCAGACCGGTGCCATCCTGATGCTTTTGAACAGCTCAAGCCCAGGAAGGCAGAACAAAGGATTTCATTTGGGAGGGGGGGGGTTACACCCTCTCTTCTTTGTAAATAGGTGTTACAAGGCTTTGGAGGGGTAGCCTCCCCAAGCCACTGGTGTGCTTTGAAGGGCACATTTTGTGCCCTCTGTGCATAAACCAGTATACACAGGTTCAGGGACCCCCACTCCCTGCTCTGCCGCAAAACTGAACAATGGAAAGGGGAGTGACCCACTCCCCTGTCCATCACCACCCCACGGGTGGTGCCCAGAGCTCCTCCAGAGGGTCCCTGGGTTCTGCCATCTAGAATCCAAGGTTAGCAGGAGCATCCGAGTGGCCAGGTCAGACAGGTGATGTCAGAACCCCCTCCTGATAGGTAGTCATCTGGCTTGGTGACCGGTCTTGGGTGGGTCCTCAGATTCGGCTTGCAAGATTCCAGCAGGACTTCTCTGCAACTTCTACTTCGACTTATAGCACTGGAACCGCAACTGGACCCTCCAGGAACCGACAATCTGCATACACAACGAAGACTCTGCTTGCAACATTGTTTCCATGGCTCCTTCGAGCTTCTGCAATATTTCCCCGGCTATGCATCCTCTAAGGGCGGAAATTCTTCAGTCTGCATGAGAAGGAAGAAAGAATCTCCCTTGGAGTGAAGAAGTCACTCCCCTGCATCGCAAGCACCAACTGCAACGACAACTGACTGTGTGGATCTCCTCTCATCCTGAGCTGCGTGGATCCTGCATCACGGGTGGTGGTCCTGAGTAGTCCCCTTGGTCCGCTCTGCCAGTTGTCCAACTTTGGTGGAGGTAAGCCCTTGCCTTCTCAAACAGGACAGTGCCCCGTGTCCCACGTCTCTTGCAGTTACCAAGGCTGGTTGTCATATCCTCCAAGGGATCTTCAGGCTCCGTGTAGCCCCAGCCCCCAGCACTCCATCCTGCGATGCACAGCCCTCTTCTTGCTTCTCCTGCAGCTTGGGACCCTTCTCCATTTGTGCTGTGAGGGCTCCTCTGAGACTCCTGGTTCCTCTTCCAGTGGGTCTCCTCTGGAGAATGCCTCTTCTTCTGTGAGCTCTCTGCCTTGCCTGTCCTCCCGTGGATTGAGTCCTCCTGGACCTTGCTGGTCCCCGGCAGCTCCACTTTTGCTTCACTGTGACTTCTGCCTTTGCCAACTGCAATCATCCATCTGGCGTGGGGCGTCGACTGCATCCTCTAGGAACTCTTCACCTGCTCCAGGTCTGCGTTCCTGACCATCTTCGTCCTACCATCGACCAACTCCTGCAACCCTAGCTGGGTAGGTAGTACCTCCTGCTCCCCCCTGGACTCTTCTGTGGCTTCTGGACTTGGACCCGTTCTTCCACAAGTCTTTCTTTTCAGGAATCAACTGCTAGTTTCTTTGTGTTGTTTGGGTGTTGCATTTTCTTCCTTTTGGGTGGTTTGGGGAAACTCCAGTAACTTACACCTTTCTCCTGGTTGCTGGTAGGCACTGTGGTACTTACCTTTGGGGTTTTTTAGTTGGCCCAGATCTCCCCTGTACACATTTCACTTACCTAGGTGGGAGTCCCACATTCGCATTCCATATTTTTAGTATATAGTTTGGGCTTTCCCTAGGGTCACTATTGTCTATTGCTATTCGCACTGTTTTCTAACGCTTTATATCCCTATTGCTGATTACTAGTATACTATCTAGTGTGCTGCTTACCTCCTATTGGAGGGTTGCCTCGCTAATACATTTTGGTAATTGTGTCGCTAAAATAAAGTACCTTTATTTTTGTAACACTGACCCCACATTGTCTGGTATCACTGTTCAGAGCCAAAACTGGCAGACCTGCCGGCAGAAACCAGATGTGGAGTGATAAACCAACAAATGTAATTCACCTTTTTATTTATGATTTCCCATACACACACTGTAAATGACCAGCCCAATTATCTTCGCAGGAGTGATTGATTTTGTTTTCTTGTCAAGATAACTGCACATTGACAGACATCGATGGACTGGGCACTCCTGATTTTCGGTCCTATTGCCTTGCATCTAAGTTACAGTGGCTTTCATATTGGCTAGCCGGAATACATCTACAGGAAATAGGTTATACACTCACCAAACTAAACACTTGCAGCTTACAATCGATGCTTCTGTCTGGAAGTAAACACCCCCTCTCCAACTTGCCTTTGCTCCTCCAAAATGCTCTTCGGTACTGGAATACTGCATTCCATATCACACGGACCATGCCTACTTATGCCCCAAACATCCCATTATATTGCCTCCCCAGTCCTGTGGGTACTCTTACATCTCCTAAACTGGTTGCTTGGGAGGCCGCTGGTGCCTCTCTGATTGGTGACCTCTTTGAGGATGGCGTATTGATTCCACACTGTGACTTTATTCAATCTCAAGACCTACCTGGGACTCTGTTCCCTATACATGCCACCATACTGCATTACATACGTCATCATTGGTCCCCGCATGGAGTGCAACTGGACACAAATGCAGGGGCGCTTTATGAAATTAGCATGGGGAGACACTTGGTTAAGTGCCTATACAGAGGACTGTGCTCCTATTTAGACATTGGCTGACAGCTCTGAGACCAGCGGGAGGCTGATTTAGACCGCCCGCTCCATGTTAAAGAATGGCAGTTTCTTCTCGAACACCCAAGCAAGATCTCTCGCAACTCCCGGTTTAAGTTCATTCAATATACACTTTTCCATAGAGGATATTTGACTCCCTTGACACTACACAAGATTTTTTCCCTGCGGTTGGGTCTAACTGCCCAAGGTGGTGCACAGCAGATACCAATCTCTTATCTATGATATGGGTATGTCCTAAGCTAGCTGGGTTTGCTTGTATTACACTTCAGATGGGATGTTCCCTGACAGTTCGTGATGGATTATTCCGATTGGAGCAGATCTGAGACTCAATTGCATGTGGATATTCCCGGTCAGGAGTGGCACAATGAGCCAAATAAGATCTATGGGAAAGCAGATCAGAGTAATAATTATGGGCCCGATGTACAAACCGTTTTGCATGGTGCAAACTGCGAAATTCGCAGTTTGCGCCATGCAAAACGGGCATCGGGATGCACATTCCCATTTTGTGAGTCGGTACCGACTTGCTATTTGCGATTCGCACCGCGATGCAGAATTGCTGTGTGACCGCGAACGCGGTCGCAAAGTAATTCGCAGTTAGCACCCATGTCAAGTGGGTGCTAACTCATTCGCATGGAGACCCCTTCCCATTTGTGAATGTCGCCCAAAATATTTTTTCAGAAATACTCTGAAAAAATGAAACTAAATGGTTTCATTTTTTCTTTTGTATTGCATCTCGTTTTCCTTTAAGGAAAAAGGGCTGCAATACAAAAAAAAAATCCTGCTTTATTAAAAAAGCAGTCACAGACATGGAGGTCTGCTGTCTCCAGCAGGCCACCATCCCTGTGAGTGCAGGGAATCAGAATGGGGTCGCAAATTGCGACCCACCTCTTTAATATTACTTGGCAGTAGAATGACTATTCCTCACCAGTTGAGACTAGTTTCCTCTCATCATTAGGACAAAGGCATGTTAACCCAGGTTCCACGAATACTGGTACCAATTCTTTATGGTTTTAGGTTGATCATTCCAGTGTACTTTGCTTCACTTTCAAGGCAACTTCTTAAGTCCCCATGCTTTGTGTAAACATCTATAAAGAGTTTTGAATTTACAAGCCATTAGGGTGTTGCTGCCTAAATTCAAAGGTCTGATCTTTACTGTGGAATACGAGTGGCTTTACAGTCTAAGCCCAGTTGTTCAAGCTAAAGATGCACACATAAAAAAAAGAATTGTGATCCTGGCTTTCACTCAGGTGGGAGACTGTATGTACATTAGTTTGACAGGTTGTGTACTTCGAAATGGAGCTCCTGAAAATCCCTAGAGCTTTTTTAGGTTGAGCTTTCAAGACCTCTTGTATATAGTTTAGTATATACTTCTTTGTGGGCTTACAGCTTTTCATTGGTTTGTTTGTGTTTTTTTTTTAAAAAAACCTTGCTTGCTAGTGGTCAATCTTTGCTAATTGTCCCTCCTTTTCAATCCACTGAGCAGTGTCCCAGTACTTGTACCCTTTCACTTGTCTCTTGTATATACGCAAGTATATACTTTGTAGTCTTATTGCTTTTCATTGGTTTGCCTCTATGTCCTTTAAAAAAACATTGCTTGTTAGTGGTCAGTCTTTGCTATTTTTCCCTCCATTTCAATCCACGGACCAGTGCCCCATTACCTGTACCCTTTCACATGTCTCATTGTAGCATGTGTTTAGGGTCTACTTTTCCCTTTCTCTAAGAGCATTTGACCAGAGCGCTTGATTTCTTTCCTGCTCCTTGTACTGTTTGCCTGTGCTCCGACTTCTCTTTATGTAAACAGCACTGTAGTTTGTGTATCTCCCTACACTTGCTGTGCCTTCAAAGACCAAGATCAAATGGTAGGCACAAGGTAATTTTCTTTCTCTGAAGTAAGAAGATTTGCCCAGTCTCCCAAGCCCCTCCCGCATTGCTGGTTGTCTGTTTCCTGCTCGTGTTTGTCCGACTCCTCCGAATGGCCGGTGTCTGCCCCGTTAACAATCCTCGTGCTCCGCTTCACCTTTATGCATCGGGTCTCGCGTTTGCTCATGTTAGAGCTGATCGCGTTCTAAACTCCTAACCCGACTTTTCACCTATCGGGAAAAAGTGCATTAATGTACATAACCAGAAAAAGTGAAATTAACTATGTAAAGAGCTCGACTTCTGCCAAGCGAGATCGGGCTCGTAAATTAGAGAAAAAGAAGTCCACGAGCCCGATGGAAAACAGCGAGCCTCGCATGTTTTCTGTACTTGGTCGCTGCGCTGGAGGAGGGCTAGCCACCGGAAAAGGCATGACATATGCCTGCTTTCGACTAATGAAAGCAAGCAGATTTTTTAGGCAAGCCCACGAACCAATAAAAAACACTGACGTCATGTTGACAGGGCTCGGAGCCCTTTTCTGAACACTAAAGAGTCTCCCTGCTTTACGCATGCGCGAGCGCATGCAATGCAGGCTCGACCCTAATGAGGATGCATTTTTTCAAAGCATATGCCTCGTGTTTCATAGTTGGATTATTAATATGTAACTTGATAATTGATATCTGAATAATTTCATTACTCTCCTCAATAAGAAATGTTGTATTTATAGCTATATTTTAGCACTATTTCAGTGTAACCATTGCATTAACAATCCACCCTTTTAATGTATCCATTCATTTTTCAATCTTATTTTACCTAAACATTTATTGTAGTGAAACATTTTCCCAGTTCTACTCTCCTAACCGTTCTTTCTGAGCCTTTTTTGTACATGTTTTTCGATGGCATTTCATTCTGGTTTCCTGTTTGGTAAATGTGCACTGTCAGTATGACGACAAATTGACCTTTCCTTCCCACGTTGACTCATTATTGGACTCCACGGAGGCCCAAAGGACAACAGCAAAGGTTTAATATTAGCAGTCCTGAATCTGGGGTTTGTATTCCTCGGTTTGCGAGTTCAGACAGCGTCCCCTTCTCTAATTGCTCTTGTTAGGGTCGAGCATGCGCTTGCGCATGAGTATTGCTTGTGAGACGCTTTCGTAGTTAGAACAGGGCTCGGAGCCCCGTCCATGTCACGTCAGTATCTTTCATTGGTTCGTTGGCTTGCCTTTTAAAATCTGCTTGCTTTCATTAGTGGAAGGCATGCATACGTCATGCCTTCTCCTGTAGTTAGCCCTTCTCGAGCGCAGTGACCAAGTACTGAAAACATACAAGGCTCGCTATTTTCCATCCAGTTTGTGGACTACTTCTTATCTTTTGTTTGCAGCTTGATCTCACTTGGCAGAAGTCGAGGGCTTTGCATGACATCGACCCTGTTACATAGTTAATTGCACTTTTGCCGGTTACGTAGATAATTGTACTTTTGCCGATAGGTTTCACTCCGAGTGAACTGTAGCAGCACGATCACGCTCTTTAAAAAAAATTTAATATGGCAAGAAAAGTCCGGTTTAGAGTTTACAACTGCTAATAGCTCTAACTCTGAGAAATGCGAGACCCGTTGCATTGCAAATGCTTGTTTCTGATATGGGCCGGATCATTTTCTCCAGCCAGTGACCCCTGTTCCTCCAAACTGTACTGCTAAAGGTTACGAGTCAGTATAGAATTCACACATTGATACTTCCATGAGTATACAGTCACTACAGAGTATGTTATTTATGTTCAACAGTGCTCTTTAACCCCTTTGCTGCCAGGCCTTTTTCCCTTCAGGTGAGCCTTTTTTTGGCCATTTGGGGTAGTCTGCGCTAAGGGCCTTATAACTTTTTCGCCACATAAGCTACCCATGCCAAATTTGCGTCCTTTTTTTCTAGGGATTCTAGAGGTACCCAGACTTTGTGGGTTGCCCTGAAGGAGACCAAGAAATTGGCCAAACTACAGCAAAAACTTTGTTTTTTTCAAAACAATGGGGAAAAAGGGCTGCTGAAGAAGGCTTGTGTTTTTTTCCTTGAAAATGGCATCAACAAACGGTTTGCGATGGTAAAATCACCACCTTCCCAGCTTTCAGGAACAGGCAGAGTTGAATTAGAAACCCCAATTTTTTAACTAAATTTTGACATTTTACTGGAACATACCCCATTTTTACTTATTTTGCGTGCTTTCAGCCTCCTTCCAGTTAGTGACAGAAATGGGTGAGAAACCAATGCTGGGTCCGAGAAAGCTAAACATTTCTAAAAAGTAGACAAAATTCTGAATTCAGCAAGGGGTCATTCGTGTAGATCCTACAAGTGTTTCCTACAGAAAATAACAGCTGAAATAAAAGAATATTGAGATTGAGGTGAAAAAACAGCCATTTTTCTCCACGTTTTACTCTAACTTTTTCCTGCGATGTCAGATTTTTTTAAAGCAGTATACCGTTACGTCTGCTGGACTCTTCTGGTTGCGGGGATGTATAGGGCTTGTAGGTTCATCAAGAACCCTAGGTACCCAGAGCCAATAAATGAGCTGCACCTTGCAATGGGTTTTCATTTTATACGAGGTATACAGCAATTAATTTGCTGAAATATAAAAAGTTAAAAATAGGTATCAAGAAAACCTTTGTATTTCCAAAATGGGCACAAGATAAGGTGTTGAGAAGCAGTGGTTATTTGCACATCTCTGAATTCCGGGGTGCCCATACTACCATGGGAATTACAGGGTATTTCTCAAATGTCTTTTTACACACTGTCTTACATTTGGAAGGAAAAAATGTAGAGAAAGACAAGAGGCAGTAACACTTGTTTTGCTATTCTGTGTTCCCCCAAGTCTTTTGATAAAAATGGTACCTCACTTGCGTGGTTAGGCCTACTGCTCACAACAGGAAACACAAAATGGACACATCACATTTTTACATTGAAATCTGACATGTTTTTTGGAAAGTGCCTAGCTGTAGATTTTGGCCTCTAGCTCAGCCGGCACCTAGGGAAACCTAGCAAACCTGCGCATTTTTGAAAACTAGACACCTAGGGGAATCAAAGATGGGGTGACTTGTAGGGCTCTGACCAGGTTCTGTTACCCAGAATCCTTTGCAAACCTCAAAATCTGGCCAAAAAACACTTTTTCCTCTCATTTTGGTGACAGAAAGTTCTGGAATCTGAGAGGAGCCACAAATTTCCTTCCACCCAGCATTCCCCCAAGTGTCCCAATAAAAATGGTACCTCACTTTTGTGGGTAGGCATAGTGCCCATGACAGGAAATGCCCTAAAACACAACGTGGACACATCACCTTTTTCCACTGAAAACAGAGGTGTTTTTTGCAAAGTGCCTACCTGTGGATTTTGGCCTCTAGCTCAGCCGGCACCTATGGAAACCTACCAAACCTGTGCATTTTTGAAAACTAGAGACCTAAGGGAATCCAAGATGAAGTGACTTGTGGGGCTCTCACCAGGTTTTGTTACCCAGAATCCTTTGCAAACCTCAAAATGTGGCTAAAAAAAACACTTGCAACTATACATACTGCAGGACAACCACTGCCAAAACTGCAACAAGCCACAACAAAGAAAGCAAAACCTTTGAACTAGCTAGCACAAAAAGAAGAAATAAACTGTTATTATCATAAATGCAAATACTTCGCCAGTAGACAAACACCCTGTCATCAACCAATTTTAAATGTTCCCTTGTGTCTAGTGTTCTCTGCTTGGGGGCAGATGGGCCCAAAACAAACAGGCCAATCTGCCCCAAAGGGGGGCAGAAATGCCATAGAATATATTGCCCCCTTTGGAAGGCGACCCTTGCCCAAGGGCCCCACCCTCCCCCCCACACAGAACACACAAGGGGGACATGCAGGACTCGCGGACACGGGCAGGTTTACTGACCGGTCACGGCAGCATTTGTAACTTGCAATTGTGGTCGACCATTGGTCCACGTAGTCCTATGGAGCACTTTTCCCTAATGCGGGTGGGCTCTAGTTAGGAAACATATTTACCTGACTTATGTAAGTAATTTGATACCTGTTCTATATAGATCTGTGTAGTTACCTGTAATTACTGGTACTCCGATTTAGAAGACACATTAGTTCTGCTTGACTAGGAGATATAGCAAGTCAATTTTGGTCCTGACGAAGCATCAATGGACCCTTATGGGCCACTAGGATGCAAAACATGTTGACCGATGAAAAGGGTTGGTTCGCAAATTGTGTAAAAACCTCCCGTTGATTCATAGATCTCATTAGAGTGATTGATCATTGTTTCTACTTCACTCGTCTGACTTCACGTTTTTAATCTTGGTCCCTACCTTCCAACTGGCTCAATAAAGTATTTAACCATTGGGGGTTGTGAGAGCCAATTTTATCTCTTTCACTTTTTTGATCTCCTACACACTCTGTCCTCCCCCCACTCAACTCTGGGGCATGGCACCATCATCATAAAAGATCTCCGGCAAAGAGCCCCCCCAATTGGGGTGGAGCCCGTCAGACATTGCAGCGCCGGTCTGACGAGGAGCTGTACCAATGATGAAGCATGACATCCTTTGGATGTGTGAGGTTAATTGCTCCTACAATTGAGGACCCTCTTGTGTGTTTTCATTTCATTTTTTCCTCCTGGAACAGTGTATCACAATACTTTTTATAGCTTTATCTGGGGACATACACTGGACCATAATACCCCTCTATCCCTCTTTTTGTGGTCTTACTCTCCTAGTGCATCCTGATGAAGCTCCAGGTAGGAGAACCTTGGGTGAGTCCTGAAGTGCTCTGACCATTAGACAGGACTAGCAATCATACCTCATTAAGACTGGACGGCATGTTATTGCTCAGGCATCTCCCTCTTCCACCTCTCACTCCAAACTCCAACAACAGTAGCCCCCTGTTGTGTATCTACACCCTTTTCAAATGGCAGGAGCTCAGAGATAGGCTAGGGCCCGAATGATTTGTTGTTGATAGCAAGCAACTGGACTCTTGTTGGATGCATGTCCATACTATAAAATACCTAGCACACCCTATAAATAGTACCCAGCAGCTCACAGCAGCAGGGAGAAGGCGAGGGTTATTTAAAAAACCTAGTATTTTTTTCCCTGAGGAGCTTTGTCTGTCACAAATGACGCAAAATGTAGATTGCACTTCCAAAAAGAGTAAACACAACAGAAAACACTGAAAAGAAGAGAACATGGAGATCAGCATGGGCGGATACTCTGTATATTACAAGAGCGAATGGTTTATCAGGAATGCCGGTAAGTACATACTGGGATAGCATGCTGGTTGACTAATGGTAGCACAGCACTCTCACAGCGTGGGATTGAGGGTGCTTTTGGTGTTGTGTGCTAGCAACTAGATCAGTAGTAAGCAGAAGATCTAGTTTGCACAACTCCATGCATGTGCTAGTGAGTGCCTTGGCAGCTATCTTTGATGAGGAACTTGTTTACCTCTAACAAGTGATAACTGATCTGGATACATGATGCAATACTGTTCCCTATTGGTTTCCAGCTTTGTAAATCTGGTTGTTCACACCTCTCTGATAACTTATTAAACTGTACAAACAGTTTGGTTTGGAAGATTGCTGAAAAACAAACTAACTATGTAACTGCTCCTATGAGTGAAATTAATGAATTTTCTTTATGTAAACTGTGTATGTATTAACAGTTCATGCATAAAGTGCTCTGACATATGTTCTTCTGTCAGAAAGAGCAACAATGGCGAGTATGCATAAGACCTTCTATAGCAGTTTGCGCAGTATCTGTAATCAGTTCACTATGGAAGGAGAAGAGATTTTTTTCCAGGGTTTAGGGTCCTATTCCTCCTTTTTAAGTCGAGCCTGCTAGATGGTCATATGCAGTCTGTTGTAAGGCATACTGTGCTTACTGAGAAAGTTGAGGGGCTTGGCGCCCCATATTACACAGTTGGCTTTCCTGGTCACTCTCGTATGCCTGCCTATAATAAGTGTCCTGGCTTGTAAAGGTTGTGTTTGTCCCTCCAATAGAGCATTGCCTCATTGCAATCTCTTTGACTGACTTGCATTGTTGCTTCCACTGCTTGCTTTTCAAGCACTAATTTTTTTCTTTTGTGTGAAGCACTCCATTATAGCGTGTGTCTTCGAGCCATCACATTCATGTACATCGCTCCCTCTGCACGCCGTGTTGCTCTCTGTTACCTGACAGCATCGCCCTACTCCATCCCTCTTGTGCTTGCCACTGTGCTTCCCATTGCATCCTCCACCCTCCTTTGTGGGTTCTTTAACATTTTTTTTTAATTTACTGATCCAACACTGGTTGGTGACTAAATTGGAGGGAGGGGGGAGAGCACCCACATAATTTTGTAGGAATGCGCCCATTGCGTGGTGCACACCCCTACTAAATGATGGAGGAGACTTTTTTTAGTAAACTGAAAGCCACTGGCTAAGCCAGTAGGTCACAAAGACACAAATTATTGACTTAGCCAGTACTTGTATGAGATGATCGCATTATATTGGCTATGCAGCATATGCTGGCTTTGAAGGAGCAGAGAGGGCTAAATGGTTGTTTCTTTAGAAGTATTAGAAGAGGCGAGAGTTGAGAACCTAATCAAGAGTGACTAGTTCAGACTAGTTAAGCTGATCTAAGGCTGTCAAAAGAATTGATTGGGATCTAAGTTATGTATTGACTTAGGCACCTTTCATTAAGTCCCAAGATGTAGTGTAAACTGGCTAGCTGTTATGCTGCCGAGTAAATTAATACTCACGGTCAGCTCAAATGCCCAGGTTTAAACCAATATACAGTGACTGTACGTTTTGCAAACATATTGTTAAAATGTGCACCTCCTTCTAAGACAAAAAGAAAGCTGGCTTTCCAAGAGGAACTGGACTCTGTGCAAGAGGAACTGGACTCTGTGCAGCCACCAGCAAAGGTGCAAAAACAAAAGGAGAAGCCAATACGGCACTACATGCCACGAACAGATGTACACTGGGTAAGTGACATTTTCCATTCAATGGCATGTGCAGCTGCAGATACGCATGCTATGCACAGACTACAAAGCAGTTAGTCCTCCCAAAAAGTGGTGGTTAGCCTGTAGGAGTTGAAGTTGTTTGGAATAAAGTCCTTAAGACAGCTTGGCCTACACTGGCTTGTTGCTGTGAGAACACATCAACACAGTAGTATTTTGTAAATGTATGAGTGACATTTTCCATATATATATATATATATATATATATATGTTTGTGTGTATATATATATATATATATATATATATATATATATATATATATATATATATTCATATTATATCTCAAATTGTCCCTCAGAACGGAATCTGCGCTTTGTTCAATTGGAAACATTCCAGTGTTAAGTTTAATTACTCTCCCTTGGTCTGTAAATGCTGCAGATGGCTGTTGTCTTATAACAATTGATTCTTCTAAGTGCTTACTCGACGGTCGGTCGTTCTATCTGGCAAATGGAAATGCTATTTTTATGAGAAATGCGTGCCAAGAACATGATTTTAGAGGGGTTTGTAAAGAGAGAAGGAAGGACTTTTGCAGTGGTCCCCTGGGATTTGGTTGATCTCAAGTGCTGGCCAGATTCTCAGGACTCCTGTTTTTCATACACCCATTTTACACTTCCACAATCTGTTGTTCTCAGAATGGTGGCGTTCAGACTGTATTCTGTTCGTATGACGGTTTGTAATTTAACCCCAGAGGCTTTCTGTCACGGAATCTCACACATTCTCATAAAGGCTGTTCACAAATAGACTTTGCTGCTGAAGGAACCGCAGCCCTATGTATTACAAGTTATCAAATGGACCAAACGGGGATTGTACCGAATCATTCAAAATAAATAGAGTACAACAGCAGGGGTGTGTCTTGGCACCTTTCCTCTTTACGTTCTTTATTAATGGCCCGGAATGTTTCTTATTGTTGGATGGGAAAGATATTGCTCCAGTGGATAAGCGTTCTATCCCAGTGCTGCTGTATGCAGATGATGTAGTTTTATAGGTCAGGACTCGGCTGCCAAGATAATTAGATAATTTTGCGGTCTTTATGACGCAGGTTGATTTAAGGACCAACCTCTCAAAACTATGTATATTGATCTGTGAGCCAAATATCAACAAGACTAGAGGTCATTTTATTTCTGGAACCAGGGTGAAACCCTTGGTTTTTCAATTACGTAAGGATTCCCACAAATGCATCTTTTAACGAGGGCACTTATACACACTGAAAAGACAATAATATTTGCTGTATTTTGAGAACCTCCATTAAGATTAATCCTCGACCTTAGCATTTAGGCTCTCCTACACATCTAACTATTGGGCTGTCCTCTGCATTTGATGTAAGAGTCATTTTTGCCCATTTTTAGGTTGAGAGTGCAAGCGCTTCGACCTGTTGTAAGTCATGTGTGCTTTTAGCCATGCCCACCCAGCACTATCAGTCGTTCATGGGCTTGCCTTTCAATAATCCTTTATCATTGCTAATGCTTTGTTTGTCCCTACTTGCAGCGACCTTTGTTACATGGATACGTTTGACTGCGAGCAAACTTCTTTTACCTTTTGTGTGTCTCCTTCGCGCTCACACTCATGGCGGCCATGGAGCTTTGAATCGGCTCGCTTATGTAAACTTCTATACTTTTCATTTTCAATTTATGTGGCAAAAAAAGTCCAGTTCGGAATTTACAACACTAGTAGCTCTAATTCGAGCAAATGCGAGACCCATTGCATTGCAAATGCTTGTTCTAGTGGGGCAGCAGAACATGTGACCTAAGACGGACATTTGTTGGTAGACCCATAGAAAGAACTTGGGAAATATGGGTGGCTAAAAATGACAAGATTATCAAGCTAACCTACATTGCATCCCTTCCCTTTCAGCTAAAACAAACTGGAAGAAGCGAGTATCATTCCATTCACTTTCATAATATAATAATTTAATGAATTACGACGTTCTGCACGTGTGCATTTCAATACCACACATAGGATTTTCATTAATTGCACATGTATTTCTGGCCCTTAGGGACACATAACGTCCAGTCACCGTCCCCCATGAAAGGTGAAAGAGACTAGGTTGCATTGTATTTAGTATTGACATTGGGTAGCAGTTCCTTACCGTGTGTGTTTGTGTGGTGCCGGCGCACTACGTCCCTCAAAAAGAAGTGACCTGCATGTTCTTCATCACAAATTAAATGAAGTATGTCCTCCTGGTTTCACTGAAGAACGTGGTCTCACCTTAGAGTGGCCGCCCTAATTCCACGTAGAGTTGGCAGTGTGGGCAACGCAAGCAGGTCTTTAGGCCGATTCAGAAAGCTGACACACACAGTCCAGTTTTAGTCTAGGTGCACTCCGTGATGAATACGAACCTGCACTAGGTCAGGACGCTGGTATTTATGAACAGGCAGTAAATGAAAGCTGGTCAATTAAAAACTTTTAATGTAAACAGCACATTGTCTAGTCATTGAGATTCCCACAGAATAGCACACTACAGTCTGCTCAGCTGCTGGTTTATTATTTGGATAACCCCCTTTTTTGCAGTTTTATATAACGCGAACTCGCCCCCAGGGCCTTGGAGCGCTTTACATGAGCACCAGATTGCATCTCACAAGGTCAGATTATTATTTTAAAGGATTTGTCCAGAATGCCAGGATGTTGGAGCGACGCTGGCAGTAGAACATGACTCCACAAGTCCAAGGTCGATCCCCTCTTCAGGCTCTACACAAAAAAGTTATTTTCTCCATACTATTTGTTGTTTTTATTTACTTACATTGCGTTTTCAAGATATGGGTTGTAACTATTCTGTTCCCCATTTGGTAGGAAAGAAATTCAGTCGGTTTTGTTGAACAATTGTTTGTAAAATATTCGATCTCCAATTGCAATACACAGGGGCCCAAAATATGACAATTGACTTGTGTGTTTTTTCTCTTTTCAGTTTTGGCACATTTATTGCTGTAGGAATCACAATCTTTGTGGTGTTTGTTGTCACCGTCATTTTGTGCTTCACCTGCTCATGCTGCTGCCTATACAAGATGTGCCGGAGATCACCACAGCGTGAGTCATGCAACCTCTATATATTATTGAGAATTCTTGCTTTAGCAAGTGTCTGGGGTAACCGCAGCGTCAATCTTGCAACCTCTATATTTATTTTCGTACTGTTGCTCAAGCCAAACTTGTTTTGTCAACTGTTAAGCCAAAGAAGGGAGAACTCCCTAAGTACACCATGCACACAGTCCATGCTCGACAAATGGCTAAGGGTGCCTTGAAGTATAAACAATATTTTGTGTTTATGATTGCATGTTTTCCAATTAAAGTGCCAAAAATAAAGTGCAATGAGGATCAGCGCACACAGCCAACTTTTCACTCAGGTCCGTGGGCTTTGCAGGCTCATCACATGTCCACTGTAAATAATCACGTTTATTGCAAACAGGTGTTGCTCATTGTTAAAAAAAAGGTGGTTGCAATGGAAAACACATTTCTATTAATAATATATAAAACAAATATATACAAACCAAATACTAACTCTCGGTAGTCATTTATCATTTATTTAACCTGCCCCTTCACGACCCGGTGTAACCCCTTATTGTAGGTTCAGAATTATATTTCAGGAATATAATACTTGTACCAACAATGTTAAAGCCTCTTAGCTGACAGGAGTAGAATTTTATTTTCCCAATTACCCACACTGCTAAATGTATAGTATTTGTATGTCTGCACTTTAGTACTTTATTATACAGTTATATAGACAACAGTGCACATCATCCCAGATAACATCATGATTTGCTTATCCATCTTTTAGTGTGTCGTACCCAACTTAATTCATATATATGATACTTTACGTTATTCATAGTGTCTAAAATACCTTAAAGGTATCTGCTTCCATGATAAACCAATAAAGTGGAATGCACTCTAATGTTGAAAGCAACGCTTCAGGAATTTAGTGGGCACTAGTGAGGCATACTGATGTTTCTGTGGTCAAGCCTTAAGAACTTCTATACCTGAGGTACATGAGGACGTAAAGCAGCAGTTTTGCCATCCGATTTTTGTTTCATTAGACATAGCTGAACTGGGTCCTTTAAATCTTTCTGCCAACCCCTCTGAATCTGGTTTTGAACTTGCCCTCAGCAAAAAAAAAAAAAAACTTTGTTAAAGCCATTGTTATGAAATAGTAAAGCATAAAGCAACAACCGAGTTTAAAACTAAAGTCTGGATCACACATCCACTCTGATAACTATGTATAGGCCAATAAAAGAGGGAAGTGAGGACAGGAGGGAATGGATGTAAGTTAGTGCTGTAAAAAATGATTAATCTCACAAGTTGTCAGGAGTAATATGGCTCTTCTTTGAAGCTTTTAAAAGCAGGAGGTACCTTTTTCTATTTCTATGGACTGCCTTCACAGACAGTGTAGATTACATTTTGTGAAAAAAGGCAACATGGGATCTAAGGGAACAAAAAAAAAAAAAACCTACTGGCCCTGCAAGCCTACCATCCACCAGGTCAGTAACCCTAACCAACAGTTGTCATATACACCATACAAAAATGTGCTTTTGGTGGTGCAGAGCAGCTACAATTGTAATTGATTTCTAATGAGGAAAAATCAGAGGAGGCAAATTTTCAGTTTTGAAACAATTACATTGTTCATCAAGTCTTTAGTCCGCAGACCACTTTTGAGTGATTTGGACCTCTAGAATGCTAAAGCTTACTGTATCGAAGGCCTCTTTAAAATTACTGTTGGACTTATGCCCTGCAACCTAATGCTCCTTCTCCTCAGTGGAATATATGAGAGTACGCTAATTTTGTTGTTTTTTGCTTGTGGAATAACATTTACCACACTAGTTGTGCTTCGGTCAGTCTTCATTTAAAGCTCTGTCTTTTGGACACCTTGGACATGGCAAGTCATCTAATAATTGATTCAAAAGAATGCATATTTTATCTGTACATGTATGCTGTATATTTGAGCGCAATCTAATTGTTTCAAAATTAAAAATGCTGATTGTTATCTGTTGTATCTTGTTTTTTGCTGATCAGGCATAGGTCTATTATACCCGGCTAAAACATTAAAAAAATAATTCAGTTAATCATAAAAGAAGTCCATGTTTCTTTCATATGTACCAAACAGCAAGAAGAAATCTGCTTAAACTAAAATATGAGAATACTTGTGTCAAATTGAAACACCCAAGCTGTAATACGATAATGTCTAACACCCATGTTTAAGCAAAACAGTTTGATCCATTTCAATCTTGCTGATTTATACATCGAGCAGAAAAAAAATGTGTGCTTAAAATAATCAGACATATTAATACAGGTTGCAGGCCCGCTTCCCAGTATTGCACATCCTCCACCTGCTTATGAAGTTGTTAGTAAGTAGGTTTCTATGTCTAAATCTGATGTATACAAATTTGGCATTGGGCAGGTATATAATGTCCAGAAAGTTCAAAAGAAGGAGCATTCTTAATGGATTGGTTAGGCAAGATGTAGATCAGTAACAATGCCCCAATAGGGTAGGCGTTTTTTAATAATATTCTCAGGTGCTGCATTAATGCTTGAGGATGAGATTCAAAAGTCAGCCAGTATTAAAAGCTCCAGCCAATAATTAATATGACCTAACTAGGAGATAGAATTTGATTTGTTCAAATTCATAATCTCAGTGAGGCCGTACCTATAAGCAATTATTCAGGGGTTGACCACAGTCTAACCCAATAGGGGAGCAGTCTCAGTATTGCTATTTCCCCATTGTGCCTAATACCCAGTTCATGTGTGAGTGGCCCATTTGGTATACTTTGCGATAAATTGACAAGCATCTTCAGAAAGTTCTTCTCTTTCTCGGTGACACTACCACTCCCCAGACCTCACTGAAAGAAGGGGTAATGCGGAGTAAATGGCGCTCTATGTCCCACCAATTATCTAATGCTATGTAACGTTGCTGCTATAGGAGAGCTACCCCCACTTAAGCCCTACACGATAACTAAAATTATCCACATCAATCAGTCTTAGGGTCTGAGACTTTTAACGTAGGCTGCTAATACCCAACTAAATGTTGAAATTAAATATGAAACCTCTATTAAATAATTCAAGTAACAAATATTTATTCCTCTTATCACAACCCTCCTCCTCGTCACACACTTATATAATGTTCCAATTCACATAAAAAAAATCCCAAAATCTTGTTTACTACTCCATTAGTGAATTCATAGTCCCGCATCCTGTCAGTAAGACATCAGTCCATTAGAAATTTGAGTGATGTTCCAATTCACATCAAACAATCCTCGTGTTATCTTTTTCAAATTTCATTGGTCAAGTCCATTGTCTGATATTCAATCAGTTACATCATCCTTTATGCCAAGCCAACACGTGTTTCGTCTTAGGAGTACCTTTAGACTTCCTCAGGACTTCCTAAATGGCATTTGTATCAAGTATTCATTAATATTCATTCATATTACAGATTCTTATTAACACATTGCTAATTAATGCTCTCCATGTGGAAACCGTAACAATTATCCACTTATTGGAACACCATTACTCAGTGAATGTGCCCAAAAAGGTTTTCATTACCACAATATAATTTTGCAAAATCTTTGTGCACTCACTCCATTTTATAATATTTTGATATTTGCCCTTTGTGCATAGTGCCAAAATTGTGATGTTAAAAACAGCTGTGTTAAGTCTACATCATGCTAACACCTCCATCCAGTGTATTAAAGACCTGTGTTCAAGTTATCAAGTCCAATAACATACCTGAATAGTATCTGCAATTATGATGTGCTGCCCCTTTGTTTACCAAGTCAATGATTTCATGTTGTCTATAGAGATATGTTACCAAAGTAAAGATAGTTGAAAGACTTATTAATAATACATTTTAAATTTGACCATTACAATTCCGAAATAAACGTTGAAATATTGGCCCGTTGCTGTCCTTCTCACCTTAACACTAAGGGTTGTGTGACTAACTACACGCATCGCGAGTACGCTGAGACTGCCGAAGAAACCCGGCATGGTTCTAATCGGCATTGAAATAGTTTGAGGCATGAAAATGGGTAACGGACTATCTGACCCATTAACACAAAAGACGGACTTACGCACGTACGCTATCTCCAGTGTAAACACGCTGTAGCTTCTTACAGCATGTTCCATGCTTTCAACTATAAAAATAAAAAAACTGACTAATCGATTCCTAATCCCTGTTATGGGACTATTCTCTCAGATTTCACCCAAAAAGTTGCGTAAATACCTGCAGCTGCAAGCTATAGTCAAAAATTAAAACAAGCTCATTAATAAAGCTGTAATAAATTACAACAACACTCATTATTTTGCTGACTCCGAACAGTCTAAATTGACTCCCCTGACCGGAAAACACTTGAACTGTTAATTTTTCTCAAACATGCTCTTAGTTCGCACTACTAATGTGATTATATATTACAAACTTATATTATAAACGCTGCAGTCTTAATCTACTTCTTAATGCTGATAAATTAAGTAAAGGACCTCCCAAAAGAGATTCCCTATTACAAATAACTCTAAACTACACTACTCTAAATTCTCATCTAGTTAGTAGTTATATCGCTTCTTATATTAAAAAAATCATGAGTATTAATCCCAAATCAGGCACATTCCATTACATCTGTTACCATACTATATGTTACAAACCCTGATCTATGTACCGGAGTAGCCGTTCAAGTTTCTTGTAAGATCACTGTGTGGTATGAATCTGTAAAGGTACCTCAGGCTGGGTCATCATTTTTGTTCAATAGACTGCCACATTCCAAGAGAGGAATTGTATGTGAGTATTGTCCATACTATTGTAGAAGAGTGGGCGGGTAACAGATGAACTCATTGCTGTTCAATGCTCAAGTGATAATTTGGGTAATGAGTAGTAGTAGTGATTAGCACATTGGACAACTTTGAAAGTTTTGCTGTAAATGCGCTAGCATGCATGAGCCCTCTAGCCCGCTCAGATTGTCGTAGTCAGCCTACCTCCCTAACAGATGAGGCAAAAAGAGTGGATTTAGTGGGGACTTGTGAAGCCCTCTAAGTAAATCTTGAGAGATTAATGGGGGCTTTGTTGGAATCCAGTGCCCTATAGGGGTTGAGGAAACATTTGAACTGGATGTTTGAACCAGAAGGGTGGTATAGAACATGTTTCCATAGCTATTAAACACTTCACTAGAGCTGGATTGTAAGATGATTTTTAAATAATCATAAAATGTCTGAATGTATGAGTGATTAACAGTGGTACGATAACCTGTCTAACAGGCCACTTTGACAGAGAGTTTGTGCTTTGCCTTGAGAGACCTTCCATTTTGGGTACATAGGTCACGTAAATAGTTGTCTAGTCAGGTGGATGTGAGTTTCCTGTGTGGGGAAAAAGCTCTCATGTTACATTAGAGTATTACCCCTTGATTAAAAGCGCTCTGCGAACACATATGATTACAGCTTACTTGCCTAATGGAATAATGCCTACATGCATACGAGTGACTACAAGGGTCGCTGGGCTTACAAGATTCCAACATGCATGGGAAGGGTTATCTGAATTGTACCATTAGTGCCATTAGGCGGGCTTTGAAAAGAAATCACAATAATTTTCAAACAATATGGTCCTATAGCCTTACTATGGTTCGACTTCAACCCTGACAACTGTTACCTTTAAAGAAAAAGATACAATAACTTGGAAATACTTAGGAAATTAACTTCTTAAGTACTTAAAAGTTTTAAAGAAAGGGTCTAAAGGAGTGACCCTGCCCTGTTGCTTCTTGGCTCTGACGCACAGCAGGACACTCAGTGGCGCTTTATAGCCCTTCACCTTCTCTTTCAACGTGACTCTGGGGCAGGGAATGTTGAGATACATAGTCCCCAGCCAGGGAACAAGCACAGTCATGCTCACAGGGCACACTCAGTGGCAGAGCCCTCCTCCTCTCCCCATGTGGCCCAGGAGCAGGGATTGTTTGGACACGTCATCCCCAGCAAGGAAACAAGCACAGTCACCTGTGCAGCAGGACACTCTGTGGTGCTTTATAGTGTCTGCAGAGCGGCCTCCTCTTCCTTTCCCCACGTGGCCCACGGGCAGGCAATGGTGGACACATAGTCCCAGCCAGGAAAAAAGCACAGTCACAGTCAAAATTTACATTAAATGGACCTTTCCTTGGCAAAATGATATAAAGATCAGCTTCGCCCAGATGTCACAATCCATTGACGATAACGCCATACTTTTTGACTACCAAACTGATTACGCCCAGGAAGAGGCACAGAATCTGCCCTCATCGCCATCTGGGATGACCTTATAAACACAGTAGACTGGAATGGGTTTGCTGCACTACTTCTGTTGGACCTCTCAGCTGCCTTTGACACAGTTGACCATGACACCATAATACAAAGACTCAACGAAGCCGGCATGGAGGGTACTGCTCTTGACTGGATCACATCTTACCTTCAAAGCAGAACAAATTCCATCCATACTCCCTGTTTCTCATCCAAACCATACTTAACAAAAGCAAGGGTCCCGCAAGGCTTTATCATCTCACCCAGGCTTTTCAACATTTACATGAAGTAATTGCTGGCAAAGATCAATGAATTTCAGCCACCATGCTACAACTATGAAGATGACACACAAATACTGCTTAAACTGGAAAGCCCCAAAGACATTGGAAACTCATAAGTCTTCAGTTGCCTCAGAGCTGTTGATCAGTGGATGACATGGAGCCATCTTAAATTGAAAGCTTCCAAAACAGAAATACTCACATAAGGAGACTGGATAATTAAGACCCCCTGGCCTGACAATCTGGGACCACCCCCTAAAGTATCTAAGGAAGTAAGCAACTTTGGAATTACCATGGAGTCCAAGGTAACAATGAATGTCCCAGTGGACAAATTAGCAAGATCAAACTTCATCACCATGAAAACCCTCCAACAGATTTTCACCCACCTGGGATTTCTACACAAGATCCAGGCTGCTATCTGTCTTGTACTGTATAAACGTGATTACACCAGTGATCTCTACCATGGATCATCTCTATCAACTATGAAAAAACTACAACATATTCAAAACTCTGCTGCCAGACTACTCCTACATGTGAAGCCATAAGTCCACATCTCCCTTGCCTTGAGAGCCCTACATTGGTTACTGGTTGCCAGAAGATCCACTTCAAGCTGCTTTGTATCATCCACAAAGCAATACATGGAACAGGACCACTTTTCATCGGATATAAAATCACCAAATATGGAATCTCTGCTCATGATTGGCATCTCGCTTTAAAACCCCACCATACAAGAAAACACCATAGGTGGTACATATTTCTCTGTTCAAGCAGCCAAACTATGGAATTCATTACCCTCAAATATAAGATCCATGGATAACTATCTTATTTTCAGGAGACTACTCAAGAGTTGGCTCGTTCCTACATAACCATCATACTCAAACACTAACGTACAGTGTAACCCTGTGCATTAAGATTTATAATTTGATTATATGTATGCATCTAGATAAGTGTATTTTACTGTACAAATGTGTAATAACTATGGTTTGGAAAACATATATATATTCTTTAGGTGTGCTTAACAAATTTATGTATTACGGTTAAATATATATGTGTGTGTGTGTATATATATATAAGCTAAGCTTAACATGTAACATACATATATACGTATATATATATATATATATATATATATATATATATATATATATATATATATATATATATATATAAAATAATGCTATGCTTAACATGTTTATAGGCCATTGAATAGTTTTTATTTAAGTTGTCTGATTAGATGCTTATGGGTCTCTGTTTTATTTATATATCATAATAATGTGTAAATATTATCATAACTATTTTATCTTCAAGTGCTTCATTATTGAAATACTGAGGAAAACATAAAATGAAAAAAGTTATAAAAGCACACATATAAATTGGCTTCAGTTACAGCAACACATGAAAGTCTGTGTTTATATAGTACAACTTTAAATCTCAATATATCATCTTCCTTATACATATATACCCTTTGTGTGTAGTCATATATCTATTTATTTATTACTTTACTCCTGCTGGAGAAAAGAGAAACCAAACCTTATTCAACCATAATGATCTCCAAAATAACCCTCTCCTCTATCCTTCCTGCCTCACCCCAAACCTCAGTTTACTACTATGATCTTCCAAACAACCCTCCGGTGTCTCCAACCAGTCGATCACAAGCTACCAGTAGCTCCCAGACCCCTTCAAAGTAGCTCACAGCCCGGAGTTAATTTTTAAATAAGCACAGGGTCACATTTTTCTTTTTAAAGCTCTGTTTATTTTATATTATCATCAGGCAGCAGATAGCAAAGCCTGAGAAGGAGCATTGCTGGAGTCAGAATTAAGTTATTTAATTCTTAAAAGTCTTTGTCAACTCGGTGTTGGCGATGATAACAAAATTATGTTTCTCAATGCTTTTAAATTGGATAAATTAAAAATGAAAAGTTACCTTATAATTAAATTAACTTTTCATTTTCATTTTCTCAAATTATTATTCAAATTGTTGCATCTACAAACAGCAGGTCTTTTGCTCCCGTTGGCCAGTATCACACTGTGTCATGTTTATAATTGTTAAAATACAGTTATTTATTAAATTGGAGGAATATAAAGTGCAGAAAAATGTTACCCATTATGAATATGGTTGTACTTTAAATTCCTCCCATTTGAAAAACATGGTTGTATGCTTGTGTAATACATATAACAGTGCCACAAATGAAGACAGGTATGTTTTGTGCCACAACTACATAAAACACAGGCTCTCAGTTACACATACACATATATCCCATTCATATGCACACATGTTCATACATTCTTAAAGACCACGCTCTCACTGGCATATTGCAGCCCGGTCATAGTGCCCCTTGTGAAAATATTTTGTTCAAACTGTAATATCTGACTATGGACATTAGACTTAAAGTCAAAGGAGCGAAGTGTGGGGGGGTGTCTGGTAATAATGTGCAAGTTGTTTAGCCTTCAGTAACTCACAATGATTTTCACCAGTCAGAAGTAGCTCTTGTAAAGGTTTGATACCCCTGCTCTATTTTTTTCCCTCAAGTATACCTCCTTTGACTCAACGCAAACCACATTTTACTGCTTTTGATCTCCCTAATGCCTGTCTACTGACTCTTTCCTCCTCCATCTCTCCTTTTTTTATACTCATCCCAAACCTCATCCTTCTACTATGCTCTCCCAAACAACACTTACTAAACTCTTTTCTCTTCTATCCCTCCATTGTCCTATTCAATCCAGCTAACAGACTCACATATCTACCGTTAAAATGACCTCATATTATCCTATAGTAATCCACCACTACTCCCTTTGGGTTTCAGAGTAGTGTGCTACTCGCCGAAAACCACTTCAATGCCTCATCAGGGGTAGCAAGTGCTATATAAATACAATTACAATTAAATGCCACATATGTGATTGCCTCTTTTTTGGGAGTGAGTGATGAGAGTTGAATATGATATTGTAAAAACCTTCCATCATGTCAAAGCATCCATTTCTCAAGTGACAAGGTATTTTGAGCTGAAGGACATCGACCCAAATAGCTCTAAAGAAATATTGTTAATCCATCTGTTGGGGAATCCCAGTAAATGAATACAATTTTTAGAATGCACAAAGACAGAAATCTATTTCAAGCAAAATTTTGTGACTGGTAACTATAGGAAAATGCAATACATACATCGTTTGCTGGTGACTTTACATATTATAAATTATTTGTAGCCACAGACTCCTGACAGCAAATTTAGCATTTATGTGGCAATATCAATTTATGACATTTCGATTTCTTCTTCTGATTGACTTCCAAAGGGTTTAACTTAAGGCTCTCATTTAGGCCACTGTTTGTGGATTATGTCACTATAAAAATAGATATGGCCTGTGTGTTTTTTTTTTTTTTCCCCTTTTCTTAATAAAGAATGTCTTACTTCTTGAAACATTCATCCTTCGATATCAGGTCAGAAGTAGGGGGTATTCAACATTGTGCTATTTTCATGGAATTTTGTGAAATGTACCCAAAATTCAGTTAATTAATTTCACTGTATGTGGCATCAAAATTGAAGACTAGTCAATTCATCCCGTTCAAAGTCAAAAAAGTACCATCTAATGCAGTAGCTTGAAGATAACATGTCTAATTTGTCTTACTCATAAGTCTCCTGCAAGTGTTTCCTGCTCGAAACAGACACCCAGATGAAAAGTCTGTACACTGTGATATTTACAGAATTTCACATAAAACAAAATACATGACTTTTGTAGGAAATAAAAAAAATGCACAGCCTCAATAATAACTCTAAAAGCTGCAATTCAGGTTTGCGTTAACTGTTCTGAGTATATGATTTGGCCAGCGGTTGGCGGATTTGTATCCATTGGTTATACTTATTAAATACAAGCATTAAAATTGCTGTTTTTTTATTTAGTTAACTGTTGCTGTTTTCTGTATTCTTGTCCAGGCTGAGCGCAGAGATGTTTTTTCGCTGTTCTTTCTTGGTATATCGTTATTGCTTTAACTAATGTATTAATTATGCAGTGTGCTCCCATGTATAACTGTTAAATGAGTGGGTGGAGCAGAACTAGCCGTTGTTGATTGGTGGAAGAAAAGCACACCTCCAACATTGATCTTCGAGATTAGCAAATAACTTTATTTCGATCATTAAGATCATACAAGTTTTACATTCATAAATTCGGCTTACTGGTACACAATAAGGCATAAATAAAGCATTGAACATTTTGTTCTATGTAGGCCGTAGAAAGAGTCAAGGGCTGATTCAACTATATATATATATAATAAAAAAAGGGTAAGTAGGTAAACGACCTTGTCTAAAATAGACTGACAAATGATGTAAGCTTCTTTTACTGGCATATGTATACACAGAAAAACACCAGTACCAAATGCTAAAGTCAGACCAAAGGACGGGTATATAAAACAGTAGTGACTTAACTCCAACCAACAGTGTTATGCATTTATAAATGTCAACTGTCCTTGACCTTGGATATACTTGCAACATCTTATCCATATAGACAGCAGATATTTGGCAGTAGAGAAGACCATCACTCTAGAGTATCAGCACTGAGGATCCTAAAGACCTCCGTGCGCTGCCTGTTACCCAAGTTCCTACATAGTGGAGCCAACCATTTTGCTCTCTGGGTGCGATACAACAAACATAAAAATAAGATATGGGGATGGTTTCAGGCACCTCCGCACAAGCAGGGCAAAGATTTCACCTGCCAGTGTCCGACGTGTACTTGCAGTGGAACTGGTTAGTTGGTAGGGTCTCTTACTTAAACTGATTATACAGTTTACGGGCCGGGGGAGGGGTAATTTAATCAATAGTTGGCTCATAGTAAGGACAAGGTTTTACATCCCGGAGCTCTTTTGCAAAGGTACCTCTGCACTGGACTGCTGTTTGGGAGGCAACAAAGTCCCCCCAAAAATTCCATTCTTGCCTTATTTTGAGGTCGAACACATCTCGACAGGAGAGGTCCAATACTTCTCCAGACCCATTTTCCCTAAAAGATCTTTCACACATAGCGGGGGAGTGGCCAAGCAAGCCATCATGGCGGCCACAATCTGAGGGAGGTCCCACTTCTCCTCAGTATTAAGCGATCCTGCCTGGCAGCGGATCGTCCCCACCAGGATATAAGGGTGGGGGTGACCCAGGGCAGCTGAGAGTGGCCCGCTGGGGCCTGTGGTGGGCCGGAGGGACCCAGAGTCAGTGGTCGAGGGGAGCTGCGCAGAGGCATGAGGGAGGACCCTGTGTCTGTGCGGCCCCGTCTGCCGGCAAAATCGTGGTGCTGAAGGCCGGGCACTGATTTGGAGTCGTCGGGGATATCCGGCCTGTGATGGGCCCCAGTGGGGGGGCTGACTGAGCGGATGCTGCTCCGGCTGCCTGCTGTGAGGGGCCCGCAGAGCTGCCCCCGCCCCCACCATCTAACTCTTGTTGGAGAACTGGAGTGGATCATTGGACGCCCTGGGGGAGGTGGTTCCACCCCCCACCCCCTTCAGTGGATGTGAGCTGCCCTGATGCTGTCTGGAGCTGCTGGACCGGGCGTGCCGCGAGGCCTGGTTGACGGTCTGGTGGCCCTGATGTTGGGCCCTTGTCGCGGTCCCGGCCTGCTGCGGGGTGGGGCCACCTCTTCTCGGGTGGTGGTGCTGCTGCAGGACTCAGTCTGGAGCCGGACTATTCCTCGTACTTGGGACGATCAGCGCACGGCCTGGCTGCCTGCTACGGACTGAAATTCATCGATTCTAGGGTGAGACGGATCTACTTGGTGCCTTCGAATCAAGGGATAATGTTCTGCGGCCTGGTGTGAGAGGACTGCCTAACTGAGTGCCTGCGCGGTCCTTTGCCTTCCGGTCCCTGGCCCTGCTTCTAAGAGAGACAGATCATTTGAAGAGGAATGAGTGAGCGGAGGATCCTGGAAATGGCCCGGGACAAACCCACCTAGACTAAGGCGCACAAACTAAAATGGATCAGTACACAGCGCCCATAGACTCTTAGCACTGGCCGGATACCAGGTGCGGTGGGTATCAGGTGCGGCAGGTATCTACATGTGGATACCCCCCTGCTCATATACTGATACTCCGCCTGACAGCTTAAATACAGTAGTACTAAGCATTCAGTGAGAGGCATTACTCTGCGCCTAAAGCCCCACCCTTAAACATAAACACAGACTTATCCCTCGGCCCTCTTATGGTGGGGATGGCTCAAGACCACAGTACACCCATCCAAACATTCTACAGTACTGATACCGGTGGCAGCCAAAGTTCCCCAGCTCGAGGCAGCGTCCCGGCCCCATCAAGGAGGACACCCACTGGAGTCAAAGTTAGCTGGAGTATATGAGTAGGAGGTTATCCAGATGTAGATTGCCAGAGTCCTCTACGAGTTACCTTAGGATAAGGTGTTCAAGGGGGGTGTGTGGGGGAGTTGGGGAGCAAGGGTACTGTTTTTGTTCTTGCAGTAGTTCAGATTACATGCTGTTTTCAAGTTTACAAGCATGTTTTGTGCACCACAGCTGTTCCACACAATTATGCTTTCCAACACGGCCCCAGACTGGGCGATGGAGTACTAGCGTCTGGCTGCGTGGCCCACCGCCCCCGCATGCTGTCCTTTGCCTGTCAGGCTGCCCTGTGGGTCAGATATCTATATTCTTATGCGCAAGATGATTTCTGTCATTTCATGGAATATTAATAGGCTCCTAGACCTCATTAAACAAACTGCAGTACTTAAATACCTCAAGAAACACACCCTGGGGATTGTCCTACTGCAGGATACGCACCTACTGAGAACTCGTTGCTTCTTTTTGGGGTGCTTCGGATACAATAGTGTCTACCACTCTGGGCTTATGCGAGGCTTCCGGGGAGTGGCCCTGCTGCTTCATAAGTCGCTCCCATTGACCGTTACAAAGGTTCACGAGGACCCACTGGGGATTTACATTGGAGTAGAGGGTCAGATGAAGGACAAGCAATATAATTTGATATCCTGTTACATTCCCCCACATCTGTTACAGGCTACCTGTGTGGCGATTGGATCAATATTGGTGTTGCTTCAGCTCTGGGATGTCTCTGCGGAGCATAGCGCCGCTGGACGTACCCGATCGACGAGCCTCAAGACATGGGCTGACTTGTGGGGACTTTGTGATGTCTGGAGGGTGTGGCACCCGCGTGAACGTGCTTATACGCATCGGTCTGCCACCCATCAAACCGAAGCCCGTATTGACCTTGTATGGGTTCTGGCAATGGATGTATTGAATATGAGGTCTGTCCGAATCCTTCCTAGGGGCATATCTGACCATGCCACGCTGTTCGCGGATTGGGGTGTCGAGTATCAGACACATAGACCAATCTGGAGGCTCAATGTGTGGCATCTGAAGTCCCTGGAGTATGTCAGTTTTGTAGCGGGGGAACGTAAGGCTTTCTTTCAACGCAATGTGGGCTCGGTGGCCTCGGAAGCGACTGGGTGGGCGGCCTGCAAGTCGACAATGAGAGGTGTCATCAAAAGTTATATTCGTAGACCGGAGCGAGGATGCCAGCGGTGCAGTGTGAACAAATCAAGGTTAAGATATTGGAGCTAGAGGGGCGAGCTAGACACTTGGATGCACCAGCGTTGCAGCACCAGCTTGTCCTGGCCCGGTCAGAATTATGCCAGATCTCTCTTGAGGAGACTAAACAATGTTGGCAGGCGTCGAGTAGGAGAGTATATGAGATGGGCGATAAGTCAGGTAAACTTCTGTTGGTTGGCGATGCATGGGACGGCAGCTAGAGTGGTGCCTGCCATATGCGATAGGGAGGAAAACACCCAAGTGGAGTTGGGAGCGATTGCCCAGGCTTTCGCAGCCTATTATCAGGATTTGTATGCCAAAGACTCCCCTCACATCCTCAGTGGAGGAGAGTTCCCTGGTTTGGGACCTCCTGATACCAACTATCCCGCCCACTGTCACCCAGGACTTATACCAGCCACTAACAACAGAGGAGGCTGATGCTGTCATTTCGGAGCTTAGTGGGGGGGTAGAACTGCTGGACCGGAGGGATATCCAGTAGAGTACTATAAAATATTCCGCTCACTGTGGGTACCTCATCTCCTGAATCTTTATGGTGTGGCCCTGTCGACAGGGGCATTCCCCCTGAACTTGACTGCGCCACTATTGTGGTCCTGCCCAAGGGAGGGCAGGCTCCAGACCAAAGTGCTTTATATAGGCCAATCTCCCTCATTAACGCTGAAGTACTGACGTTACAACTTACGTGTACGCTGACTCACCTCATTCATCCGGATCATGCGGCTATATGCCCGGCAGGAGCCCGCGTCATTGTATCCGACGAGTTCAGGTGGCCCTATCTCATGGCTCTTGCTGAAATGGTCCCCTGGCCCTTCTCCCCATAGATTTTTGTAAGGCATTCGACACAATTTCATTGGAGTACATGGAGGTAATCCTGGCGCCATTGCTCCGCCAGATGATCCATCTCCTTTATCAACACCCCACGGCCCAGGTTCAGGTAATGGGGTGCTCTCCCAGACATTTCCCATTCAACGGGGAACGCGGCAGTGGTGTCCCATATTCCCGCTGCTCTTCACCCTGATGATTGAGCCCCTAGTGTGCTTGCTGTGGAGCGATCCTCTGATGGGGGGCTGGAGGTGTGGAAATTGGGTGGAAGATAAAGTGGTGCTGTAAGCGGACGACGTCTTGGTGTTTCTTAGTGATCCGCCCATGTCGGGTCCAAATGTGTAGAACTACTGGAGCGGTTTGGGGAGGTGTCAGGACTCCGGGTCAGTGTCCAAAAGTCTACACTGGTGGAGGTCAGTGAGTACGCAGAGGGTCGACAATGGTGTCCCCAGGTCCCAGTTGCAGAGGAATGTGTTTTAATACTTGGGAGTCCACGTTTCCCTCCTGGCTGACTTACCGTGGGTACTAAATTTTGGGGATTTGTCGATGCATCTGGACAGGGACCTGCATCATTGGAGGGATCTCCCCTTAAATCCCCTTGGGCACACTGCCTTCCTCAAAATGATGTGGCTCCCTCGATACCTGTACGCCCTCACAAATTACCCGTACCAAATACCAAGGGTGTGGTTCCGTACTCTCACTTCGAAATTTACTGACGTCATTCGAAATGGAGGGCCGCACAAAGTGGCTTTTAATACCGTGTGGAAATTCCCGTACGGGGGGGATATTGGAGTCCCAGATCTATATATTTACTACTTAGCCACCCAGGTGGTGCCCATAAATGACTGGTTGGTGGGAGGCTGGGACGACCCGGCATATCGACTTGAGATCCCAGACTTGAGATCCCGGCTTATCGGCTTGAAGCCTACTGCGTATGCTTTATGGTAGCAGGATTCCTGTCCAGACTGCGTCTTGCACCCGGGTGGTAGTAGGTTGCTGGAGAGTGGCCCTAAAACTCATAAAATGGGATTGGCGCTTTACTCGAATGACTCCACTGTGGCACGGAGACTGGCTTTACCAGCTTGCACTGGGACTTAATAGGGATGACTTACTTGGGGGACGTGTACACAGGGTACAACCTTATGGCATTCCAGGACATGAGAGAGCATTATGGTCTACACCAGACACAATTATTCTGATACCTGCAGCTGCGTCACGCCCTGGGTGAACACGTTTTAGTGAATACCCAGCTCCCCGATTACAGCCCGCTTGATGCAAAATTGTTAACTGGGAGCTTGGGGAAGAAAGCATTGTCTCAGGTTTATATATCTCTACTTACGAACGCCCCAGATGGGTTTGACTACCTGCAACAGAGGGTGGACGCAATGGGTTGGGGAGATGGATGATGACGATTGGCGGGAGGCACTGTTGGCCCCCGGGAGTTAGCCATCTCAGCTAGGTGCAGTTCAACTACCTTCATGCATCTTACTTGACCCCTGCAATAATGTTGAAGATGTCCGGCGGAGCGAGGTCCGCCTGTGCCAGGTGTGGTCTTCTGGGACGAGACTTCCTCCATGTGACTTGGAGCTGTCCCCAAATACGACCCTTCTGGGTGGGGATTGGAAAGGAAATAGCGGAGGTCCTGGGGCTTCCTATAGATTTAGGCCTTAAGGTTGTGTTACATGGGCTATTGGAGGAACTGCGGGAAGGGGGGCTGAACGGACATTGGTGGGAGTTGCATGTCTTTGTGCTAAGAGAGATATTGCTCATAGGTGGAGGCTTCCCGGGGCTCCTTCGTTGGCAGGATGGAGGGTGGGGGTCGACTGGTGTGCGCATCAAGAAAAGCCGATCTATGGAGCGCGAGAGTGCCTTGAAAAACATGATAAAATATGGGGGAAATGGTGGGCCTACCATGATGTTTTATTGTAATGTACTACTGAACACTGACTTTCCAGCATTGGATTGTGTCTTATGCTCCATACCTGTATTATTGATGTTGTCAGAACTCACTGTGTGTGTACTGTTCTTTAACTCAATGAAAACATTATAAATACATTTGGTTCCAAAAAGAAAAAAAGATTTTTCACACATTTCTTCATCCATGGAATTTTCCTTACACCTGCTGGAGACATTAGATCTTTGAGGCCTCCTCGGTAGGGCTTGGGGGCTGAGAAGTCCAGAGGCAGATCCAAAAGGTCAAGAGATGACACTGTTCTATGGATAATACTCCTCTGAGCAGAATCCAGACTCCCTGGAATCAATGTAATGAAGTTCCAACAGGGATCTAACAAACTTGTTTTCAGTCACTGACAACATGTAGCCATTGGTGCACTCCCAGATTTCTGCTCCATGCAAAGCTGCCCGTAGGGCATTTACATTGTAGATGCTAAGAGCTGGTGCCGCTCTCTTGGAAGATGTTGGTCGATGTATCTTGGCAATACTTGCCATGTGGTAAATTAGTGTTAAAATAGTGGCATGACAGACTCTGAAACATACTAGAAGGAAACGACCTGTTGCCAGTGACAAAGGGGAGCACCAGCAAGTCAAAACAGTTTTTGGACTACAAGATGTAACATCGAATTCATTGGTGCTGGCCTCACGTGTAAGGGTTTCAAACCTTTATTCTTAAAAATATGATAAGGTCCCTTGTTTAAATATATGGAGATGTAAATTTGTGATTCTGTTAGTTACTTAATGACACAATACACAGATTGTAAACAACTGTAATTCCTATTAAAGTGATGAGTGATTCGAACTGTATCTCGTGAGTGTGGGTGCCTTTGGAGAAAGCAGAATGGGTTGTGAGCCTTACTCTTTACATAGAATGAAGAATTGAAGTTCTGTGTCATTTATATGTGAATGGTTGTCTCTTGCATTTATTATATTCTCTCAAAAAGAAAAAAATAATCATGCTGTTAAAGATTAACGAGGATATAAATGTACATCTTTCACTTTAAATTTTAGAAACAACTCGAAGTGTACCGATATCCGGTACCTGTGGAAAGAAAGATTGCATAAATGGGGTCTTGTAAACCATGATAGATTCGAAGGAAGTTGGTTGTTAAATAGGCTGACGCCTTCATGGTGTAGGACTACCTTCTACAAAAACAAAAAAACACATTACTGAGACCACATAACTATATCCGTTTTTGTGAACATCTAGTTCACGCTACAGAGTCATTATGCGCCTGTTATTCGTGGCATTTTTGGCGGGTCGGCTGGCAGTCACTCAAAATGGAACCTCCTTTTTTGAATCTGAGAGGTCTACTTTAGTTGTTAAAAGCAATCCCATAATTTATTTAGAAACAGTAAAGTGAATTTGCTTGTTCCAGACATTCCGTTTTAAGAAACATATGGTGTAACTGCTTCCTACTCATCCCTTTACTTACTTTGTGGTTGAGGTTATTGCAACACCCTCCGGAAAATATAAGGTCCTATTTAACTTTGGCTTTCGTACATTGTTGTGTACAAGTTCATATCACTAAAGATTTTTTCATTAACGTAAGGCGTGTAGTAAGGGTTCATTTCAGAGGTTACTTTAAGGGCGAGGGAGGTGTTATAGTGCCTATCTTACTTATGAGGGCGGCGCGGCAGGAGTGTTGCAGTCTCATGAAGTTGCAGCATGCAGACAAGGTCAGAAAACGTAAAGCGAGCAAGACATTCTGTGTTCTCTGTGGGTGCTAGGCATGGGCATCTACTCTGTTTACCACACTAACCCCAACACCCTGGAGCCGTTCACGGACAGTAGCATAGACAGTGTGTCATGGACCCCAATGCAAGGAGGAAATTGGCCGTCTTGCTGCTGATTGATTATAAATTACAGCAATAATCAGTGTGCCCTGGTGCCGCTGCACATGCTGTACCTGAAGCCCTTCCCTGCGCACAGGTGTCAATACACGACTCCTGCGCTTCCTCGCCTATCTGCTGCATCAGACTCACTCCTCAGTGAAGTAGAGTGTGGCAGCATTTCGGGTGGGTTAGGGGAGGAGGGTGCTGAGGGGGAGTTGTTGGACCCGAGAAGGAGGGCCCTCCCTCTCTGGGGACATTGCCATCAATAGTACATGGGTGTTTGCATCATCCCTGTCCCATGGACCTCACAGCCATGATCCAGCGCTGCCAGGCCCAGGAAAGCGATCCCTCACTTAGGGTTCACAGATATGATCCAGAGCTTCCACACCCAGGATAGGGCCTCCTGACCTGGGCCTCGCAGCTATGGTCCAATGCTGCCAGGCTCACGAGGGGGGTCCCCTCCCCAGGCCCTAACAACACTAGACCATAGTTGCGAGACCCAGGGGAAGGGGCCTCTCTCTCAGGGGCATAGCTATCAGAAAGGCCTCAGGTTCAGTGGCACCAGGACTCTGGGATGTTAAGTGCCCATTGAACCAAAACTACAGCAGTATTTTGCTGACTAGCCGTTGGGAGAAAGGCAATTTACCTTACATGCACCATGGCTCATCACACAATTGCAATGCCATGGGCATAAGGCAGTTGAGCAGTGCCTGTGCAGGATTCGCTCCCCTATACTTAACACCACTGGACCCTGGCTGGGAAGCACAGGGAAAGGGGCCTCTTTCGGTGCAGTGGTTATTGGACTCAGGAGCGTTAGCTGGCCAATAAACCCAAATTGAGAG
This sequence comes from Pleurodeles waltl, assembly GCF_031143425.1. NCBI lineage: Eukaryota > Metazoa > Chordata > Amphibia > Caudata > Salamandridae > Pleurodeles > Pleurodeles waltl. The sequence continues at coordinate 272,845,794 of NC_090448.1, read as the reverse complement.
TTAATTTCGATGTCGAATGAGTGAATGGGGAGAACAATTTACCCTACTTCAACCAGTGCCAGTGGCAGTATTGCTATGCCAATGGGCCCTCTTCTATCGGCCTCACACTCCAGTGCTGCCAGTAGAGGGCCTCCCTCTTGTGGGCCTCACACCCATGGTCTAGCACTGCCTAGCTTGTGCGTGGGGCCAAGGTGCACCCATGCCTGGGCCTTGCAGCGCTGGGGAAAGGGTACCACTTAGGACACAGCTATCAGTAGTGCAGGAGGTGCCATGACAACAGGCCGAGATGTGTTAGTTGACCAGTGAACCAAAATGAAGGCTGTATGTTACTATGCACCCACTGGATGGGAGGGCTGATTTACCCTGCTTGCAGCAACGCCCATGGCGCCATTAGTTTGCCACTAGTGTCTCTTCCTGGGACATTGCCCAGTGCTGCAACGCCCAGATAAGTAAGTTAGCAGTGTGCAGGGTTGCCCTTCATTTTAGATGTTTGTCCTGCATTCTGCAGTGAACCTCTGCAGGATACCAAATGCCCTATTTGATTGACAAGGGACTGTTGCGGGCTGGAAAGCTAATCAACAGAGAATGCAAACCAAACAGGCCAGCTGGGAAGCATCCAGTGGTCCAGTCCAGGTCCCAACAACCACTGTGCAGAGGTGCAAATGGGCAGCATTTGTAAACATGACAACTGGGAGGGAGGACTTTCAGCACAGAAGGTGAACTATACTTGCCAATGTAGCAAAATGTTTACTTTCAGAAGTGCTAAAAATGAATGTAAAAGCTGAAACTGAAGTGGCTCTGAGCGAGTAAGTGTCTATCCCAGAACCTTTACATTCAGATAATGGCTACCCAGCCCCATGATCTATTGGCCGATAAGTACATGAATAAGGACAACATGATTTGCCAAACGTCATGCAATTTGTCAATTAGAAGACCCCAGATTATAAAACAGGACTCTTTGTTTCAGCCCCATAACGTTCCCACTACGCCGTTTTCTATTCTGTTGAAGAGGCTCAGGCCTGAAAATAGGTTAGGGTGTCATGGGATGAAGCTCCAAATATGAACTCAATAAATGTTGCTGTACCCAATATATTAATCTTCTTGGAGAAACCACAACTGGCACAGTGTCTAGTGAAGCAGTACACTGGAGGGGACCCTAGGGATGGAGTTGGTGAAGTGTGGGGCATGTCATTCACTTTTAAAACGTAATTATGTAGAGACCCCAGGGCTCTCAGCCATCAGAGCTGCAAAACTGAGGGAAAGGAGCTCCCTCGCTTGGGCCTCACACCCATGGTCCAGTGCTGCGAGACCCAAGGGGGGCTGCCACTTCTTTGATCCTTGAAGCCATGGTCAAGCGCTGAGAGGCCCAGGTAAGGGGACCATAGATTATTTTTTAAATTCAAAGAAAAATTGCGTCCAGTTACTTTCCTGTCTGTGAACTGCCGTTTTTGACCCTAGATCTCTATCCAACTGCCCAAAATATCCTTTCAAATCTCTTCTGCACAGTGACGTTTCAGATGGCAGATAGCCACGCCTATTGAATAGACGTCTGCTTTGTTTGTGTGAAGAAGCAATTCATTATTTGTGTTATGCTAAAACACAGTCCATATGCTTCAACTAGAAATGATTGATTCAAATTTTGAAATCTAGACTTCAGTACTGTTATTGAGGAAAGTCTGATCAACACTTTGGAGTCAAATTATAAAAAGGGGTGTATGACGGAGCAGTGGCACTTCTGGACATATGGAAATTCTGCTGGGCCTCTTCACTAGTGGTGTTAAATGACTGGTTGTTTTGTACCCCAGGTGAACATGTTTTACAGATCAATGAAATTGCCATGGGAGCTTGTCATTACACAGCATGGACTTACACAGTCTACCCCCCACACATAATTGACAGAACCCATGAGGATGGTACCACACCTATGACGGATTGTAAGTGTACTGTCACAAGGGAAACCCCTCTGATGGAACCGAAATCAGTGCAGGGCTTCCAAAGAGAACACAATAAGGATCTCTACGGCCAGGGATTGTTAGCGCTCACTCTGGGCAACATAAGGAGGACTACACCTTAAATAAGTCTTGGGTTCTTCACTATTTAGAACTGAAACCTGCTTTAGAGAGACATAAAGGATTCACGAACGACAGCTAGCACTACTTCACACTACAATGTAGAGAGGTTTGATGGAGCCCCTAGAATGGAAAGCGATGTTCTGAATATACAAAACACTGACTAACAACTCCGAGCAAAAATGGTAAATGTGAAAGCGAAGTAGTAGATACACCTGGGTGCCCTAAAGTGACTGGAAGGACGCTGAATGAGGCCTCGGAGGTGGATATTAAGGCTGGATTCTGGATGGTACAGCTAAAGCTTTTACACTGAACATATTGCGCCATATGCAGGTCAAACTGTTTGGATAGGTGTAGCCAGATGTGAGTCTGAAGGGGTGTAGTATTGTGGTGGTCTGCTGCCATACATGTTGGGAGTGCCCCAAAGAAACAGTTTTGGCGAAAGTGGTTGTATGACTCTCAGTGGTTCACAAAATACAAGAAGAGTGATATGTGAGAATTATGTTATCTGTTATCTCAGGATACCATCCACCACCGAAATACAAAAAAAGTATTCTGCAATATTAGTTGGGTAGTAGCCAAGTGACATCATAAAGAGGAGGGACAGGGAGATTTAACCAGTCCAGTGCACCGGCTCCCAATTCATAATCTGGAATACTTATAAGTACACTGTTTCGATTCAACTATCTGGCGGTCACATACCCGGTTTCCAAGGGCCTAAAGTCAATTTTAAAGCACACTTTCCAGTCCTTCACACTCTTTACTTGCATGACTAAGTCTATTCCTGTACCCATCAACAGCACTCATCAAAAGATCTCCAGTAAAGAGCCCCCTTGTGGGGCCCATTGGACATTGCAGCACCGGCCTAGTGTGGAGCAGGCCTAATGATGAAGAATGACACTCATTTGGGTGTGTGAGGGCTCTTGCTTCTAAACACAATAGTGCCCAGTTGATCTGTATCGAGAAGAAGGGTCTAATTGTTCTATTCTGAAACAGTGTAAGTATTGCAGTAATAGCCAAGTGAGACATGGCCAGGTTAAGAAGCAGCAAGGTCACCTCGAATTTTTGGCATTGGTGCAGTTATTTAGATTAATTTATGGACACTGAGCAACAAATATGCAAATACAAATTTACAAAAGTATTGGGCGGATGGTGTCATCGCCATCAGACCCTTTGATTCAACATCATATATGAGGGCCTGCATGGGACATTGCGGCAGACCGGGTGGCTGACAAAGAAGTGATTGTATTTCCATACCACATCTTGGAGTTTTGTATGAGGGGCCCTACCGATTCTACACTTGTGACATCTCCTTGGGTGAAAACACCCTGCTGGCGTTGTACACGTTATACTATATTTAAAATATGGATTGATAGTCAGAAGGATATATATCTATATCTCATTGTACCAAGCATGTGTCCTGGATTAAGTTGTTGGCGTATACTGAACAGCAGAACTATGCAGACTGCCTGTTTCCCTCTTCCTTGATATACCAAGCCTACACACTGTTCTACCCTTGCTTGCTCATCTTCATTGCATCAGGTCTTTTGAAATGTAAATGTCTAGTCATAAATAGGTAAAAGTTACATCACAAGAAATTCAGTTGAGAGGTTTGACCTAATGAAAAAAAAAAACTATTGGAGGAATGCTTGAATTATTCTCTTCTGCTGGTAATTACTTGGCTGAATGCCAGTCCATGTTTTTTGTTCACTGTATCACTACCGTTTGGGACCTCAAATCAGTCTTGGTCCTGCTCTAGTAGAAAGTGTCCAGTCCATTTTGCCATGTCAGTTCTCTCTCAAAGGGAGCATGAGCAAATTGACCAGTTTCTTTTGTTTGACCTCATCAGTGAGGTGCAGTCCTTTGTTGTGTTGCTTAGTGTGTCATACATGAGGACCAGCCATGCACAAATCAGCCTTGGTCATCCCGTGGAAAATGCGCCACTCCACTCTGTGCCACTCTACACCACTCTACTCTTAACCACTGCACGCTTCCCAACTCTGCACTCTGTCACTGCACTTCTTGCCACTGCACTCTACTCTCCATCTCTGTACTCTTCACCACTGCTCTCTACGCCACTCTATTCCATTTTGCACCACTGCACTCCGACACTACTCTGCATCACTGCAGACTCCGCCACTGAACTCTACACCACTCTACTCTGCACTACTCCACTGTACGCCACTGCACTCCATGGCACCATAGTCTGCCCTACACCACTCTATGCTACTCTACACCAGTCAATGCCACTGCACTTTATACCACTCGACTGTACTCTGCGCCACTGCCCTCTCATCACTTGACTCTACGGCACTCCACTCAGCACCAGTCAACTCTGTGCCACTCTGCTCTGTGCCACTCCACATTGCACCACTTCATCCTAGAATGCTCCACGATAGTCTACGCCACTGTATTCTACAATGCTGCATTGTATGCAGCTGAATCCAATGCCACTGCTCTGTGCACCTGCACTTTATGCCACTATTCTCTGCAACACTCTGCCAATGTTTGCTACACCAGTCCACTCTACTCCATGACACTCCAGTGTATGCCACTCTACACGGCTTCACACTGTTCCACTCCACTACACAACACACACTGCCACTCCACTCTACAACACTCTACTCCACTTTTCACAATTATGCTCTGACACTCTATGCCACTCCCCTCTGTGCTACTAACTTTTAGCCATTCTGAACAGCAGTCACGCTGGTGAACCACATTCCTAAGTCACATTGGCAAAGCCAATAGCTCTTGCACAGGCCAGACCTGTTGGCTTTGTCAATGCTTGTCTATATTGTTTCCTGATTTAGACATAAAAATATTGGCCATGCTGGTACAATTCTGACTCAGTAACAACCCTAGGGGGCTGGTCTACCTCCCCTCAGGCCTTGCAGTCACTGGCCAGCACAGTGAGACACAGGAAAGGGGGATGGTTATTAAGCTGGGCACATAGCACCATTTAACTCCATCTGGACATGTGCTTTACAGATCTGATGACAAATTGGTAAAATAAAATCATTGAATGCAGATGAAGGGCGCGATATCTCAAAAGCTATTATTGAATCTGCATCTTGATAATTTACAAAAGGAAATACATTAAAGAACTGACTAAATCATTGCTTTTCAAACGTTTTAGCACCACAGTCTAGTTTTTAGAACAAATCTCCGCGGTCCACATAGATTTAAGACATGAGGCAAGCGTTGTGGGGTTTTTTAAAAATATTTTTTTAATGTAATTTTAGACAGGCTGTGAATTACCAAAATAACACTCTTCACAAAGTTCTGTGTTGCTCTCTAACAGCAGTTGTTTGTAAGTGTCATACTATTGGCCACCCTTTGATATTCTTTATTGGACTGTGGCCAATATGTTGATCTGCCCATAGAAGTGGCATATGGTGAACTGTACTGCAGCTGGAATAGTTTATAGAGTTGGGCACTCACTTGTGACATTTTTTCACTAAAACCACAAGGCTTCTGACAATACTTGGTGTTGATACCAGTGAGAACACTCAAAAGACCAGGAAGCCAGACTGCTTAGCTGGCTTCAGAGAAAAAATAAAGCCTAGTCAGACTTTGATTCTGAGGATCAGGAAAATGGCATACTTCCTCAAGAAAGCGCAAGCAAGAACAAAAGTCCTCATCTGACAAGGACGCAAAACAGGTGAAATCCCATAGTATGGAAGCCAGTGCTGAGAGGTCGAGTACAAAGGAGCAGCCTGAACCATCTTCCTCGCACAGAAGATTTCTATCTTCCCCTGTTTCGGTTCCTGTCCCACCATTTAAGGAACCAGTGGCCCAAAAGATTCGATGGTCGACAAATCATTCGACAACAAACCACCCTGTCCATGACAACTTTGTCTACGAGGGCGTCAATGAATCAGCTTAAACACCAGTGACTACAATGTAATGGATGACCGTCTCCAACAGAAGGACGACTACGATATCTGTGTCATCGACGAAGCCATCAATGACAACAATGATGCAGTCGTCGACAAGACCATCCACTACACCAAGAACATCTACAACTAGGCCGTCGACGCAGGCTTCTTCTCAACCATTGACAAAGATTTTCTCAACTTCCACCGTGTTGACAGGGCACAGTGAAGGAGACTGTCCCTGGGCCAGAAAAAAAGCTATTCCACTGTCTTTGCAGACTGATCTCTCCTTAATCTCCCCTTTGCCACCAGTTCATCTGCAAGAGTCGGGGGATGAAGGTATGCTTGGTCCTGTGTACCGCCCTTCCCAGCTGAACGTTGAACGTTGAATGTCAGGACACGAAGGATGAGGATGTGGCTCAGCGGCCTTCTACATACTTCTTTTCATTTATAGACAGAGGCCAACTGTCAGTCCTGGGGTATGAACCTTTTCATGAACATTACCCCTGTGATGAACCTGAGGAGGAATATCAGGTGGAAGATCCCTCTACTGCAATCCCCTTACTCTAGTCACAGACTTGCACTTCATGCTCAATGACTACTACAAGAGGTTTCTGGAGGCTAACAAGAAAATTCCACATACTTCACATTGATCACAGGCTCCTGAAAAACTTTCTCTGCCTAAAAGTCCAGCTACTAAAAGACAGATCAGTACCTCCACCCATCACCATCAGGAATACCTTAGCGGATAGTGATGGCAAACAACAACAGGGAGAAGGAGAGATCCCTTTTGATGTCCTGGAATGGGATGATTGCATGATTATTCATTCCACCTCCAGTAGACTCATTATCAGCAGATATTGATGGTTTTCATGACCTTTTGGAACATGTGTCCAAGTCTTTTGATTTACCCCTTCCTGCAAAGCAAACTGAATGCTTTCTGTACAACTTCAAAGATGAAGCCACCGTACAGTGAGATCCATATCCATCGTGGATTATGTATGGCAAGAGGGGTTGAAACTAATGAAGACGCCTGCCTCAGTTCCAGCAGTGATACCAAAACTAGACAAAAAATACAGGGCTCCAGAGACTGCATTGTGCCTTATAGGTCAGCCGCGACCACATTTGATTATCATGCAGGTGGCACAACAATGGGCAAAGAATCCTTCTCTCTGCTCAGCTTCACCAGATAAAGAGGACCGCAAGTTAGATAATGTTGGCAAAAGATTCTCATGGCAACCACTTCTGCCAGGGCCTTTAATGCTCTTGGCCCCCTTGGGGCATTACGATCGCCAAATGTGGTCAGACGTATCATCGGTGGTAGATTATTTGCCTGACAATAATAAAAAGGAAGCAAAAGAGATTTGATGGAAGGACAAAAAGCTTCTTCAGAAATCATCAATGCAGCAATGGATGTCTCTGCTACCGTGTTTTGCTAGATAGTAGGAGGGCAATTTTGCATTGGCAGGGCTACAGTGTTCATCAGGATGTCCAAGCTAAAATCTTGGACATGCCTTTCGATAGTGAGAACCTCTTTGGGAATATGTTGATAATGCCACTCAGTCCATAAAATCAGACACGGAAACAGCTTGCTCGCTTGGAACAGTGCAGCAGAGGCATTTTCAGTTCTTAAGGGGAGGTAGAGGCCAGGATATATCACAACCTCTACACCATCAGAGTAGATACCAGCCATACGCCCAACAAGGTTTCAGATCGTCCTACAATTCTCAAGTGCCATACAAGACTACTGCGGCATCCAACTACCCCTGGCAACCAGCCCAAAGACTTCCTCTGGCAGAAGGAAAGTCACAGCAGTCCAGACGTCATTGATGTGTCCCAGGCACCAGTTACCTCAGTCCCACAACAATTCATCAAGCCTCTATCCAAATTTTACAATCATTGGAAAAACATATTTCCCGACAAATGGGTGTTAGACATAATCCAGCATTGCATTGCAGGTACAGCTGCACAAGTATTATGTTCAATGCCAGGGCTCTTTCGAGGACATGATCTCTCTCACATCAAAGATGAGAATGGCAATGCCAACGTGGTTAAACACGAACAACCCAGGGTTTATCGTTCATCCCTGTACGATCACACCTGGTAATGACAACACATACATGCCTGGAGGGAGGAGGAGCCCATATTCAGGACCTAGAAATCTAAGGAAAATGGATTGCTCAGCAAACAATGTTTCACATAATCCTGCTAGAGCCAACAGTGTTCTTGGGTCTGCAGGCTTTCCTTCCAAGACTTCGAAACTCTTCAGTCTTGGTGAGAACAAACAATACTACCAACATGTTTTACCTCACCAAGCAGGGAGGAACAAAGTTAAAAGTTATTTCGTCTCAAGCTCAGCAGATCTTGGAATGAGTGATCAGCTACATCACCACCTTGAAAGTAGAACATGTCCCGGGAGAGCAGAACGAACGGGTGAACTCTTTAAACAGGACGTACAAGCAATACCGCAAGTAGGAATTTAGCCTGCGGCAGTTGATGCAAGTGTTTCAACTTTTGGGAACCCCAAATCTCAATCTTCTTGCCACCAACCATAACAAGAAATGCAAGTTGTATGCCGGCACATACTCTCAACCAGGTTCCTGGGGAAATGCATTACATCTGGCATGGTGGGGAATGTTTACATATGCTTGCCCTCCATTTCCGCTCCTTACCAAAGCCATCCAGAAGATGAAACAGGAACCTTGTTGTCTGATACTCATAGCTCCGGCATGGCCAAGGCAATATTGGTTCACCGAGCTGCTTCGCCTGTCATAGTGTGCCCATCATCAATTCCAGCTAGTAGAAGATCTTCTTTCAGTGAACAAGAGGTAAGTTCTTTGTCCACAGAATTGCTCTCTAAATATGTCCGCTTGGCTCCTCGCAACACTGATTTTGCTAATATAAACACATCGGAGGATTACAAACGATTCTCCAGCATGCCTGAGCTGAGTCCATGGCAGAATTCTATTCTGCAAAATGGTAAAGATTTTGCGGCTGGTGTTCTGCTCAGTTTCTACATCCTATCTCTTTCTCCCCAGAACAGATCCTCTCATATCTACTGCAACTGGCACAGTCAGGACTGACTCATTCCTTTATAAAGGTGTGTCTGGCTGCGATCTCCAGAGTCAGGAGAAAAAATTGTGAACTCTCTCTATGGTCTAACAGACTTTGAAGGAGTTTATGAAGTGACTGTTTCGGGTATGTCCTCCAGTAAGTCCTCCGCAAGTACCATGGCAGTTGAACATCGTCTTGTATCAGCTTATGAGAGCCCCTTTCGAACCAATTCACAAGGCCAAATAAAAAATGTTGTTCTGGAAAGTAGCCTTCCTGTTGGCTATTACCTCTGCGAGAAAGATCAGCGAAATCCAAGCATTAACAATTCATTAACCATACCTGCAGTTTAGAGAGGATAAAGTTATTTTAAGGACCAGTCCAAAATGTATCCCATGGGTGCCAACACTTGTTCCCCTCAATGAGCGCATTGTCTTGCCATCTTTTTTTCAGTAACCTGTCTTCTCCTGGAGAATGGGCATTACTCTTGCTTGCCGTTAGAAGCTGCCTCAAGTTTTACCTCGACAGAACTAAAGGGTTCAGAAAATCTGATAGCTATTAATCTCAATTGCCTCACCAAGAAAAGGACTAGCCCTGTCCCGGGTGAGTATTGCTAGATGGGAAGAAGGCTCTTGTCGAAAGGTAAGGCACACTCAGCAAGGAAGATTGCTGCTTCTGCCGCCCTGTTTGTAGGAGTACCGTTACCTGATATCTGCAGGGCAGCCACATGGACTAATGCCCGTACATTCACGAACCACTACTGCCTGGGTGTGTGGAGAAAAGCTGATGTGGTAGTTGGACAGGCTGCTTTACCCCATCTCTTGTGTTAAGGTATGCAACATTATAATAATTTGTACATTTCATTTTATTTCATCATGATGAATTTCTTTTACTTTTGTCCAGCTTTGAGTTAAATTATTTGTTCATTTTATGTATTTTTACAGTTATTTGTAGACAGGTGATTGGTTTATCCATGATTGGCATATTTGATTTACTAGCACGTTCCTAGTATAGTGCCATCTGTTCCCATGGCCTGTTAATCAAATGCTACTTGTGGGTTTGCAGCACTGATAGTGCCACCCACATGAGTAGCCCGGCAAACAGGTCTCAGGCCTGCCATTGCAGTGCATGTGTGGGCAGTTTTAAACTGTCATGTCGACCTGGCAAGTGGACCCACTTGCTAAGCCCCAACCTTCCCTTTTATTACCTATATGTCACCCCTAAGGTAGGCCCAAGGCAGCTCCATGGGCAGGTTGCAGTGTATTTAAAAGGTAGGACATATACTGGTGTGGTTTACATGTCCTGATAGTGTAATACTGCTAAACTTGGTGTTCACTTTTGTAATGCCTGTCTCTCCCATAGTGTAACATAGGTATTGCCTTAAAATAGCTTTTATGTGTAATTTTGCATTCAGAGGAGATAGAGATATGGAGTTTGGGGTCTGTGTACTAACAATGTAATAATACATCTTTTGACGAAGTTGGTTTTTGAACTGTGAGTTGGAACATGCCACTTTCAGGAAGTGGGTATTTTCCTGATTAACCATTCTGTGGCTCTGCCTGTCTACTGAATACACGTCTGGATCAGGATGACAGTTGCGCTGTTCTGCATTCACTCTAGACAGTCACTCAAAGGGAGCTGAGCTGCGTCCTGCATATCCCGATGGCACATCAACAGGCTGATGAGTCTTCCTGAGCTAGAGCGTTGTGAGGAGCTGACACTTGCACCTGAATAGGGTTATGGTTCTATTCACACAAAGCAGTCTCCAACCCACAGGAGTGTGTCTGGGGCCAGGGCAGGAAAAGTCAGGGAGGAAGAAGAGCTGGATGCTGTAGGAGGGACTGTTACTCTACCTGTTGCTTTGTTGTGCTGGCCTGCTGCTTCTGTCCTGGGAGCGTAAAGACTGGACTTGGCTTTCTACATCCTGCTTCCACCGGTTCTCCAAGGGATTAGACTGAGCTTGCCTCCTATTAAGAAGTCTCAGGGACATCAAGACTTCATCTGACCGTGCCTGGGCTCTTCTGTAGAGAGTCCTAACTTGCCAAGTGGTGCCAACCCCAGTCCCTAGGCCTTGGAAGTGCAAACTGGTGATCTGAAGGAGAAAACCTGCGCATCAGCACGCCGCACCAGAAGAATCGATGCGGTGCCCGTTTCACCCCGTTCCCATCAACACAGCATGTCTGGATTTTCCAGGCATCGTACCTGGGTGGCAACTTTTCATAGACCCCGCACCGCAGTAAGGAACTGAGGCTCCATGTCCGGAAAACAATGCATTGCTTTTCTTGCGAGGAAAGGATCAACGCGTCACCTCCCCTGCCAGTATGGTACTGACACATCGTCTCACTTGAGAGGGAAGAATCTATGCATCACATCCCCTGCGCCGTAAGGAACCGATTCATCGCTTTGCTTTGTCGGCACCTCACCTTCCCTGTAGCCTGCATGGTCTTTATTATGCATCCCAGGTACTTTGTGCTAAAGATATACATCCATTGATTCCTATGGATTAAGACTTGCTTACACTTTTAACAAGAGAAGTTTTTACTTCTGCATGTTGTATTTTTGTCATTTTGGTCTTGTTTTACTCAGACAAATATTGACTATTTTTCTAAACTCTTGTGGAGTCCTTTTAGGGTTGTGTGTGTGTGTGTACACAAATACTGTACACACTGTCTCTGAGATTAGCCTTACTGCTTGAGCCAAGCTACCAAGTGGTGTCAGCAGGGGTTATCTTAGTTGTGTGACACCCTCTCCACCCCCCTTTACCCTGACTAGAGTGAGGGTTCCTGGTTGGACAGGATGCAAACCACTGCGAACTAGAGACCCTATTTCTAACTTATGTGATAAGCATAACTAACTGAGTTCTATATTCTAGTCTGTTTCAAGCATGTGAGTCTATGAAAGATATAATACTGGAGAAAAAACAAATTGCTTACCTGTAAACTGTGGTTCTCCAGTATTCATATCTTTCATTCATGCCGCACCCCCCGCCACCTTTTAAGGCTCCTACCTTTTAGCTCTGCTTCTTTGTTGATGTTACTGTGGAACTCTCACTGTGCTGACAGGAAAGATTCAAGCATGTGAATCTATGAACGATATGACTACTGGAGAAACACAGTGTACAGGTAAGTAACTTATTTTCTTCTGAATTCATGTGGGAAAGGAAAGCCATACACAAGTAGAATAATTGTGTATGATTGCTATATTGAGCACATTCTCTGTTGAAATGGTTTTGAAGTAAAAATAAAATTTAAAAAAAAGCAAAAAATACTTGAAGGTTCACCCCTCATTTTTCTTGATAATGCTGGCAAAAGGGTTGTTTTAAAACTGCACTTGGGGACTTTGTTTAGCACCTCTGCACTAGTGCTGCTGTAACATTTTTATGTTAGAGTGTGGGTGCTAACACCAGTTTTGCATAGCTGAAGTCATAGGGATTCTGAGAAATCCTAGCATCACACAAAATGTAGCAGATGTATGCAGCAAGTGAGTGGTAAGGGTATAATATGTAGCTGGTGGTGCATTTTGCAGCACTCTGTCGCAAATATATTCTTAAGGTATTACCACACATTTTCCAGCGAAATGGCCACTAAATATACTCAAACAAATAGTTTTACTGATAAAACTATGTAGGACACAAACTATAATGTGCCGAAATCTGATTTCAATTAATATTTATCTTTGGCGAATCACTTTCTAAAAGTGTCTTAATTTAATTTGATCATATTAAAATCTTAGCTTCCACCACACCTCAGAATTAATAAAAAGCATGCTTCATTTTTGTTTTCCTAACTTATATGTTCTGAAATATGTGTACAGGTCATTTAGAAGTATTTACATTTTTTTGTCTGCTACAAAAATACATACTATAGCCTTTCCTTTTACACTTCATGTACCCCAGCAAGATTGTCACATAATTCACTTTAAACTCCTGTCACTTTGCAGTCAGAGAAAGAAAAATAAGCATTGGCAAAGCCAGTAGGTTTCACCTGTGCAAGCCTATTGGTGTTGTAACTTTTTTTAGACATGATGCACAGCAGCATGGACTGCTGTGCAACACGGCTTAAAGTAAATAAAAGCAAAGCTCTATGGTCTGGCCAAGGTTGACCCCGTCATAGCGGGGTTTTTTTGTTCACTTTAATCCATGTTGCATCATAGCCAGCAGCATCTCCAAAAAACATACCATCAAAGTTAAATAGGTCTGCGATGACTATTTGGTATTGGTAATGTGTTTTTTGCAGAAGGGCCAGAGGGAGCATGGGGTATTTGGGGGTGTGGGTAGCAAGAGGTGGGAGTAGTGGAGGATGGGCTAGCAGCACCAGGGGAAGTAGAGAGGGAGTTGGTGGGAGACAAGGAATGGAGACAGGAGTGTACAAAGAAAGTGGACAACAGGAGGGATGGAAAACAGGAGGGGTGGTGGGGGGACAAAACCACAGGCAGTGATAGGCATACTTCTTCCCCGGGGTACCTGGAAACCTATCTTTTTGAAGTGTTGTCTGCGATAATCTTGGAATTTTATTTGTGCGCCCTCTGGAATCAACTAGTTACATGTTTTTTTAAAGATTTTGTTTTACTGAAATCCACACTAGGGAAGATGCTTCTCTTTCTGCCCGGGACCCCAAAAATTCTAGAACACACTGTCTGTATTACTAGCATAGTGACCACAACCATGTCACCTAATCAGTGCCTGCCGTGAGCATGATTGGCCGGCCCCTTCAGACAGGACCATTGCAGGCACTCATGGCTGGTGCTAACACCGAACACAGTATCTGGCAGAGGGCAGTGTTAGTAGTGAAAGTGGGCAGACTAACTATCCAATGGCTATTAACTTCACAAATTAAGTACTGATGGAGGCCACTCTAAAATGTTTGTGAGTCTGACCCTGATAATAATTTGGCTTGCATACTTTTTTATTTATGATTTGAAATCTTCAAGACACAACAAACAAACCTAGCAGGGATGTAAAGTAGAACAAATTCCACCCACTAAGCAGTGGTCATATGGACCTCAATAGTTGCATATTATAGCATTTAAATCTATTGTATTGGTGAAACTTGGGGCATTAAACAATTAATGCACAGTGCGGAAAATCTTTCTTGGGTCCTTCGGAATTAAGTGTCCCTTCATCTTCATGATGGCCCCAAACCACTCTGCAGAGATTTACTATTGTCCATTGCACAAATGACCATTCTAATCATGAAAGGTAAACATGAACAAGTGTTTTAAAATATATTCTGTAAGTAGGAAGGAAAGATTGTCGAAACTGTTATTTTTCAGTGTCTTTACCTTTAATGAATGCCACGTATTGATGGATTTACCACAATTCCTACATAATTTGCAGATTCAAACAGAAATGTTGTTATTATCTCAAAAAGATCAAAATAATACTGCGATATAATGTGCTGCATAATTCCACATAATTTTCCTTTACTTTCTGCATGATTTGGTTCTCGATGTATAATACTAGTAGTCCTACTGTCGTAAAACTGTGCAGATGAGTTTGAGGGTTGTCATTATGATGAAATCAGTATTTCTGACAAAACTATGATCTATTTTTCCTAGTTAAGTGAAGTATGGGTTTTATATCATTACATGTTTTGCAATAAAAGCATCCAAGCGTGTAATGTTTATATATTTTTTCACTGAAGACGTAAAAAAAACACAACTTGAAGTTATGTTATAGTTGGGTGAAATGTCAGTTTAAACATAACATTTTACACTAAAAAATAAATAAATTCATCTATTATAGTTAACTGAAGTAACTATAACTCATGCCCGCCATGCACACGTCATCATCAATTACATCATTCATAACATCACTGATGAAATTGACGTCAAAGAGCGTGTCGTGAGTGATAGGATATGGGAGCCATATGCTGTGCATGGTGATGGTGCAAGTTATTGTCAGTTCAATTACCTGCATATTCTGCTAAGCTAGCAAGGAGTCAATCTCTGCCACGTCAGCCTATTGTTTGCTCTTGAGAGACATTACCTACCTTTTTCACACCTATTCAAGGACAGTCACTGGCTGGGCTGCTGTAGGAGAGGGAATGCAAATTAGCCTCATGGAGCTTAGAGAAAAGGTAATGTTCTAAATGTTTTCCATAATATTTATTAAAATCAGACTTCACCATTGAATTTGATTTTATTAACTATTAAAAATGGTTGTTACATTATTTTTTCAGCAGGTCCCTTACCCTAGTTAGCAGTATTGGTATTCTAATATGTACTCTGATTTTCTACATAGGACAGCTAGCCTGCCACAGTGAAAGTAGCTTTTTGGGCTGTGTCACTGTAGGGGCATGGTAATATTATTTTTCTAGATGTCTCACTTTTAAATACCATGCAAATTACCTTGTGGCCTTCAAGGTCTAAATAGGGTGACTTATAATGTTTAAAAGAGAGGTTTTTACCTGCCATAAAGGATTATTTTAACAGGACGCACTGCAGCAGGTTACACAGAGGAGGCCTGAAGTCATGTTTACACTGTCACTGTGGATGGCACAATTGGTGCTGCAGACCGCAGGTGACATTTAAATTCCAGACGCTGAATGCACTTTTTACACCATATACTAGGGATTTGCAAGCAAGTTATATGCAATTCAAAAATAAGCTAAATTAACCATGGTTAAAATGGGAGCACAGGCACATCATACTGATTAGCAGGGGTAAAGGTCACAGAGTTCTGAAGCCAGCAGAACAAATGGGGTCCAGAAAAAGATGAAAATTGCAGATTTTCATCAGCTTGGGGGGAACAGAAAATCTTGATTTTGTTAAACACACAGAGGCAGAACATTAACGTTCCTAAGACTATAAAACTCCATGACACACAGTCTGCTTCCCTCTTTTATTGAATCTGCAAGGGTATTCCAAGATGACAAACTTGTTGCAAATGAACACCAAACGGAACTCTAAATGGCTCCATTCTATGCCGCTCCATTTTTGCTCAGACTTGACCTGCCGGAAAAAGAACAAAATTAGGGAGGGAGAGACAACCGGGAGGGATAATATTAGCCTCTGTGCCTTTAATAAAATCCAGAGTTTTTGTTCACCAAAGCTGATGAAAATCTACATTTTATGTCAAGACCCAGAGGCCAAGATTATGCAAGTTCAAATATTTGCAGTCAGTGACTTTGCCGCATTATCTATTTGTTTGAAATAAAAGCGTCTAAAGGTAGGAACAGACAACCAATCAGCATAGTGTAATATATCTTGCAAGCTTGCACACAACAAACAAGCCTTAGAAGCTGCAGCTTCTCTCAATGAATGTGCACCAAAGCCATCCACATCCAACCTAGCTCTATACATTAGTTCTTTCACCTATCTAGCTAGAGTAGATGCAGACTCTCTTTATGTGGTTGTCTGAAAGAAATAAGAAGTTGGTTCACTCCAGACTGTCTTAGACCTTTGGTTCTGCTCTCATACTCTCTCACACAACTAACCCTACACATATCTTTTCTCTCTTCAAAATAAGGGTAGAAGATAGAAGTCAAATGCATCTTAGTCCTTTGCCTTAAATGAAAACATATTTCCTCCGGTGTGGACGATCTAATAGATATTTCTAAGGCTCGTACATTAGACATCCTTCTAAAAGATAATAATCAAAATAACATTGCAAGTTTGAAACACAAATCCTGTAAACTTAAGTTCTCGTTACATTCTCAGTTCTCAATAAACCTCAGAACCTTGAAAACTTCCCATAGGGAAGTGTATCTCGGTCCTGGCAGTTTGGCGATTCTAATACTGCACAGAAGTCTCCTAACCATAATATCTTGACCTACTGGTTACCCATTAACCAGAACAAGTCCTGCCGCAATCACCGATCTAGAAATGTTTACTGTTCTGTACGTCAAACCCTTCTGATATAACTCCGAAAGGAAATTAATTACCTGAACAACATCCACTGAAACAGGATCCAGATCCCTCCCCAAACATTAACAAACCCACTTATTTCATGCCAGTCTATATGCCTTTGGAGTTTCTGGCATACAAAATTCCTCGATATGTCTAGAAGCCTCTGATGAAGGCCCTGGATTCCTCCATTCTCTTTAAAGAGATCACGCTACTGTAACTGGTCTGATACTACTAAGTTGTGAACCTCTCCCTGTGGACCTTGTAAGAATTCTGGATTCTGTAGGAGCAACAGAGGATAATCTACACCAATTTCCAACATGATTGAGTACCAAGCCTGAGATCTCCACAACAGAGTTACTACCATCACTTTCTCCTTCCATCTGCGTATCATGTCCAATACTCAGCTTATCGTTGCAAAAGGAGGGAAAGCGTACGGGCAAAGACCTCACCAATCCTGAAGAAATGCATCTACCCCTTCTACCTCTGGATCTGGTTTCCAACTGAGGAATCTCTTTAGCTGAGCATTTATCCTGTTTGCAAAATGATCTTCTAGAATGGGACCCCTCAACCTCACTAACTCCTTGAAAACGTTTAGATCCAACATCCAATCGCTTGAATCTAAGAAATTCCTTGACAACCAATCCACCTCTGCATTCCTTGGACCTGGGATGTGTTCTCCCTGAACCATCACACCCTGTTGAAAACAATACTTCCAGAATATTTTTGCCAAATCTGTTAGCTTTTTCGAATGTGTACCTCCTAACTTGTTGACATATCTCACTGCTGAGACATTGTCCATCCTCAGTAGAACTGAACACTCAACGATTTTGTTAGCAAAACATTTCACAGCGAAGGATCCTGCTAAAAGTTCTATGCAGTTTATATGCAACCTTTTTTCCTGATCTGTCTAATGACCCCCTGTACAATCTAATCCCCATCTTGCACCCCATCCTTCCAAACTTGCATCTGATTCCACAATCAAATCTGGATTCTCTCCAAAAATTGTGCACCCATTCCATATCTCCAATGTTTCTCAGCCACCATGTCAATTCCTTCCTTGCATCTAAAGTTAGACATACTGACTGTAAATAACGTAAACCATCTCTTAAATGACTCACTTTTAACCTTTGTAAAGCTCGATAATGTAAAGGGCTGGAAAAGATGGCTTGATTTGTAGACAACAAAAGACCCACAACGCGAGCTAGCATACCAAGAAAAACTGTGTTCAACTTCAGAATGTTCTTCAACTCTTTCCTTATTCTATTCAGTTTCTCTTTTGGTAACTTCAACATACCATCCACCGTATCTACCACAAAACCGAAGAATTTAGTTTGTTGTTTCTGAATCAAATCTGATTTCCTTTTGTTCACCACAAAACTCAACTCTCCTAATAGAAGTACTGCGTTTTTTGTATGTGCAATCACCAGTTCCCTGTCCTGATTCATGATCAATATATCGTCCAAGTAAATGATCAGACAAACACCCCCTCTCTCAGATATATCGCCACCGGACGAAGTACTTTCGTAAAGCACCACGGAGCCGAAGACAGGCCAAAAGGGAGACACACAAACTTCCACAGCTTGTTCTTCCAAATAAACCTCAGAAATCTCTGATGATCTTCCCAAATTGAAATAGTCAGGTATGCGTCCTTCAGATCCAATCGAGTAATTCAATCCCCTTTCAGCAAATGGATGCCCTCCATCTTGAAGCTATGGTACACCACCCACTCGTTCAATTCCTTTAAATGTATGACAGGCCTCATTTCCTTGTCCTTCTTTTCTACCAAAATGATGTTGCTTATAAAACCTCTGGAAAGATTCTTCTCCAGAACCACAACACCTTTCGAGATCAGTTCCTGAACTTCCTGATCTATGAGGCTTACCTGATCTGCGCTCAACCCCCTGGGAAGATTGGTCTGGATTGGATCCTCTACAAATTATATTCAAAACCCTTGCACTGTCTCCGAAACCCATGGATCCTTGGTTACTTTTACTCATTTGTGCCAAAAAAGGGAAAGTCTACTGCACAATTTTACTGGGGTAACAAAAGGGTCTACACCTACCTGCTGCGCTTGTAGACCTTTTTTCTCCACGTGCACCTCTCGCTCGAGTCCTCTGTCTCTGAGGGTGAAAGTCCCCGCTTGATATAAGCCTTGCCCTTGTATCCTCGGTAACCTCTTCCAAAGGGGCCTCAAGTAATCCCTTGGCCACGGCCGATTCCACATTCTCCCGGCTGAAGCAAAAACATGCTCCTGAAACACTTTTTTTTAATGTCCCACTCAGATTTCTGAAGGGAATAAAATGCCCCCATAAACTTAAATAAATACTTGATGAAAGCATCACCAAATAGTATACCCTTAGTAGAGGGTCCCTTCTCTTTACCAGCCATATCCACCAGTTTCAGGTCAATTTTCAACAAGAGTCCCTTCCTCCTTTCAATTTAGAGGGCTATATTTGCATTGCCCAAAACGCATACTACTCTCTGGACCCACTGATGCAGCTCACCAACATCAGTGCTTTTATCAAGGACATATGCCTCTTCAGTCATGTTGAAAAGTTTAGTTAACGGTCCTACATCATTTAATCATTTATCTTGACAGGACCACAAACCCTTCTTTGGGTCTCTTCCCCTTTTTTCCAAGAAAAGCAATAATCTTTGGATCCAGTTCTGGAATTACCAGTACCCTATCATTGATACAAGGTCTCGGGCACTCTGATCCAACTTAACACACTTCGGAATTTCTCTCCTGGTCCAAAATTTAACATACTCTGCAACATGATCTGAAGATGCCTACTCAGGGGAGCGAGGGTGTTTTAAGAGAATAGGGTCAAACATGAAATGGTGCAGGGGGTCGGTTAGTACATCATCATCCTTTAGTTTAGGATGGCCAACGCCATCTATCTTATTATTATCCTACCCATCTTTCTCCTGAACAGAATCCTGAGTTACACCCTCAGAATCAAAATCTGACGAGCAGCTGATCTCAACATCAGCACTGCTTGATGACCCATCACATGACAGAGCCCTGTGTCTCTGACCCTTGCTCTTTTGCATTTCCACCCCTTTTGTGCCTTTGTCTTGCCCTCCATGTTTGCTCTCAGTGTCTGTCAGTACAGATGCCATGTTCAGCCTCAGCAGATCTGTTCTTTTTATCGGCCACCTCATAATCAATATTTAAGTGCATTCTTTTCCTTGAAACCATACTCCTATTTCTAATATTCATTTCATCCTCATCAGCCGACCAAAAACATTCCTGTTCCAAAGATTTGGATTTATTAAAATATATTTCAGTTTTTTTTATCCTTGATGAAACCTCAGTCGAAGCGCCTTAGAAATACTTTCCTCCAGAGACCTACTCTGCGAACGTTTTGCCTGCTATAACATTCTAAATTAGAGGAACTTAACTTGAGCTCATGACCTTGCCTGACCTCACTGTGAACTCCCACTACAACAAACAAGCTCTTCTCAGGGATCAACAACTGTAGGCAAGTACCAATAAGGGTCAACATTTCTAAGAAAAACTGATGTCTTTACCATTTCTAAAACGTTAAGAAACGTTATAGTCCTCAAAGTGGCAGCCGAAGCCCACAGGCACACTTTTCTCGGTCACCGTTTCCAAATCTCACCCGCTGCCGAAATACAGCTTAACACCAGGCTCCGAGTGAAGAACACTCGCTGTAAGCAAGAGCGAGACCTTATGACTCTTTGCTTTCAAAACTTTGGGCCGAGCCCTGAAATTAAAACAGACACTGCCAAGGACGAGCAAGTCTCCCTCGCCGCTAGCAATCCCTACAGCGGGTTCCGCAGGTAAGAGGGGGCACGCGCCCCCCACAGCGCCACTCATTCTATGCCGCGAGACAGAGCGGCGCTAAAAGCTTGCGTGCACTATGTGTGACACATTTTTAACAGCACCACGAGTCCATGGACATCGATGGACACAGTAAACAACAACAGCAACCCACAGGAAAATGTAAAACGCCTGAGCGGATCGTTCCACCTGATACACACAAAAAAGTTAAAGCCCCCTTTAGAAACCCCACATGTAGGCTGTTAAAACCCAGATGGTCAAGCTAAGAAAGGGCAAATCAGCAAATAAACGTCAAGCACAGTTTAGAAGCGAGCACACACTCATTATAAAATGCAAAATATTCCTCACTTAGCATAGGAAAGCTCATAAGGAAATGACAGAGGAATGATAGTTATCTCTCTGAGCAGCAGCAATTAAAGAAGGAAGAAGACTGGGTGTCGTGGAGTTTTATAGTCTTAGGAATGTTCATGTTCTGAGTTCTGGTGACTATATAAAGGCTGCTGAGTGGTAGCAATAAAGGAAAAATTGCATAATCTTAGGCTCTGGTCCTGACATAATATCCTGGGTGACCATGCAGAAAGGAAGGATTTCCTACAGCAAGGCTAAAAAGACTGCAAAGTCAGGTATCCAGAGTGTGCCTTAGCCTACTTAAGCAGAGCCACATCATGTCTGCTTAACTGTGGGTAGCAGGTGTTATGCACTTTCCACAGAATCTTTTAGAAAAGGCCCGAAATACCTCCCTAACCTATCACCATGCTACACTGGGGCTAAGAAACCGTTGTTTATTGGCGGCTAGCCTAATTCAGAAATGGTTGTTCATAGAGATGATACCTGGAGACAAACCATTTGCAGTAAAAGGCCTTAGGCTATGGAATGCTCTCAGTCATTCCCTAAAATCCGAACACAATTACACGCACTTCAGGAAACACCAGAAAACAACATTATTTAGACTGTCCTGCCTAACTGGCCTCCCAGACATTCAGGAGCTGCAATCATAGAACTTCATACATTGATCACTGACGCTCCCTATGGGATGCATTCTACCCTACATAGATTTCCTCAGATGGACCACTGCACTTTGCATCTTTCGAGCTCCAAAGTAATCCGAAGGTAAATGTTTACATAAATAAGTAGTGGTTTTATACAAGCTGAATAATTTGCATGTCTTTCCTGGATCAAATTTGAGGTAACATTTTTTGCTAAGTAGTATGTAACTCATTATATGGGGCCAAGGAAATGCCTAATCCAAAAATAGCTCTTCTGCAGCTTCACATAGTACTGATATGTACTAGTAGCAAATGGCACTTGTCAAGGGGCACAGCCCAGTCACACCCTCTGCATTGCATATCGGTACCAGTTCAGGCTTGGGTTCTGGGTTATTGATGTAGTAGTTGGGCTTCAGAGCCATCTCACACTTAAATGTCCCAGGAATGAAATATGTGCAAATCATTTTGTAAACGTAAAGTTGAACTTGCAATCCTATTTAGCTTCTCAATTACATTTTCTTCCCCTCTCGGGATTGCACTTGACTTACAGGAGTAAATGACTCTACCATTTGTCTGCCCTAGGGAGTATGTAGATCCATCCTACCTCAGTTTGTTTTTTCACAGGTTTAGCAAGACTGGTCTATTCCATTGAAGGAAAAATGTTGCCTGGTGCTAAAATGATCAGCTGGTTCCAACCAGTTAGATTATGATTAGGGCTCCCGGTTTTATGTATTTTTTTTTTTTTTCTTAACATTTCCGTCCGTATTTATCCATATTTATTTTTTGGCCATCTTATTGGTACTTATTCGTATTTATTTTGTAAACAGATGAGGTGATAACTCGTATTTTTATGCATTTATTTAGCGGCTAAATATGCACTTATACTTTGAAGCCTGTGAGATTTTAGCACATTACACAGCCAAAAATTATAAAATAATAAACCCACATGAAAAAAATAGTATAATAGCACTTATACATGTTGAGATATGCAGTAATGAGCTTTGTAACTTCCCATGCTCAAAATATGTACAGCTATTGGCCTGAAAGTCATTAATCTCAGCATGGTAAGTCACTAAAAATAAAACAAAGTATCTGTATGTTTCTGCTTTTAAAAATAAATACAGACAGGAAAGACAATGTTTTCTGTCTGTATTTATCTGTAAAAATCAGTAAAAAACAGTGAGCCCAAATTATGATTTATATTTCATTTTGAGGTCGAGATTTACTTATACATTATGTACACATTATTTGACCATGGTGTTAAAAATGTTAATTCCAGCTTGTGTGCCATTGTTTATGATAGTGAACAAAAAATGTAGTTAAGGGACTGCCTAAGATTATTCATATTGGTTTACCTTACCATTTGAGAGCAGAAAGGTAGACCTCTAAGTTAACTTGTTTTTTTAAAAGTGCACCACTATTATCACTTTCAGTCATAACTATGTACACTAACATGATTTCATCTTTGAATTCTTTCAGCTGTTGTAACAACCACGACTGCCACTGTGATCCATGCCCCATACCCACAGCAGCAAGGAGTGCCTCAGAATTACCCAGTGCCAGCACCTTATCCGGGATATCAGCCTTTGCCAGTGCAGCCCTCACAAATGTATCCAGGAGGTATGCCAGTAGGAGGCATGCCAACAGCTCCCTATCCAACACAGTATCCTCCACCATATCCCTCACAGGTCTCAGGACCCCCTGGTTACCAGGAGACTATGGCAAGTAAGTATGCATCCAGTGTGGATTTAGAGACCTTTACTTCGGGGGGGGGGGGGGAGAATAGAGGGGCACTGCTTAAAATATGTCGATACACAGACACATATTTCCATAAAGAAAAATAAAGTGGAAGAGCAAAGTGAAATACAATATCTACTAAGTAATTGCAAAAGTATTTAGGTGCATAAGAGGCAGAATTTGCAAAACATTAAATTGAGAGAAGAGAGTGGCTGGGGTTCGGGATATGTTAATGTGGTCAGGATTTGCACAGATATATGGGCTAATTTATAGCTCTGGCTTTTAGGTCAGCAGCTTAATTTGGTAAGGTGATATACTATAAACTTTGGAGTTGATGTCTGGAATTAGCGGATCTTGAATCTGAAATGACTGACCTCAAGTACAATCTCTGTCCTCAGAAGGAGCCTTCTGAGAGGCCACACTGAGAACTCTTCTTCACCTCTTTGTTCTTTTCCCTCCTGTTGAGAGGAACAACCTCAACTACTTAGGAAGTTCCCTATTCAAACCTTTATTCAGGCATTAGTGCATCATGTTGAGACTTACATGGCACCTCTAGTTTTATTTTTAATTCTTTACCCTTTCTGGAGAAGTTGCAATTATCTTAGGCCGATCTTTTCTCTCCACCTTTAGAAATGTGTATGAATAACCAAATCTCATGCCGAAGTTAAAATGTCACCTTCTTCAAGACAGATTTTTCTGCCGTTCTCTCTGGCCCCCTAACCAAACATTCCTGTCATAGTATGAGGTAGGACCAATAATGCAGGTACAGATTGAATTAAAAATTTTTATTCTGTATGTCCATTGCGTTATAGGAATCATAAGCTTATGAGAAACCCAGTTTCTCCCCTGTAATCTCAGATATGCATGCCTACAGGGGTCAGCTCCATCAATTAAAAGACCGCTTGAGGCTTTTTTTTCATCCAGTAAGCCCTCAATGTGCTTACTATCAAAATATTTTATCCTATGCAAAATACGTTTTCCTTCCCTTATGGAGCCCATGTGCTAAAGCATTTTGCTGAAAAACCTGGGTGGTCGCTGATGGACAAATATTCTGAACCGAGAAGTTGTTGGTGCTCCTACATAAAACTAAGAAATAAAGTTATAATTGTATATATCATTAATCAGACAAGCCAAAAGATTGTGCATCAAATCAGTTGCAATTGGTGTGTGAATTAAAGGGAAACGATCAGGCATGTTCAAGACGGTTACCACGAACAAGTGGACATAAACTGGGCCATATCCCATGAATAGATTTCTTCATCTCCTTACAGGAGCTGTTTCCTCCATGGTGCCCTTCAGTATTGGGTTTAATCAATTCACATAATTTGAATTCGCGTTACTGTTGTTGTCCAAGTTTTTCCCTTGGCCCTGCATGCACACCAGAGATGGCAGCCCCTGTAGAGTGAGGTACAGATCCTGCACTTTCAAGATATCTGTAGCAGTTCACTCCATCACTAACTAACCGGATTTAGAGAAGCAATGCAGTCTTTCTAAGGGGGAAACTTGGCTTTTGCTTCCCCCTGAAGTCAGCAGCCCTTTTGAAGGACGGATACGCAATTCAAACCATATTGGTGAATTGGCAGCATGATAGTATTTCAGCATTTTTTTGTAGCCCCCCTACCCGCCCACTTCAAAATAGCCCTGGCAGCAGTTCTTCTGGTGCTCTGAAAACTGATGGCTTGTTTTTTTTCTTCAGCTGTATGTATGACAATTGCATAGTTCTCTCTCAGGGGATTTGCATTGATAATCATAAGCATTGAATAGTCCCACCCCCATGTGGGGTCTCTGGAGCAGTTCTTTCATAGTCACATTTACTTCTCCTTCTCCTTAAATCCCAGGAGGCAGATGTGACACAAATGTTAAATTTTGCAGCCGTAAAACAGGCTGTAGTGCCAGTTTTATTAAACTATTTTAAAATTTGGAAGAAAAAGGCTTAAGTCTTTAAAAGTCATCAGAAAAGATTAAAAAAATACCTTTTAAAAAAATCCTTCACAAACGAAAACAGCAGTGTACATGTGCATGCAGTATTGAAAACATTGAGAATAGGAAATTGCGCCTTTAAGGGCCCCTTGACCTCCTGTGTCCCATCATACCCTACAGGTGGCAGTTTTCTCAGTCAAGCCTAAGAAAGTAGCAACAAACCTTCAAATTCTGGTTGATAACTCCCTATCTTTGCTAGAGCAAGTCAATGCCACATGTGGTAAATGCTTCGGCATACTTAAACACTTGTGGAAACTCTTCTGCTTGATACCCGTGCATTTGCACAGAACCGTAGTCCAGGCTCTGGTTACAAGTCGACTGGACTACGGGAATGCGATTTATGTAGGAATGGTGGATTATCTATTCTACTGTCTCCAGGTAGTCCAAAATCCAGCAGCCAAATATATCTGCAATAAAGATAGACTCAGCTCAGCCTCTGCATGTTTTAAAACCCTTCACTGGCTACCTGTGTGCAAAGAAGTACATTTCTGAATCCTCTGTCATGTGCACAAGGCACTTTACAATTTTCGCCCAGTGATACTACTCTCCAAACTAGAATTCTACAAACCATCATGCAAACTGAGATCTTAAAATCTAGCTTTAGCTAAAACAATGCATATTGAAAAATTAAGGACAGGGGGACGGTCCATTTCCTATTTAGTAGCAGCCCAGTGGAACGTACTGCCCCTCGACATCCGTGTCAGGGAGGACCACATCACCTTCCAAAAAAATGGAAAAACGTGGCTTTTTCCAGACTAATCCCTAATTAACAGCCTAACCCTATCTTTGTAATACTTGCCTTGGATATTCAAGCAGTTTCACCTCCGTGATATCCCTTAGGGGATGAGTGTTGCATTCTACAACTACAAATATATAAAATAAAATTAAAAAAAGTGTGCAGAGTCCTCCGGTCAGCAAAAACGGGAGGATGGAAGGTAAAAATCTGGGAAAACAGCACACAAGGGATACCAGGTCCAACAACTTTGAAATATTTGTTGTTGTAATATGCGCTGTATGAAAACTTTGGACACCTGACTTGGCTCTCATTTGAATAATGACATTGTTGTATTTGATTTAATAGCCTATAAGATTGCTCCATGTAGAAGAATCTAGCTCACTTATGGCGTGCACAGGACAACTGTCTTGCCTCTCAGTTCAGTAATGGCATTGTTGTCAGGGCAGGTTTGAATGCTTCAGATTTTCTATTTAATACCTATCATTTTAATAAATGCCTCTCAGTGCTGTGATATATTCTGATTTACTAAGGTGAAATATTTCTGCATAGTATAGAAATACACTTTAATTTTTAATAGAATTTAATCATATTTTACATGTTTGTAACAGTGTACTTGACAAACATTTTCATGGTTCATCTCATGCACAAGTTCGAATTATTTTTTAGAGTCAAGCCTTGGTTTGGCCCTTGCTGTTAATTTGTTGTCTCGCTCACCTCTACTAGGAAACCGTCAATACTTACAACCCTTTTGCGTATGATCCCAGCCTTCTCTTCACTAATACTGATTGAGATAAAAAAAAAAAAAGCAAGGGTTTGGCAAGGATCCAGAATGTAAGCTTGCTTACTTTTCATTGACTCAGTCAGGAACAGCAGGACAACATTGAAAAACAAAATGTCTCTTACTGAAAGAGTGGAGGCCCAGGAAGATGGCAAATAGGTCACAGCAATCTGTTCTTTAAATGTGCCTAGGTCCTAGTGAAGAGGTCAGATAGGTTTGCATGAAGCTATTTAACCTAGGTAACAAAGTAGCAGAGGATGTCTGGACTATCTTTAACAGTTACTTATGTTTATAAGGTGCCACAGGTAGACAATCTTAAAAAGAATGTGTTTCATCTCTCATGATCTTGCACCTGTATGTGATCTGCTTTGAATCCGTATGAACAGATTCTTAACGATTCAGAAACAACTTTGTGGTCCCTGAATGCAAGATCAGCGTGCATAAAGAGAACTTACCTGAAGATATCAGTTTTGATATCATTCACATTTCCTGTGAAAACATTATTAGTATCCAGTGCACATGAACGGGGAATATTAGCACCAAGAATGTGAAAAACGTTCACTGCATGGCCAAACCATGTGGGTGACACAGGGGTGCATGGTTCTAGAGCACAAAGACCCAAAACAATTAGCACAGAAATAGCTTTGAGAATTGGGAGCAAACCTTTATTTCCCCCCTGTGTTATTATTATTTTTCTTCTGTTGACATCTAGTAAGGACAGACCACATGTAGAAATATAATTCAATTAAACTTGCTATGAGAAAAGATCAGGTTACTGAATTAATATTGGTCATTAGATTTAAATGAAAATTGTAACACATACAGTCACAGACAATTCTTCAAAATATATTTAACTTAATTAGAAAAAGATTCATTGAAAAGAGTTCCTATATGTTATAAATAAAGAAAAGCATCTAGATACCAGGTGATTTATGTTGTTGGTTAATTTTCAAAAACAATAGTGAAGTAAATCCCCCAAAAAGGAAGGCTATTGTATTTGAAATGATTATGTAAAAAATCAGTTTGCATCCCATGAAGTATTTGTTTTCTCCGTAAATTTACAGCGTAATCGTCCCTCTTTGCCACAGTTTCTTTGCCTCAGTTTTAAAGGTTTATTGGGGTTCCCTTTACTCTGAAGTATCACAATTGTGTAGGACCACTAGTGGCAAATCTCCGCCATTTTGGGTGGGGCATCTAGTCAGTTGGGACAGGGACAGCAACTCCAGGATGGCCTCTTGATCTGCGTACACAGAATCATGATAGATCCAAAGATTGGAATTGTCTACCGATGTTTCCTGGTTGGTTTAAAGTATGAGCATTGGGGGGTCTGCTAGCTTTTATGCAGAATGGTTTACATTTCACAGAGTACCACTTTTGAATCACCAGGAATGCCCGATAGTTGCAGTGGTCCGGTGAAGGGTCAGATTGTTTGATAATGTACAATTCAGCACAAAGCTAACTGACAAAGGCACGCCACCATCATTGGTGATTATGGTACGGTCTACAGGAAATGCATGGCCCAGGTTTAATATATGTAATTGACCTCAACCAGTGAGATTTAAACCTACTCACCAGAATGCTGGCAGACGAAGCTCATTTTAAATGAATAGTAAACTTAATCTTTTCCTGTATTGGACCTCTCATCAGTGGACTTGCTTTGAATATTTCCCCACCTCCATACTTAAAATCCTCCATACATTTTGCCCATTAGTACATTTTACTCATCAATATAAATTTGGATCTTTTCATGACAGGCTAAGGTGATGACTGGGACTTGAGGTCTGTCCTCACAGGTGATCGTAAGATTCTGTAGCCTAAGTCATGAGTGAGAGAGCATCTTTTACATCTCAGACCTTGGACCTTTTTTACAGTAAAACATAAATTTGAGAACAAATCAGAGTCTACGGCAGACATCATTTACATGACAATGATAAGGCATGTCTGAATTCTTAAATTATTCCTCAGGAGAGAAATTGGTATATTTAAGGCACAGTTTGGTATATTTAAGTCATGCCTTGTGTTAAAGGAAATCTCCATTGCCACTGTCTAAATCAAGGCCAACTCTTCCTCTTTTGTTGTACTTTCTGCTCCCTGCACCCCAAAATATATAGGTAGTACTGTTCACTGACTTTGACACGTTTAAGGTATTTTATAGCATTTAGATCAGAATACCATATCAGAATGCTAAACATATTAGAATGTTAGCCTACACAGTCAGTAACTTTTTAGTGAATGGTGAGCTTAGGTGTTTTTTAAAAGATCCCTTGCTGTAGTTTGTCTAGCTATTCAGAACAAGAAATAATTTGTCTTTTAGACCAGAGAAGAACAGGGTTGACCACCCGTATTAATCCATAGATTTGTGGGATTTTGGGTAGAATTTAGCCATTGGATGTGGATTTCTGAGCAGGATGAGTGAAAATATGATTTTTGAAGCTAGCACTGTGCTTTTACATGCAAACGTTCCTTTGATAGTAGTGTACATTTTGAATGCAACACAGACATTTACAGAAGAAAATGTATTGGGCCACCTCTAAGAAAGCTCATACGCTGTCTGTTGTGAGGCATATTCTTAACTTAAAGTGGGCTTAGAGCCAGCCCATTGCTTAGAATGGTGGTCTTTCTGGTATTCTCATTTTCTTTTGCTTGATTCATATTTGTTATCTGTGTGGGCTTTCCTTCCTCTTCTTGTGTTTCTTCCGCCCCTGGAAAATGGAGAATGTTCTTCCAGTGCTCACTTTTTTCAACTGCTACTTTTTTGTTGTTGTTTTGTTTAAGCAATCTACACGAGTGCATGTGTTTTCCCTATTGTCTCCCTCATGTGCCTCTCTTCTCCCTCTGCGTGCTTCATATTCCTCTCCCTTGCCTGTGTTGTTCCTCCATACTGCCCCAGGTTTACCTTCTTACCCATGTGCATTCTCCATGTCAGCTCCATGTTGACCTCTTTTGCCAATTTGATCCTCCCACCAGTGCCCCCGTGTTGCTTTCTCTCCTCTTCCCGGTGTTTCCTTTCGTCCACACAATCATGCATCGCAGTGTTACTTCCGTCCCTTTTGTTGCTTCCCCACCCGTTTTAAAAACCCATCGCCAAAAATGTTTATCCCCCTTGTACCTGTGTTGCCCTCTGCCTGCCCATCTTTGCCCCTGTGTTGCTTTCCCCTATCCCTTGTTGCTTCTCCTCCACCCGCTTAAAAAAACCTAATTTGCTAATTTTTTTTAAGTTGAGCTTGGCAGCGTACAGCACTGTCTGCAAGACGTGTTGTATTCAATATGGGCTTTCAACCACACCCATTTGTTGTTTATTGTGCTGGTCTTAAATGCCTAACTTTTATTGGTGCATTTTGCTAAATGTCCCTCCTTTGCGTGCTAAGTTATCGCCCAGGGAGCTTTCACTAAGAGAACAT